>NW_006399884.1:8856591-8859059 GCF_000299155.1 Elephantulus edwardii | reverse complement strand
GTGTGGTGGCTTCACTGTACCAGTCTTGCGGAGGGCCGGTGCCCAGCATCCATCCTGGGTGAGGGAATCCATTCCTTCTGGCTGTGGAAGCCTCATGGAGCTGCAGCGGCTGTGAGGTGCAGCTCGGGCTCTGCAGGGGGGGGCAGGTTGGGAGCCATGAGACTCACCCATTTCTCCTTGGGAATCCTTGAATTCCTGTTGTTGATCCACGAGCTTCACTGAGGGCCAGTCATCAACTGTTTAAGTGTTCAATTATCAATAAGCCAAAGTCTGTGGAAGGCCATAATGGCCCTGCTTTAAGTGGTTTGCTGCTCCTGCAGCTCACCACGCTGTCTCTGCCTCCGCTGCCATCTTGGATCTCTGCAATCATATATCCCTTTTAAACAGTTCTCTCCCTCATCTGTTTAAGTGCAATGCACATAATTTATCCCATCTCAGTCTCCCCCTAACTCCAAGTCAGTCCTGTTTTACAACAGTGGCACTATGCAGTATTTGTACTTTATCTCTTTGAGATACTCTTATTTTGCTGTTGTTGTTGTTACTGTTGTTGTGTACCAGGTGTTGAATTCTACAGTCAGAATTTTGTTGAGGAACTTTGCATCAATGTTCATGAGGAATATAGGTCTGTAATTTTCTTCTTTAGTGGTATCTTTGCCTGACTTTGGTATCAGGGTTATACTTGCTTTCTTTATAAAATGACTATTCTTTCATAAAATGAATATTCTTTTTTTCATAAAATAAATATTCTTTATAAAATTAATCTTCTTTTTTAATGTTCTAGAATAGTTTGAGTAGAATTGATGTCAGTTCTTCTCTGAATGTCTAGTGGTATTTGTCAGTGAAGCCATCTGAGGCAGATTCTGTCTTTTAACAACTCATTTAATGTCTTCGCGATGGACATGGTCATGTTTTCCGTCTCAGGCCATGTCGGAGGCTGGCTTTCTCCCTGCTCTGTGGCGACCTGTGTTGCTGGAGTTCTTGCTCATTTACCTTTCTGAGATCCAGCTCATGTTCCACTCACCTTGCTTCACTCCAGAATATTTACACTGTGTATCTGTCTTACTGGAGATTCTTCAGCAATGAGTTCTCCTCAACCATGTACATTATCTGTCAGGCCCCACTGTGCTGAGGTCACACTGTGCAGAGTCTATTTCTTCTTCCTCCCTGCTTGTTGTTTCATTCTGTTTCTTATTTCCAATTTAAGATTTTATTCTTACACTTGATGCTCAGCGTTCCAGGATTATCATCTGCTGTCCGTTTCTCCTGGCTTCTCAGGTCTTTGTTGTAAAGAGATTCGACAGAGTGTTTCTTCAGGCCTTCATCCTGTCTCTTATCTCCAGATGAGTTCTTGATGAAGTGTCTTCTTCATGTTACAGTGGATAGATTCTGAAAGCAAACATCTGAAGAAACGAGAGTAAAGTAGGAAAAAAACCTCTTTTGTTCTAATGGTTCTAAAGAATTTTAAAATGCAGGAGGAAATTAAATGCCATGAAAGTAGTCAAGAATTTAAAGTTGCAGGTGAAGATAGAAGATGAGACATAACCACCATCTTTCCTCCTTTCCAAAACATCATTAAAGCAGTATTTTAGGAATCTGTTAAGTCCTGAAGTGCTGAAATGGGAACATAATATGAGGAGAGCCAAATTTCAGAATTTTTAATGGAGGTAGATAAATAATAAAGGAACCTAGTAAATAAATAACACTGCGTTCTTATAAGAAACCCACATGATTTACACTAGGGAATTTTTAAAAAGCCCAAGGAATCTGCTGTCTGAGCACCCTTGGAAGCAAATCTTAGAGACAGTCTTCACACTGTTTATGCTTAACGAATACTGCAGAATGCATTCCTATTGGAGAACAGAAAAAGTCATAGACACTGTGGTGGTTGTTGTGATGTGCCATCGAGTCACCTGCAACTCATAGCGATCCTACACATACAATAGCCTTAAACTCTACTGTATCCTGTGCCAATCTCACTATCTCCAACACACCTACCCCCACTACCCCAGTCACTGAACCAATCCATCTTATCAAGGGTCTTTCTCTCTTGTGCTGTCCTTCCACCCTCCCAATCATGACGTCCTTCTCCAAGGATTAGTCTCTCCTTGCAGTATGGTCCAAAGTATGTCAAAGTTTCAGAATCTTTGCCTCCAAGGAGCAGACTCGTTCTCTAGGATGAACCTATTTGTCCATGGTATATTCAATACTCTTCTCCAACACCACAGCTCAAAGGCATCAATTCTCCTTCTATCATCCCTAGTCATTGTCCAGCTTTCTGATGCATAGCATGTGGTTGCAAAGACCATGGCCTGTATCAAGCACATCTTAGTCTCCAGAGTGACACCATTGCTCTTCAATACTCTGGAGAGATCCCTAACAGCAAACTTTCTTATTGCAGTATGTCTTTTAATTTCCTGGCTGCTGATGCCAAGAGTGTTTACAGACTAAGGTCTTTAAATACAAGTCAC
>NW_006399884.1:8844498-8856491 GCF_000299155.1 Elephantulus edwardii | reverse complement strand
TCATTGCTCTTCAGTACTTTGGAGAGGTCTCTGATAGCAGACTTTCCCAGTGTAATACATCTTTTAATTTCCTGGCTGCTGGTGCCAGGAGTGTTGATTGTGGAGCCAAGCAAACTAAAGCTGTGAACAATCTCAACCTCTTCACATCTATCATGATGCTGCCAATTATATACACTCTGGTGCCTATCTGATTAAACAGTCATGTGTATGAGTCAATTATTCAATTTCCTTGATGGTGTTAGACATAGAAGGTAGACATCTAAGTATTATGTTTCAAGAGCACATAAAAGGTGCCAATAAAAGGAGATAGAAGTTTTACATTTTCACTTAATCAAGAAGACAGGAAGTTCACAATTAGAGAAATCAGAGCTGTGGTCAACAGAATTCTGACAGCAGTAGCTGCATGTGTTCCCAGCACCATGCATTTCTCTTCTCTCACTTTTTTTTTTGTTTTTGTTGTTCTTTGTGGCAGTGGCACATTATGTCACCTGTAAATATTCATGGACACATTGCATTTTATTTTGGTTATTCTAAATTGACCCACTGTTGACTTTGACAGCCTTCATGAAAATTTGTTTTGCTATCTAAGATGCAACTCTTGGTCTCTCTTTATCTTCTTTTTAAGAAGAAAAAAAAAATCAACTCATCAACTCACTGTTGTAAAATCAGAGCCAACTCATAACTGACCTTTCGGTGGGTTTCAGAGACTGTCAAACACCCAGGAGGAGATTGCCTGTCTTTCTCCCATGTAGCAGCTGGTGGATTTGAACCCACTGCCTTTGGGTTGCCAATGCACCTCCTAGATTGCCAAAGGCTCAAGGAAACAATTAATCCCAAAGCACTAATGAGCCATTAGGACCATAGTTCCCACTACCTTGAGCCAGTTTATTAATTTTAATTGTTGAATAATTGTTGTTGTTGTTCTCGTTAGGTGCCATCAAGTTGAGTACAACTCATAGCGAACCCATGAACAAAAGATCTGAACTCTGCGCCAAAAGATCTATCCTGTGCCAGCCTCACACTTCCTGACACACAAGAGTCCATTGCAGCAGTCACCGTGTCAGTCTACCCGGTTGAAGGTCTTCTTTGCTGACCCTCCACCTTCCCAACAGCATGTCCTTCTTCAAAGAATAGTCCCTCCTGGCAACATGCTATGTGAATGAAAGCCTCATCTTTCTTTCCGCCGAAGAGCACTCCGATTTCACCCCCTCAAGACATATCTGTTTGTTCTCTTGGCCATCCATGGGAGGTTCAGTGCTCTTCTCAAACACCACAGCCTGTGCATCAATTCTTTTTCTATCATCCTTATTCATTGTCCAGCTCTCAGATGCATTGCAAGTAACTAGAAAGACTATGGCTTGTTATATCATAGTCTATATATTCATTTTCCCATTATTTGTGGTTGTTAAGCGTCATGCAGTATGGTAGTTTTTCTTTCCTATGTAATTTGTCCATGTGGCTGTTTTGGGTGCCTGCTAGTGATGCTGACTGATACCATCCCATATGTTCACACAGAACTGCCCCATAAGCTTTCTTTTCAGGCCACAGTCTGTATAGAAGTTGTTTGCCAGGTCTTTTTATCCAACGAGCCGCTGGAAATGATCGAACAACCGACCTTTAAGTTAGCAAATGAATGTTTCACTCTTGAGCTAGAAGACCTCCTTTAGTCCTGTTAATGGCTTAGAACTTGGACTATGAAGCCAGACTGCCTGTGGTTGAATTCAGACTTTGAAACATTGAGAGAGTTAACTGGAATCTTGGAGAAGTTCCTTAATTATGTTTTAAATTTATTCCTCTGTGGATATTAACAAACCTGTACAGTCATTTCTCTCCATACTTTTAAAGACATTACTTCATTATTGTCTAGCATTTATTGTTTTGTTTGGTTTTTTTAACAAAATGGGTTCTTTTTTATTTCTTTTTTTTCCTTTTTCTTGTTGTGTCATCTTGAGTTGGATTCAGCTGGCACAGGAGAAGACTGCCTCTCCTTCTCCAGCAGAGAATCTAGTGGATTCAAACCACTCACCTTCGGGATTGTCGCCCAGCTTCTTGCCACTAATGTTTACTCCCTTAATGTTTACGGCTGCTGATAAGAAAACAAATTCTTGATTGATAATGTATCTTTTTTTCTTATCACACCTTCTAGGATTCTTAATGTTACATTTTGTTATAATGTCTCTGTGTGGAATTTATTTTTACAGTATTTCCTGCCTTATACATAATGTGCTTAAGAAGACAACTTGTTCTTTAACTTGGAGAAATTATGTATGATCATTTCTTTAAATGTACCTTCTCTGACAAGCCCTTCACTTTCTATTTTGGAGTTCTTCTTAGGCATTTTGTGGGGAAATTCTCCATCTTATCTCCAAATCTCTTAAATTCTCATTCATGGTTTTTTTTATTTTGCCTTTCACTGCAGCATTCTGTGTTAATTTCTCATCACTGCTTTTACTTTGTCTTTAACTGTGTCAGATCTAGATTTATCCCATCTGTTGCTTTTTTTGTTTTTTTAGTCTGGATTCAGTGGCAACCACAGCAATGACAACATAAATGTACAACAATGAATGAATGGAAATTTAAGTTCTCCATAAACTTTCTTTAAAATCTCAATTAAAACAAACAAACAAAAACATTTATGCACTTTTTTAAAATTCAGTGGGATGGGTTTGGGTGTTCTTTTTTTTACTTTTAAGATTTCTAGTGGCCTCTTTCTGACACAACCCTGCTTGCTGAAACTGAGGAGGACCTGAAGCGCTTGCTATAGAATGTCAAGGACTGCAGCCTCCTATATGGATTGAAGCTCAACATCAAGAAAACAAAGATTCTCACCACTGGGTCAATTGGCAGCATCAGTATGGACGGTGAAGAGATTGAGATGGTTAACAGTTTTAGTTTACTTGGTTCCAGAGTCAACACTCTTGGTAACAGCAGCCAGGAAATCAGGAGATGGATTGCATTGAGAAAGTCAGCTGTGAGGGACCTCTCAAGAGTACTGAAGAGAAACGACGTCAGGCTGGAGACTAAGGTGTGCCTGATCTGGGCTATAGTCCTCGCAATTATATGCTAAGCATTGGAGAGTTGAACAGTGAATATGGATGATAGAAAGAGAATTGATGCCTTTGAGTTGTGGTGCTGGAGAAGAGTGTTGAATATACCGTGGACTGCTAGGAAAACAAGCAGTTTTGTCCTGGAGAAGGTGAAGCCAGAATGTTCCCTGGAATCAAGGATTCTGAAGCTTCGTCTGACATATTTTGGGCATGTTGCAAGGAGGGACTGGTCCTTGGAGAGGGACATCATGCTTGGGAGAGTGGAGAGACGGCGCAGGAGAGGAAGACCCTCGATGAGAAGAATCAGTTCGGTGAGTGGAGTGGTGGGAATGAGTGTGTTTGAGACGGCGAGGTTGGCACAGGATAGAACAGTGTTTAGGGTTCTTGTCCTTTCTGATAGATTTGTTTGCTGGAAGTGAGAAATAATGGGCTCACTCAACATAAATACAGCAACAGAATTGTGGTTGTTAAAAAAAATTTAAAAAAAAAAAAAGAATTGTGGTTGTTAATAGTGTTCGTTGCCATCACGTTGGTTCAGGCTCCATATGTGAGAGCAGAAATACTACAAGGGTTTCCAATCTGTGACCTTTAAGAAGCAGGTCATCAGGTCTGTCTTCTGAATTGTCTCTGGGTAGGTTTAAACTGCCAACTTTAACTACTAATCTGGTGCTCAATTGTTTGTGACACCAAGGGACTCCAGTGCACCAATGGTTTCAAACATTTTAGAATATGCATCTTCTCATTTGGGCTGAAAATTCATTTGCTCATGACAGCAACTGTCTTTTGTGGCTTAAAAGCTCTAACACTGATAACTAGTAACACATGTAGTAGGCTTGAAAAGAGGGAGAGTAGGAGCAGAGGAGTGAGGATGGGCAGAGTGATAACCACAGGGCCAAACAATTTGATGGCTAGAGGCAGAGGTGAGGTGGGTAAAGGAAATGGGAAAGATCTGGTGTGAAAAACAATGTATACAAACTTTGTAAGTAAACCAGCATAAAATAAAAATTTTATTTAAATTGAAAAAATAAGTCCAAACATTTATGCTTGACTGGAGCTTCAAAAGCATAAGTAAACAAAACTTAAAGAACTGATCATGGTATATAATGCAGTCAGTCCCAGGGTAATAAAGAGATCTGTTTTTTTTAAGGTGTTTTTAAATTCCAATATGTAGGTAAGTCAGAACTGGTACACAAGATTTCTTCTGTTGTTGTTGTGTGCCAAAGAGTTGAAACTGACCCACAGCTGACCGTCTGGCAGGTTTTCAGAGGAGATTGCCCAGCTTCTCCGACCTGGAACAGCTGGTGCAGCGCAGCTTCTTGCCACTAGGCCACTAGAGTGCTCCCTTAGCCTTACTTCTTCTTCTTCTTCTTGTTAAGTGTCGTTGTTGTAGAAGACTCATAGCGACCCTATGAACAAAAGCCCTGAACACTTGGATAACTTTCATCGTTTCTCCAAGTTCATAGGGTTTCTGGAGGCAAGCTGTTTTCAAAGTGGATGACACTCATGCTTCCAAGCCTGTTTAATCGGGGAGCTCTGGAGACCTGTTGTTGCTGTTGTTATGTGCCGTCGAGTCGCTTGCGACTCATAGCGACCCTATGTACAACAGCCCTAAACTCCGCTCTGTCCTGTGCCAATCGCACTGTCTCTGACACTCCCATCCCAATTATCCCAGTCACTGAATCAATCCACCTCATAGAGGGCCTTCCTCTCCTGTGCTGTCCCTCCACCCTCCCAAGCATGATGTCCCTCTCTAAGGACCGGTCTCTCCTCACAACATGTCCAAAGTATGTTAGACGGAGCCTCAGAATCCTTGCCTCCAAGGAGCCACCCGGTTTAACCCTTTCCAGGACAAATCTATTTGTTTTCCTAGCAGTCCATGGTATTCTCAATACTCTTCTCCAGCACCACAGTTCAAAGGCATCAATTCTCCTTCTATCCTCCTTGGTCATTGTCCAACTCTCTGATGCATAACAAGTGATTGCGAAGACCATGGCTTGTATCAGACACACCTTAGTCTCCAGAGAGACCCCATTGCTCTTCAGTACCTTGGAGAGATCCCTAACAGCAGACTTTCCCATGGCAATGTGCCTTTTAATTTCCTCGCTGCTGGTGCCAAGACTGTTGGCTGTGGAGCCAAGCAAACGAAAGCTGTGAACAATCTCAATCTCTTCACCATCCATCCTGATGCTGCCAATTGGTCCAGTGGTGAGAATCTTTGTCTTCTTGACATTGAGCCTCAATCCATATTGTAGGCTGCATTCCCTGACACTGCAGCAGGCGCTTCAGGTCCTCTTCAGTTTCAGCAAGCAGGGTTGTGTCATCTGCATATAAATATTAACAATGGTCACAGAGAGTTTTAAAGTTTAATTCCGATTTTCCCAAGACACAGCTTACCTTCAAGCAAAGTCCAATAAAAAAAACAATAATCATCTGAAGTTAGGATAATGTAGAAATAGAAATTCGTACTTCCGGAGCTGGTTTGGTTCTCCCCCTCCCCCTTTATACCATGTAGATGTTATATGTTAAACTCCTTCTTTATTACAAACAGAAACAATACTAATATTTATCTGTTTCTTGATGATGTTGTCCAGGTCAGGAATATCCAAAAATTATTCATGATACTCACAGGACATTTCCAAGTTGTTCACTAAAACACCAATTTCAAGACCTGCCACGCAGCACCAGTTCTGTCATAAATATCTTCTGAGCCAAAGGTAGTAGCAATGCTCTTTGTTTCCACTTTGAATTTTTCTTTTCTTTCGCTGGAAACCTGGTTCAGTTCATCCTGGGATAAACTTTCATTCCATGCTTTGCTAACTCTTCTGCATAGGACTTTCCAAGCCCATCCGTCCTACCTGTGACAACTGCCCATTCCCTCAGCCCTGATCCGACCCTGCTCTCGTTCCCTAATCCACAGACTCGAAAGGCTGTAGAGACCAAGTACAGAGATTCAGGGCCAGGTAGGCCGCGGTACCGGCGCCCACCCAGTACAGGAAGCAGGCGGCCAGGACCACGCTCTCCATGGCTTTCGACTTTGTTAAAACAAAGGGGAGGGGGGAGCTCTTGTGGCAGAGTCTGTAGGGATGAGTGGTATTAACCCAGGCGTCTTGACTCTCTGATGCTTCCAAATCCTTCAGTGGCTCATTCCGTTTACAGCCTGGGAAACCCAATGATGGATCTACTTTCCACACAACAGCAATGAATGAATGAATGGGGAGGGCGTGAAACAAGGCCAGAACCCCGGTGGTGCTGCATCAGAATAACTTACAAATACTACATAACCAAAAAACAAAGTTTTTTGGTTTGTTTGGTGTGTGTTTATTTGTTTGTTTGTTTAGCTCACTGCCCTCAAGTCAGAACCAACACCCTAGTGGATCTCCAGCGGGTTTTCAAGGCTGCATGAGATTATCCATCTATTTCTTATAGAGCAAATGGTGGATTCGAACCGCCAAAGAGGCGAAACGTCTGAGTTAACTGGTCGCCTCCCTATATTCATGACTTATTTCCCTAGGAACATGTAAAAATAGAGGTCAGGGAAGATATATTGCCCTAAGAGCCCCTGTGAGAAAATTTCAGGCCAGACACCAAACTCTCTGCCCTGGTGTAGATTTTAACCTGGTCTCCAGGAAGCCCTGGGTCTGGTTTCCACCGCTGTGCAGCTAAATGGAGGAGACTGCGCATGCGCAGTCCCTGGGATTCCGACTACCTTCTGTTCAGCAGCGCTACTTGCTACACAGCCAGAGTTTAGGAGCCTGTAATGTCTGTAAGGAAAATAGTACAAGCCCTCTGGAAGGCAGCTTGGCTAAAAAGCTTAACATAGAAATCCCATTTGGAGGAGATTGCCCATCCTTCTCCCGTGCAGCGGATGGAGGCCTCAAACCCGGTGCCTTCCGCATTGCAGCGCAGCTCCCTAACATTACTATAGCAATAACAACAACAACAACAACAACAATAAAATTTCCATCTACAATAATGGCTTTATGCAGTATTTTTCCTTATGTGACGGAGTTCATTCAGTATAATGCCCCTCCCATGTTAGGTAGTGAGGATGTACAGGGGTGGCGGAAGGGGAGAATTAAACATGGGGGTGCACAATTTCATGAGAGGGATGAGGGAAATGGGAAGAATTTGGTGTGGAAGGAAAAAAAATGTATTTACATTTCGTAAATAAGCTACTATTTTAAAAAAAGATATCCCGTATGACCCATATTACCCCAAGGAAATTAAAACTGAGATACGAACAGAGAGATGTACACCTATGTTCATAGCAGTGCTATTCACAATACCAAGAAAATTAAAACAGCTCGAATGGTCATAAAAAACAAATGGACGGAGAAATTGTAGTACATTCACACGAAGGAACACTATGTAGCACTAAAGAACAATGATTTCATAAAAACTCTATAACATGGGAGAGGCTAGAGAGCATTATGATGAGTGAATTAACTCAGTCTCATGAAGACTGCATAAGACCATTATTGTAAAAATAGAAGGATAACTAAAGATGGGTGTAAATGCCAAAAAGAGTAAGAAGAAAAATGAGAAGGGTAGAAATCACTAGGATAGCAGAGCACTTTAGTGGGCAGATGGGGGCAGGGGGTGACGGAATAGGAAAGATTCAGTGGGGACTGGAAAAGACCAGGTAATAATAGGAATAGAACAATAGTAATTAATCATATAAAATACAGTGTATACATGTGATTGTATGGAACACATTATAAATGAAAAATTATATAAAATGCAATGTACATGAACGAAATATGATGTAAAAGAATTATTATATGCAAATAAATTTTTTAAACGGTAGATTGGATTTTTTTAAGTCTCTGAGGAGTCCTTCTCAGAAGCGTACTTTGGGCCCTGTGTTTCATTTATGTTATGTGTAAGGTCAGCAACTCTTTCCATGGTTGATCTTAGACATGTTCATCAGTCCTTTAGAAAAGTCACGTCTGCATTACCACCCTGCATTGTTGTTAGGTGCTATCGAGTTGGCTCTTACTGCAGCCCATTAACAAGCAAACGAAACAGTGCCGAGTCCTGCATCATCCACAATCATTGCTGGCTTTATGTCCACTATTGCAGCCACTGCATGAGTCCATCTCACTGAAGGCTGCCTTCTTTTCTGCTGACCTTCCACTTTACCAAAGAGGGTATCTTTCATCCTAGGAAGTTGTAATGAAACTATGTATCACCCCAAATAGTCTTAATATGGAAATTATTTACACTTTCACACACACAAAAAGACAATGTTCTTAAGAGCCTAAAAACAGGTGATTTAGAAATATTTACAGATTTCTTCAAGCATTTTTAAACTGTAGCTTTGGTACTGAGAAAACATCCTAATAACCTAGATGTCTTTATTTGGCATATGTTTCTAGGGCGTTGAAAGTTTGAATAATGAGTGCATTACTCAGCTGGTGTGTCCAGTGTATGAGTGCTGTGTGTTGTTGTTGTTGTTGTTGTTATGTGCCGTCGAGTCGCTTGCGACTCATAGTGACCCTATGTACAACAGCCCTAAACCTTGCTCTATCCTGTGCCAATTGCACTGCCTCTGACACACCCATCCTGATTACCCTAGTCACTGAATCAATCCACCGCATAGAGGGTCTTCCCCTCCTATGCCAACCTCTCACCCTCCCAAGCATGATGTCCCTCTCCAAGGACCTGTCCCTCCTTACAACATGTCCAAAGTATGTCAGACAAAGCCCCAGAATTCCTGCCTCCAAGCAGCAGCCTGGTTTAAGCCTCTCCAGGATGAACCTGTTTGTTTTCTTGGCAGTCCCTGGTATATTCAATACTCTTCTCCAGCACCAAAGCTCAAAGGCATCAATTCTCCTTCTATCCACCCTAGTCACTGTCCAACTCTCTGATGCATAACAAGTGACTGCAAAGACCATGGCCTGTATCAGGTGCACCTTAGTCTCCAGAGACACACCATTGCTCTTGAGTACTTTAGAGAGGTCCCTAACAGCAGACTTTCCCATCACAATACATTTTTTTATTTCCTGGCTGCTGGTGCCAAGAGTGCTGACTGTGGAGCCAAACAAACTAAAGCTGTGAACAATCTCAATCTCTTCACCATCCATCCTGATGCTGCCAATTGGTCCAGTGGTGAGAATCTTTGTCTTCTTGACATTGAGCCTCAATCCATACTGAAGGCTGCAGTCCTTGACCCTCTGCAGCAAGTGCATGAGGTCCTCCTCCTTTTCGGCAAGCAGGGTTGTGTTATCTGCATAATGCAGATTGTCAATAGATCTTCCACAAATCCTGACGCCACACTTCTCCTCACAGAGCCCAGCCTCTCAGATAATCTGTTCTGCATACAGGTTGAAAAGGTATGGAGATAGGACACATTGCTGTCGTACACCTTTCCCAGTTTTGAACCATGCAGTGTTTCCCTGCTCTGTACTGATGACTGCCTCCTGGTCCAAGTATAGGTTTCGCATTAGCATGATTAAATGTTCTGGGATTCCCATTCTTCTCAGAGTCAGCCACAGTTTGTCATGATCCACACAGTCAAACACCTTTGCATAATCAATGAAACACAGCTATACATTCCTCTGGTATTCCCTGCTTTCAGCTAAGATCCATCTAACGTCAGCTACAATATCCCTAGTACCACGACCCCTTCTAAACCCAGCCTGGACTTTTGGCAGTTCTCTGCTAATGTGCTGTTCCAGCTGTTTTTGGATAATCTTCAGTAGAATCTTGCTTGCATGTGAAATCAGTGATATTGTTCTATAGTTTCCACACTCTGTTGGGTCACCCTTCTTTGGAATGGGAACAAATATAGATCTCTTCTAGTCAGTTAGCCAAGTGGTTGTTCTCCAGATTTCTTGGCACAACTTGGTGAGCACGTCCAGGGCAGCATCTGTTAGCTGAAGTACCTCAATTGGTATACCAATTGTGCTATGTAGAGTAATTTTTAAATGCCTTCCAGAAAAGAAGTATTCAAGAAGAAAAAAAAATTTAAAATTAGGAAAGGAGAATTCAAAAGATTTTTTTTAAATTATAAGTTTTGTAGGTCGGAGCTCAGGTGGCCTGGTGGTAAGAAAGCTGTGCTGGATTCCCCAAGGCACATGGTCCAAATCCACCAGCTGTTCTGCGGGAGAAGGATGGGCAATCTCTCCCTGTGCGATTAATTGCCTCTAAAAACCCGCCAGAAGGGCAGCAATGGTTTGGTTCCAACTCGATGATAGACAACGACAACAACAACAAAAGTTTGGTAGACTACAACCAGGGGAGATTAAAATAGATGAATGGCATCTTCTAAGAATCAAATCCCTATGCACATTCAAACACTTTTCAAACAGGGTTAAAAAAAAATTCACAGATTGGGGAAAAAAATTTGGTATTGACATGTCTGGTAAAGGAAATATATCTAGAATTTATAGAATACTTAAGCACTTCAACAAGATAAACAACCCAGTCGCAAAATGGGCACAGGATATGAACACACACTTCACCAAAGAAGACATTCAGATGGTGAACAAACACATGAAAAAAGGTTCAAAACTCCTAGCTCTAAGAGAGATGAGAATCAAAACAACTATGAGATATCATCTCATCCCAGTAACAACAGCGAAGTTCAACAGAACAGAGAACAATAAATGCTGGCGAGGTTGTGGGGAAACTGGAACATTTATTCACTGGTAGTGGGAGTATAAAATGGTGCAACCATTATGAAAGGCAGTATGGCACTTTTTCTATAAGTAGGAAATAGAAATACCATTGGACATAGCCATTCCATTAATGGTAATATATCCTAAAGAAACCAGAACTGCCACTCAAACAGATATATGTACACCCATGTTTATTGCTGTATTGTTCACAATAGCTAAGAAATGGAAGCAACCAAAATGTCCATCAACAAATGAATGGACAGAGAAGCTGTGGTATACTCACACAATGGAATACTACACAACACTGAAAAACAAGGAACTCATGGAATATTATACAAAATGGGTGACCCTGAAGGACATTATGCTGAGTGAATTATCTGAGTCACAAAAGGACAAATACTGCATACAGTTATAAAACAGGACTGACATGGAGTTTGGGGGAAACTAAGAAAATAGGAGGAAAATCATGAATACTGCATTTAAATAGATGAGGGAAAGAACTGTCTAAAAGAAATATATTATTATATATTATTTGCATGACAACAGCCCAGACTAAGAGGTATATATCAAAGTGGACTGGGTATGGGTGGGAGGAAATTGTGCAACAATGAAAATATTTTTAAAGATAAAAAGGTGAACTGGGATGGATGTAGGGAGGAAAATGTGCAACAATGAATGAATGGAAATCGAAGTTTTCTGCAAACTTTTGTTAAAATGTTGTTGTTGTTATTATGTGCCATCAAGTCACTTTGTAACTCATAGCGACCCTATGTACAACAGCCCTAAACCCTGTTCTATTCCTTGCCAGTCTTATACTTGAGGGCTCAGCCTCAGTTAACATATCTGCTTGTTTAATTGTGCTTTGTTGTACATAGGGTTTTGTTAAAATATCAATTAAAGAAAGGGGGGGCGGAAGCTTGGTTGGCAGGTAACAAGTCAAGTCAACAAATCTGTATTGAATGTCCATAAGAAACAAGAGATATGCATCAAATAATTCTTTGGATCACTCCAAATAATTGATGTTTTTCAACTGTAGCACTGGCAAAGAATGTTAGCTACATCGTGGACTGCCAAATGAACAAACAAGTCTTCCTTGAAAGAAGTGCAGCAAGAATACTCCTTGAAGTCTTAGCGATAGCAATAAGACAAGAGAAGGGCATAAGAGGTATCCAAATTGGCAAAGAGGAGGTAAAATTATCTCTCTATGCAGATGATATGATAGTATACTTAGAAAACCCTGAAGACTCAGCAAGAAAACTATTGGACAAAGTTGACCAATTCAGCAAAGTAGCAGGATGCAAGATCAACATACAAAAATCAGTTG
>NW_006399884.1:8824564-8825148 GCF_000299155.1 Elephantulus edwardii | reverse complement strand
TTTCAGACAAAGGTCCCATTCAAAGTTTATATAATCCTACAGGGCCTCCGGCAAGAAAAAGAATGATAAGACAATTAGAAAATGGGCAAAAGACACGAAAAGACTTTTCACAGAGGAAGACATTGAGATGGCCAACAGACACATGAAGAAATGCTCAAAACCACGGACAATAAAGGAGATGAAAATAAAAACCCCAATGAGATGCCATCTCACTCCAGTAGCAGTGGCAAAGATTAACAGGACAGAAAGTAATAAATGTTGGAAAGAATGTGGAGAAATAGGAAATCTCATACACTGTTGGTGGGGTTGTAAAATGATACAACCACTCTAGAAGGCAGTTTGGTTTTTCCTTAAAAAGCTGAACATAGAATTTCCATATGACCTAGCTATTCCAATGCTATACCCCAAGAGAATGAGAACAGAGGCACAAATGGAGATATGTACACCAATGTTCATAGCAGCATTATTCACCAATGCAAGAACATGGAAACAGCCAAAATGTACAACCACAATTGAATGGATTGAGAAATTGCGGTCCATTCACATGATGGATTATTATTTATTCTTTCACATGTTAATACAAC
>NW_006399884.1:8783777-8824278 GCF_000299155.1 Elephantulus edwardii | reverse complement strand
CCCCTTTGGCAGTAGGAAACACATAGACTATTATGGAGATTGATTTTGGAATTCAGATGCACTCTTATTGATTGTGCTTGGCTGTACATGTACATATCCATGTACATTTGTTGCTTGCGGGACTTAATCTTTAGAAGGTATATTCATCAATTTTATCCTCTCCAGATTGTTCATTTCTGGCTGTATATGGCAGTCTCTTTATATTATAGACTAGGCCACCTAAGCTTGATCCCAGTTTGTTTCTCTTGTTTTCTTATCTTATTACTTTTAATGAATGTTTACAAAGATTTTGTATTTCCATTCATTTATTGTTTCGTTTTTCTCCCTGCCCACCCCTCCCCCACCAGTTCGCTCTTCTCTTTGAAAAGTAAAATTCATTCATTGGTATACAATCCCCCCACCTTCCTCCCCTCCCCAAGTACACTCCACCATGCAACCTTCATTCTGGACTCTTGTGATAACCATAATACCCTATCATATATCGCTTTTAAACTGTTCTCTCCCTCATCTGTTTCAATGCAGTATACATAATCTATCCAGTTTTTCTGTCTTACCCCAACCCTGATGTCAGTCTCATTCTGCAACAGTGGCACCATGCAGTATTTGTCTGTTTGTGACTGAGATATTTCACTCAGTATAATGTCCTCCAGGGTCACCCATTTTGAATAATATTTCATGAGTTCCTTGTTTTTCAAAGCAGCATAGTATTCCATTGTGTGAATATACCACAGCTTCTTTCTTATGAACTTTATTATTTTGGACTTTCTCCCAGGTCTCTGATCCACTTTGAGTTGATTTTTGTGTGTGTGTGGTGTGAGATTTGGATCCTGTTTCAGGTTTCTGCAGGTAGCAGTCCAGTTTTGTCAGCACCATTTGTTGAACAAGTTGTTGTTTCCCCATTTGATAGATTTTATTTGCTTGTCAAATAACAGTTGACAACAGATTCTCTTCTATTGGTCTATGTGTCTGTCATTGTACCAGTACCATGCTGCTTTGGATATTACCCCTGTGTAGAAGATTTTGAGGTCAGAAAGTGCTATGCCTCCCACTTCATTTTTGTTTTCCAGAAGTGCTTTGCTTATTTGAGGGTTTTTTTTTTTCTCTCCAAATAAATTTGACAATTTCCCTTTCAATCTCCTTGAAAAATTAATTTGGTGTCAGGATCAGGATTGCATTGAATATGTAGATTGTTTTTGGTTAAGATTGACAGTTTTACTATATTGAGTCTTCCTATCCATGAACAGGGAACATTTTTCATTTATTCAGGTCTTTCATTGTTTCTCCCAGAAATGTTCTGTAGTTTTCTTTGTACAGGTCTTTTGTGTCTCTAGTTAGTTTCATTCTTAAGTATCTCAGTTTGTGGTTTGCTATGGTAAATGGTATAGCTTTCTTGATTTCCTTCTCTGAGTTTTCTTTGTTACTGTAGAGAAATCCCACTACCTTTTGGATATTGATCTTATATCCTGTCACCCTACTAAATTTGTCCACTAGCTCTAACAGGTATTTTGTTGAGTCCTTGGGATTTTTCTGTGTACACTATCATATTTGCAAATAGGAAGTTTAACCATCTCTTTGTCAATCTTGATGCTTTTTATTTCCTTCTCTTGTCATATTGTCCTAGCAAGTACTTACAATACAATATTGAATAGAACTTGTGACAGTGGGCATCCTTGTCTGGTCCATGTTAACAAGGAAAACACTTTTAGGCTTTCTCCGTTAAGAATAATACTGGCTCTTGGGTTTGCATATATACATTTCATTATGTTGTGAAAATTCCCTTCTACTCCTATTTTGCTGAGTGTCTTGATCAGAAAGAGGTGTTGGATTTTGTCAAATGCCTTTTCTGCATCAATTGCTAAGATCATATGGTTCCTGTTATTTGATTTGTTAATGTGGTGAATTATGCTGATTGTTTGTCTTATGTTGAACCATCCTTGCATACCTGTTCTGAATCCCACTCGATCATGATGAATTATTATTTTCTTTGATGTGCTGTTGGCTTCTACTTGCTAGGATTTTGTTAAGAATTTTTTAATTTATGTTTCTGAAAGAGATTGGTCAGTAGTTATCTTTTTTTCTTTTCTTTGCCTGGTTTTGGTGTTAGGGTTATGCTTGCTTCATAGAATGTCACTGTGAATATTCCTTCTTTCTCTATTTTTAAAAATAATTTAAGTAGAATCAGTGATAGATCTCTAAATATTTGGTAGAATTCAGCCATGAAGCCATCTGGTCAAGGACTTTTTTGCGGGGAGTATTTATGACTTGTTTAATTTCTTTTGTGATGGATCTGTTCAAGTGTTCCACATCTCTCCATGTCAGTCTGGGTAGGGCATGAGTTTCAAAGAATTTGTCCATTTCCTCTAGGTTTTCAAATTTACTCAAGTATAACTTTTCATAATATTCCTATATTACAGATTTCATTTCCTGTTTCTGTTGTGCTATCACCTCTATCATTCTTTAATTATTTGTGTCTTCTCCTTTTTTCTTTTGTTAAGTTTGCCAATGGTTTTTCAACTTTATTAGCCCTTTCTAAAAACCAGCTCCTGGTTTTATTGATACTTTCAATTGTTTTTCTTTTTTTTTTTCAATTGTTTTTCTATTTTCTATCTCAAGAATTTCAGCTCTTCTTATTATAATTTCCTTTCTTCAAGAGGCTGTGGGCTTAGATTGTTGTTCTTTTCTATTTGATGGGGGTGTTGAGTTAGAGCATTAATTTTGCTTCTTTCTTTATTTTTATATGTTTACCTATTGATACAAACTGCTTCCTAAAGACTGTCTTAGCTGCATCCTAGAGGTTTTGATATGTTGTATTATCATTATCGCTTGTTTCAAGGAACTTTTTAATTTAATTCTCTATTTCTTCTATAACCTAATCATGTTCTAGCAGGGTGTTATTTAGCTTCCATATTGGTGGTTTTATAAGCTTATTATCCTCATGTGGTTAATTTCTAGTTTTATAGAATTGTGGTCTGCGAAGACACTTTGTATTATTTTAATGTTTTTTAATTTGTTGAGGCTTGCTTTGTGCCCTAATATGTGATCAATTATGGAGCATGTACCATGTGCATTTGATAAGAAAGTGAAGTGACTTTTAGTTGGGTGCAGTACCTAGAAAACATTCACAAGGTCAGGTTGGGAGAATGAATAGTTCAGATCTTCTGCACCTTTGTTAAGTTTCTTCTGAGTTGACCTGTCCTTTGGTGAGAGTGCTGCGTTAAGGTCCCCTACCACTATTGTGGTGTTGTCTATTTTTTTCTTCAATTCTGTTAACCATGTATGTATTTTGCAGGTCTATCACTTAGTGCGTAGATGTTAACCAAGATTATGTTTTCTTGATCTAATTACTGTGCATGTTATCATTATTCAGTTGTTGTTCTTGTTGTTGATTGCTGTCGAGTTGAGCACAACTCATAGCGACTTCATGAACAAAAGACCTGAGGCCTTTCTATAACTAAATATCCTTTCTCCCAATTCATAAGAGTTTCCAGAGGCATGTGGTATGTTTTAAAAAGAAAGAAAATGTTGCAGGAACTAGAAGAAAAATCAGTAAAGCTATCAAGACATAGTGGATTAAGTATTGGACTTCTAACTGAAAGATCAGTGGTTTGAACCCACCATCCCCTCTAAGGAATAAAACTGAGGCTGTATGCTCCCATAAAGATGTACAGCCTTGGAAATCCTAAGTGTGTTTACTCTATACCACAGGGTCAATACTGGTTTGATTGTTTTAAGTTATAGTTTGCAAAGCTGCAGACAAAAGAAATGGAAAGTAGAGAAATCTTTATCACTTTTAAAGTAGAGGTTGGGGTAGAGATGGGAATGGAGCAAGAACAAGGCAAAAAAGTTGGTAAAAGGGAAACCTAAGTTTCCTACATCATTCTATGCAGGGCACAGAGAACATGGCAGAAGACAAGGGTCACACACATAGTCCAGCAAAATACAATATTTTTTTTATTGGTTTGTTTACAAAGTTCGTATACATTGTATTTCACACTATTCTTCATTCACATTGTGTTTCATACAATTATTCTCATGCATTATGTTTTATAAAATTAATCACTTTTCTACCTTGCCCATCATTACCCTGTCTTCTCACTTGTATCTTTCCCACACATACCAAACTGTGCAGCCCTGTGGTTTTGTCCCTATCTGTCCTCAGCCCTCTCCCAACCCTTGAGTTCTCACCCATGTTTTACTAGTTATCCATCTATTTTTTATAGTCTTATGCAGTATTTGTCCTTATGAGACTGATTTAATTCACTCAATAGAATGCTCTCCAGTCTCTCCCAAATTATGCAGTATTTTTCAAAATCATTGTTCCTGAGTGCTGCATAGTATTCCATTGTGTCAATATACCACAATTTCTCAACCCATTCAGTTGCAATTGGGCATTTGAGCCGATTCCATTTTGTTGTGATGGTGAATATTGCTGCTATGAACATTGATATAGAAATCTCCATTTGTGTCTCAGTTCTAATTTTCTTGGTATGTATTCCTACCAGCGTAATAGCTGGGTCATATGGAGTTTCTATGATCAACTTTTTGAGGAAATGCCAAACTATCTTCCAGAGTGGTTGCACCATTTTACAATCCCATCAACAGTGTATGAAAATTTTAAAAAACATTCCCACCAAATGTTTTAATGGGCCAAATCTCTCCCTGAAAGACAGAGTATGTGTGACCTGCTTTTTGCTTGAGTACTTTAAAGAGTGAGGCAGCTTTGCTTTCTCATGTAAATTGATAATTAACCAGCTCTGTGAAGCTGTATTGATGTGGAGTGGGGGAGTCAGAAGAAGAAAAAAAAAACAAATCGATCCTTGGAAACTGTTTCCTTCTTCTCATACCTCTTTCCCCACTTTGTTTCCCCGCCCACCTCAAGCCCAGGACCTTCAAACTCCAGCCTAGTCCTTCCTTTCAGACCTTTCAGCTCATTCTTTGTTCTGCCTTCGGGTCCTGGAGGTGTGGGGAAAGAGAAATCTGAAAAATGAAACTTTTCTAGAATAGCCAAGTAACCAACAGCCTGTATTCCATCTAATTTATATCTTCAGTACTTGGAACAATAGTGACTAGCAGAGGTGACAGTGAGTAGGCAGGAAAGCCAGGAAGGAAGGAGAGAGAATAAACAATCAGCATTTTCTGTGTAGTAACCACCAAGGGCACTTTGGTGACTAGTGGTAAGGAGTTGTGCTAACAATCAGAGAGCAGGCAGTTGGAGTCCACTAGCTGCGAGGCAAGAGAGATGAGCAGTCCCCTCACGTGTCATTCAGTCTCTGAAAACCCACTGCAGAATCAGCTACGAGTTGGCTCCTACCCCATGGCAATGAGTTTAGCAGAGTTTTGATCATTGAGGGGGCTGTTCTGATGAAGGGTTTCGCACTGCTAACCAAAAAGTCTAGTGCTTCATATCCTCCAGGCACTCCACAGAAGAAAGCTGGGCAATCTCCCCTTGTTAAGAATTACAGACTCAAAAAACAAGATAAAGGGTCTCCATGGATCAAGATTGAGTCAAAGGCAGTAGTTTGGGTTGTTATGAACCCAGGTGGTAGAGTGTGTAACTCCTAACCAAAAGAATGGCGGTTCCAATCCACTCCTCTTGGGAAAAGATGGGGCAGTTTGCTCCCATGAAGATGATAGCCTTGAAAACCCTCAGGACTGGACACAGTGACCAGTAGGGACAAGATACACTGAAAACTGGGAAAGACAGGGCTCAATAGGTCACCATGTTTTGGGGGGAGTCTTAAAAGATTTTCACCTTTGGTCGAGGGTAGAGGCAGAGGGTAGATGGACGTGTTTCTGACGATTTGGCGCCACAAAACCACCATCTTCACCGACGTCAAGGAGTCGAGCACCGCGTATGAGCTGAAGCGCATCGTTGAAGGCATCTTCAAGCGGCCACTCGACGGGTAGCGTCTGTGCAAGGACGACCAGCTCCTGGAGGCCACCAAGGCGCTGGGAGAGTGTGGCTTTACCGGTCAGATAGCAAGACCCCAGGCTCCGGCCACAGTGGGGCTGACCTTCCGGTCAGATGACACATTGGAGGCCCTCCGCACTGAACCATCCTCCAGCCCGCTGGAGCTGCCGGATGTGATGAAACTACAGGATTCCGAAAGCAGCGCCAATGAACAGGCTGTGCAGGGAAGGTGCTGCCTCCCCCAGTGAAGAGATTTGGGTGTCAGCCGGGGTCTTGACTCTTTCTCACACCCTCTCCCTTAGGACCTCTTGGCTCGAATTTACCCTGGCTGGCAGCCTAGCCCAAATGCCCACTCCTGGCACCTGTTCTTCTAAGCACGCCAGGAGCTCAGGCCACCTGGCGAGGGTGTTGGGGAAGCCCTGCAGCCCACCAGAAGCCAACATTGCCCTCGGCACAGCTTCGTGGCCCGGCCTTGGGGCAGCAGGCCCGTCTGAGAACAAAGAATCAGAGCTGGTTCTATCCAAAATCCCCTGCATAATAAAACAAGTATATAGAAAAAGAGAGAGAGAGAGAGAAAGATTTTTCACCTTTGGCAGGGTCTAGTATTATAATTTTTCTATTACTTTTTAAAAATTTATGTTGCATATTTTCTTCACCTTCTCCCCTTCCTCACCCCACCCCACAATCCACCTCATGTTCCAGATTGTTCTCATACATATAATGCATAATCATATATTTCTTTTAAATAGTTCTTGCCCTCATATGTTCTAATACAGTGCTCGTTATCAGTCCATTATTTCTCCATTCTCTCACCGAACCCCCTCATCCTTCCTATTTCACAGAGGTAGTGTTAAGCTGATGTTAGATGGATCTTGGCTGAAAGCAGGGAATACCAGAGGAATGTCTATCTGTGCTTCATTGACTATGCAAAGGCATTTGACTGTGTAGATCATAACAAACTGTGGCTGACTCTGAGAAGAACGGAAATCCCAGAACACTTGATCGTTCTAATGTGAAACTTATACTTGGACCAGGAGGCATTCGTCAGAACAGAGCAAGGGAACACTGCATGGTTCAAAATTGGGAAGGGCGTACGCCAGGGATGCATCCTATCTCCATACCTCTTCAACCTATATGCAGAACAGATTATCCGGGAGGCTGGGCTCTATGAGGAGAAATGTGGGGTGAGGATTGGTGGACGATTTATCAACAATCTGCGTTATGCAGATGACACAACCCTGCTTGCTGAAACTGAGGAGGACCTGAAGCACCTGCTGCAGAGTGTCAAGGACTGCAGCCTACAATATGGATTGAGGCTCAATGTCAAGAAGACAAAGATTCTCACCACTGGACCAATCGGCAGCATCAGGATGGATGGTGAAGAGATTGAGATTGTACACAGCTTTAGTTTGCTTGGCTCCGTAGTCAACAGTCTTGGCACCAGCAGCCAGGAAATTAACAGGCGCATTGCCATGGGAAAGTCTGCTGTTAGGGACCTCTCCAAAGTGCTGAAGAGCAGTGGTGTCTCTCTGGAGACTAAGGTGCGTCTGATACAGGCCATGGTCTTCGCAATCACCTGTTATGCATCAGAGAGTTGGACAATGACCAAGGAGGATAGAAGGAGAACTGATGCCTTTGAGCTGTGGTGCTGGAGAAGAGTACTGAGAATACCATGGACTGCTAGGAAAACAAACAGATTTGTCCTGGAGAGGGTTAAACCGGGTGGCTCCTTGGAGGCAAGGATTCTGAGGCTCCGTCTAACTTACTTTGGACATGTAGTGAGGAGAGACCGGTCCTTGGAGAGGGACATCATGCTTGGGAGGGTGGAGGGACGGCACAGGAGAGGAAGGCCCTCTATGAGGTGGATTGATTCAGTGACTGGGATAATTGGGATGGGAGTGTCAGAGACAGTGCGATTGGCACAGGACAGAGCGGAGTTTAGGGCTGTTGTACATAGGGTCGCTATGAGTCGCAGGCGACTCGACGGCACATAACAACAACAACAACAACAGTGTTAAGCAGTATTTATCCTTCTGTGACTGAGATATTCCACTCAGCATAATGTCCTCCAGGGTCCCACATTTTGTATAAAGTCTTATGAGATCATTGCTTTTCATTGTTGCCTAATACACCATTATGTGAATGTACTATAGGTTTCTGTCCATTAATTTGTTGATGGGCACTTGTGCTGCTTCCATCCCTTCGCAATTGTGAATAACACAGTGATAAACATGAGTGTACATACGTCTGTTTGAGTCATGGCTCTGGTTTCTTTAGGGTACGTTTCCAGTAGTGGAATTTCTGGGTCAAATGGTATTTCAATTTCCAATCTTTTGAGAAAGCACCAGACCACTTTCCACAGTGGCTGTACCATTTTATACTTCCACCAGGAGTGAGTATGAATTCCATTCTCTCCACAGCCTCGCCAGTGTTTGCTGCTTGCTGCTGTGTTAAATTTTGCTATTGTTGTTGAAGTGAAGTGATATCTCATATTTGTTTTGATTTGCATCTCTCTGATAGCTAAGGATTTTGAACACTTTTTCATGTGTTTGTCATCTGAATGTCATCTTTGGTGTATGCATATGTATGCTTATCAGTTTCTAAGTAAGTCCTACCATTACAAATTCATGTCTTTTAAACTCACAATTTTACTTTTGGCAAGGAAATATGGCATGGTTTGAAATCAGGAAAGGAGTATGTCAGAAATTCATCCTGTCTCCATATCTTTTCAATTTATATGTGGAACAGATCATTTGGGAGGCTGGACTTTATGAGGAGGAATGTGGCATCAAGATTGAAGGAAAGCTCATCAACAACCTGCATTATACAGATAGCTCAACCTTGCTTGTCATAACTGAAGAGGACCTGCGGTATTTACTGCAGAAGGTCACGGACTTGAAGCTCAATATCAAGAAGACAAAGATTTGCACCACTGGGCCAATTTGCAGCACCATGATAGATGCAGAAGACATTGAAATTGTTTGAAATTTCAGCTACTTGGTTCAATCAACCCTTTTGGCACCAGCGGTAAGGAAATCAAAAGACAAATTATATTGGGAAAATCTGCTGTCAGGTACTTCTCCAGAGTGCTAAAGAGCACTGATGTCAGGCTTAAAGACTAAGGTTCACTTGATCCAGGCTATGATCTTCACAATTATTTGCTATGCATCAGAAAGCTGGACAATGGGAAAGGGTGTTAGAAGAATCATCAAAGCCTTTGAGTTGTGTGATGGAAAAGAGTATTGAACATACCATGGACTTCCAAACAGGTTTGTCCAGGAGAGGATGAAACCAACTTGCTCCTTGGAGGCAAGGATTTTGAAGCTCTGTCTCACATACTTTGGGCACTTTTTTAGGAGGGACCAGTCCTTGGAGAAGGATATCACGCTTGGGAGGATGGAGAGACAGCCCAAGAAAGGAAGACCCCAGAATAGATGGACTGACACAATAACTGGCATAATGTGAGTAGGTGTGTCGGAGACAGTGAGACTGGCTCATGATAGGGCAGGGCTCAGAGCTATTGTGCATGAGGTCACTCTTAATTGCAGGTGACTCAATGGCACCTAACAACAACAATGTTTTTTTTACTACATTTGGTGGCTAAGTGTCAATACAGCCATGATTCTCAGTATAAAGTAATTATTCTATATGTTGTAAATTCTAACCTTAATAAGGCAGGATCAGAAATAGTTAACATTTAATGATACAATCAATCTGGCTTAATGTAGGGGAGGTCTTCAATCCAGAGATGTAGCCTGCAACCTAGCAAAACTAGCTGTTTCAGATTCTCTATCTGGTTTATGATTTTCAGATTTGAACCAGTGGTCTGCCTGCTGGCACAGTGCATGTTGTTGTTGTTGTTGTTGTTATGTGTCGTCGAGTTGTTTGCAACTCATAGTGACCCTATGTACAACAGCCCTAAACCCTGCTCTATCCTGTGCCAATCGCATTGTCTCTGACACACCCATCCCGATTACCCCAGTCACTGAATCAATCCACCTCATAGAGGGTCTTCCCCTCTTGTGCTGTCCCTCCACCCTACCAAGCATGATGTCCCTCTCCAAGGACCTGTCTCTCCTTACAACATGTCCAAAGTATGTCAGACGAAGCCCCAGAATCCTTGCCTCCAAGGAGTAGCCTGGTTTAACCCTCTCTAGGATGAATCTGCTTGTGTTCGTGGTACATTCAATACTCTTCTCTAGCACCACAGCTCAAAGGCGCCAATTTTCCTTCTGTCCTCCCTAGTCATTGTCCAACTCTCTGATGCATAACAAGTGATTGCAAAGACCATGGTCTGTATCAGGCGCACCTTAATCTCCAGAGAGACACCGTTGCTCTTGAGTACTTTAGAGAGGTCCCTAACAGCAGACTTTCCCATCGCAATACGTTTTTTTATTTCCTGGCTGCTGGTGCCAAGAGTGTTGACCGTGGAGCTGAGCAAACTGAAGCTGTGAAAAATCTCAATCTGTTCGCCATCCATCCTGATGCTGCCGATTGGTCCAGTGGTGAAAATCTTTGTCTTCTTGACATTGAGCCTCAATCCATACTGAAGGCTGCAGTCCTTGACCCTCTGCAGCAAGTGCATGGGGTCCTCTTCAGTTTCAGCGAGCAGGGTTGTGTCATCTGCATAACGCAGATTGTTGATAGATCTTTCACCAATCCTGATGTCACGCTTCTCCTCATAGAGCCCAGCCTCTCAGATAATCTGCTCTGCATACAGGTTGAAAAGGTATGGAGACAGGACACATCCCTGACGTACACCCTTCCCAATTTTGAACCGTGCAGTGTTGCCCTGCTCTGTTCTGACTACTGCCTCTTGGTCCAAGTATAGGTTTCGCATTAGCATGATTAAATGTTCCGGGATTCCCACTCTTCTCAGAGTCAGCCACAGTTTGTTATGATCCACACAGTCAAATGTCTTTCATAATCAATGAAACACAGATGCATAGCTAAGCTAAAATTGTACTGCTAAGCTAAAAGTGATAGTTACCAGCCTTCCACTAGAAAAAGGTGGACAATCTCCTCCTGTTAAGATTTACAGCCTTGGAATGGAAACTCACTCTGAGTCAGACTCAATGCCACTTGACTCAGAGGTGTCAGAAGTGAGGATAGTGAGACTTCATCCCATGTACTTTGGACATGTTTTTAGGATGAGCCATGCCTGGAGAAAGAGATCGTGCTTAGCAAAATAGCGGATCAAGAAAAAGGAGGAAGACCCTCAACAGGATGAATTAACAAAATGGCTTTAACAATGGGCTCAAGCATAGTAATGATTTTGAGGATGCCTCAGGGCTGAGCAATGTTGTCCATGGGGTTACTATGTGTTGAAATTATTTCATCAACATCTAATAACAACTATTGTGAAGTTCCCAATAAAGCATATTATGTTCAGCCAAAACCCCAGAGTTGGGATCAAATGCATAGGTTGGCCATGGCTTGGGTCTTATCTTCCAGCACTATGTCAGATGATGTTCAACTGCTAATCACAGGGTCTTCAAGGGCCTGTTATTTCAGAAGTTGATGTCCAAGCATGCTTCCTGATCTATCTTAATCTGGAAGTTCCATAGAAACTTCTGTGCCATGGGCATAGCTTTCCAGCAACACAGACAGCATTACAGTACAACAAACTGACAGATAAACCAATCTGTTTCAGAAGAAGCACATCTAGAGTGATTCTTAGAAGCAAGAGTGGCATGGCTTTGCATCACATACGTTGAACATATTTTTCAGAAGGGGCAAGTCCCTGGATGGTTGCAGCACAGTGGTTGCAACAATGAGCTGATAAAAACTTCTATGAGGATGGCTCAAGACTGGGCAGTGCTCCTTTCTGTCATACAGAGGGCCACTATGAGGTGGAGCTGACCCAGTGGCACCTGGGCATGTGTATAAGCATCTTTCTGGGAAGATGATTCATAATGTTCAATGTGAGCTCAACGATGTTCTTGACTGTTGTTTGTTGTTATGTGCCAACGAGTCGCTTGCGACTCATAGCGACCCTATGTACAAGAGCCCTAAATGCCTTTCTATCCTGTGCCAACCTAGCCATATCAAACGCACTCATTCCCACCACTCCAGTCACAGAATTGATCCATCTCATCAAAAGTCTTCCTCTCCTGAGCCACCCCTCCACTCTGCCAAACATGATGTCCCTCTTCAAGGACCTTTGAGCTGTGGTGCTGGAGAAGAGTGTTGAATATACCATGGACTGCTAGGAGAAAAAACAGGTTTGTCCTGGAGAAGGTAGGTGAAGCCAGAATGCTCCTTGGAGTTCAGGATTCTGAAGCTTCATCTGATATACTTTGGGCATATTGCAAGGAGGGACTGGTCCTTGTTCTTGACTAAAAAAAAAATAATATTAATTCAGAATTTTTTTATTTTAGTCTCTTTACTCAGGTATTGGAGAAGAATGTCTTCCTCCCAGGCACCTCATAAGAGAGAATTATAATAACTACTTGGTGTAAACTGAATACTTGTTTCTGAACCCCTTAACAGAAAGATATAGCAAGGAAAGATGAGATTTATGAAACACCCAGCAACTGGATAGATGCTCAGGCTTGAGGTAAAATTTGGGGCCCCTAAGTTGCTAATTCACTCATTCATTGCCTTTGAGCTGGAACAAATTCCTAACTGGTGCTGCAGTGGGTTTCAGAGGCTGTAAGCGGCTCAGTAGGACATTGCCTTTCCTTCTCCCGCAGAGCAGCTGGTGGATTTCAGCTGACAGAGAGGCAAACCTTTGAGTTAGCAGCACGACTCCCTCCGGACTATTTCCACCCCTCCCCCCCCTCCCCGCAGGGATCACTCTTAAGATCTGGTTGCTTCAGTTGTGATGTTCTTCAAAATTGGCTCTTTTCATACGTGTTTTCATAAAAAATGGAGCTTGCATTTGATGAGTCAGGAGCAGGTTGGATCATCTGTGCTTCTTTTTAAAAGCTTTCTACTACCCTTTACCTAATTCTATTTAAACACCTCTCAATGTTGTTCCAGCTCTTTCAGGTGAAATGTACATAAGCCATCTCCATTTCTCTTCTCTCATCTCAGGCAATAATCAAAATGAAAGTCCTGTTGAGCAACACCATGATCCTTAGAGCCATCAACCTCAGGTGATCAAAAGAACAGCATTTGCTCAGGGATAAAGCTCAGATGGCAGGAAGCAAGAGGAACAGAGGACGAGTGGATCTGGGAGATACAGAGAAGAAGTGGGGAAAGTGCTGCATCATTGTGGAGATCCATAACAATAACATGAAACATAGTCTGTATGAACTGGTGACTGGAAATCCAGTTCACTCTGTAAACTTACATCTAAATCGTAATAGAATTTTTTTAATAATGAAAAAGAACCAAAGTACTAGGGTATCATGAATCGTAACTGGAATAAGGTTTATAATCTCTTAAAAATGACCAGCAGATCACAGAGAAAAGATCCCGAAGAGAATGAAGACGGAGAAAAGTTTGAATGTTTCCAATCCTTCTCCTGAGTTTCTCATATCTAAGCTTTGCTACAAGTTCATATAAATGCAATAAGGTAAATAGTGTCACTCTGCTCTCTGGAGAAAAATCCAAACTCTCCGTAGTTACAGGCCAGGAGACAGATTACACGGGGCTCAGGGTGAGGCCCTTTGTTTGCCCTTTTTGTTATCACTTGTCGTGATTTGCTGGGAAGGTAAGAAAACACTACTGTTTATCTGGGTTCATGGCAATCTCTAACTCCAACCTGCAGAACCTTCAAGGTTTGACTAGGACCACGTTGGCAGCGTCTAATAAATTGCTTTGTAAATGAAGCAGACGACGTTGATTGATTATGTTTTACAATCTAGTGTTAGCTTAAAAAGAGAAGAAACTGTTTTCCCCTAAAATTGAATTTTTGTTGTTGTTGTTCACATATGATTCTTTCCCAAGAAAATAAAGGGAAATTAGGTTCATTTTCACACAGGTTGAAGGAGCACTGGTGCTACAATGGTTAACTGCTCAGCTCCTAGTGGAAAGGTTGATGGTTCAAGTCCACCCAGAGCCCTCTCTCTGGATTTGTCCTGATGGAAGGTTCATTCTTGCCTTCTAAGCTTTATTTCTAGGCAAATGTGTTGATTTTGCATCATTGATTGTTCTAAAGAATGCATTCCAGGAGGAAAGTGTCATGAATGAACAAACAATTAAAAATAAATAAATATTTTGGAGAAGCTCATCGCCTGACTGTCTTTCTTGTTGATATGTCAATTCACAAGGGTTTAGATTAAGGAGTAATGAGGAACCATGATTGCCTTTTGGGGAGAATTGAAAATTTCAGTTGAGACCTTTGAATGTTTGTATCCTTCATAATTGGGTAAAAAAGATTATCTAATGATGATTTTTACCATCTATAAATAACCTAGCAATTGACTACAAGTTTAAGTGTTTGGGTAGTAGAAAAATTTTTTAAATAAATATGATATTTTCTTCCAAAATCAATCTCCATAATAGTCTATGTGTTTCCTACTGCCAAAGGAGCCCTTTAGAGTAGTGAGAGAAGATCTTCACCCTGAAACCCACAGCGTCCCTTTTCAGCAGGAAGTAGCTAAGAGAATACGCCATCCCCTTTTCTTTATGACTCAGGGTGAAGTCTCTCTCAGGGAGGAGTGATAGGGAATGGCAAAGGATACACTGACAAAGAAGATTAATCAGAACTGGCTTTGACAAGCACTGTGGCATTTGGACAAGAACAAACTGGGAGGAGGGTAGAGAGAATAGTGCAACAATGAATGAGTGGAAGCCCAAAAGCTCTGTAAATGTTTATGAAAATTAATAAAATATAATTATAGAAAAAAATATGATATTTTCTTAAAAAATCAATAAAGAGTGTATTAATTACCTTATAGGTCTGTCTGTCCTTTGACTACAAGTTAAGTCCTTGGTGTCCTCTGACTAGAAGTTAAGTCCTTGGTGTGATTTCAATTTAAAACTTAAAGAACAACTGCATTTGTTACCTTGTTGTTGTTGGGTACTGTCAAGTCAGAACTGACTCATAGCTGACCCTCCGGAGGGTTTTCAGAGATTGTTAATCACACGGGAAGAGATGTCCCATGGATGCTTTAACAGACAGACAATTTTCTCTTACAGGTTAGTGTGTCAGTTCTTGAGCTAGGTCCTTGTTTCCTTCAGCGTCTGTAGGCCTGGTGTTCCTTGGAGAACTCAGGTGTCTTGGCCTTCCTGGTGTCAAGGGGCTTCCTCATACAGAGACCTGAGTCCAGAGGACACACTTGCTCCTGGTAACTCTTTCTTGATAGTGTTCTTGTCAGGCACCATCAAGTCTGCTAAAACTCACAGCGACCCAATGAACAACACATCAGAACCGTGTCCTGCCCTGCACCACCTCGTGATCACTGATAGGCTCGAGTCCACTGCTGCAGACACTGTGTCAACCCATTTAGTTGGGGCTCTTCCTTTGACACATCCCCCCACCCCACCTTTCACAGCATGATGTTTTTTCCAAGGACGTAGCCTCCTGACGACAAAGTCAAAGTATATAAGAGGAAGTTTTACCATCCTTGCCTTGAAGGCGCACCCTGGTTGTTTTTCTTCCAAGACAGACTTGTTTGTCCTTTGGCAGTCCCTGTCTGGACTGTGGTCTTCCCTTCTCACTCGCTCTCTTCTCCTTTTTTTAACAGGCCACATCGTGGGGACATTTCTCTTAGCATGATGAAATGAAGGAGTGTTGTATTCCACATCTGATCTCCTTACAACTATTCAGTTTATCACTTCTTGGCAATTGCTACATAGCTTCCATTCCACATGATATCATTCCATATATGCATTTTGTTGTAGTTGCTAAGTGCCTTCAAGTTGACTACGACTCATAGCAACCTTGTGAACATTGGATTTGAACCTTGCTTGACCTCTGCCATCCTGACTGTCTCTGACAGTCACTGTTACAGTCATTGAATCAATCTATATTGTTCAGGGTCTTCCCTCCTTCACTGACCCTCCATTTTTCTAAGCATCATAGCCTTTCCCTAGGACAATAGGCCCAAATTATGTGAGATGAGGTTTCTCTATTGTCCTTTTGGCAGTCCATGAATATTCAGCACTTTTCTCTATCACCACAACTCAAAGGTATTGATTCTTCTTCTTTCATCCTTATTCATTGCCCACTTTCAGCTGTGTATTTTAGAGGGACATAACCCAATTCATGACAGTGACTAAGAACCATAGGCATAAATGTTTTTATGGTTTTGAGTGTTGTCCCTGCTAGTCTTTAGATCAATTACTCAATACAGAGATTACAACCTGCCTCTAAATCCAAATTCTAGAAACTGCTAGGAGACTTCAACAAGTGCTGACATAGGCACATAAGTACTGATGCAGGAACCACCATCAAATTGACCAGATGACCTAGACACTGAACAAACAGTCATTATGTAAAGTTCTTAATAGTGTGCTCACTTCAGCAGCACATATACTAAAACTGGAACAATACAGAGAAAATTAGCATGGCCCCTGAGCAAGGATGACACACAAATTTGTGAAGTGTTCCATATTTTTGCTGGAACTCTTATTCACTGTTGGTGGGAGTGTAAAATGGTGCAACCACTATGGAAGGCGGTATAGTGCTTTCTCAAAAAGTTGCAAATAGAAATATCATTTGACCCAGCAATTCCTCTACTGGGAATATACGCTAAAGAAACCATAACTGCCACCCAGGCATATATGATATGCACACTCATGTTTATCATGGCTTTGTTCACAATAGGAAAGAGCTGGAAACAACCTAAGTGCCCATCAACAAACAAATGGATAGAGAAACTGTGGTATATTCACACAATGGAATACTATGCTGCATTGAAAAACAAGGAACTCATGAAATATTATTAAAAATGGGTGACCTTGGAGGACATTATGCTGAGTGAAATATCTCAGTCACAAAAGGACAAATACTGCATAGTGCCACTTTTGTAGAATGGCACTGACATCAGGGTTAGGATGAGCCAGAGAAAAATTGGATAAATGATGTATACTGCATTGAAACAGATGAGGGAGAGAACAGTTTAAAACTGATATATGATAGGGTATTATGGTTAACACAAGAGTCCAGAATGAAGGTTGCATAGTGGAGTATACTCAGGGAGGGAGGAGGGGAGATTGTATACCAATGAAGGAATTTTTCTTTTACTTTTCAAAGAGGAGAGAGAACGGGGGGTGAGGGGTAGGGGAAGGAAGAAAAGTGCCACAATGAATGGAAATCCAAAATCTGTGTAATGTCCATTAAAATTAATAAAATAAAATTTTAAAAAAATAAAGTTCTTAATAGTGGACACCAAAAGCTTTTTCCAACAGAGTGAAAAGAAAACCAACTGAGTGGGGAAAAAATTTAGCAATACCATTTCAGATAAAGGTCTCATATAAAAAATTTACAGAATCCTATAGGGCCTCCATAAGAAAAAGACTGATAACACAATTATAAAATGGGCAAAAGACATGGAAAGACTTTCACAGAGGAGGACGTTCAGATGGCCAACAGACATACAAAGAAATGTTCAAAGTCAAAGAGAGAGATGCAAATCAAAATCACAATGAGATAGACTCTCACCCCAGGAGCATTGGCAAAGCTTAACAGGACAGCAAGTAATTAAAATGTTGGAGAAAATGTGGCAAAATAGGAACTCTCATACATTGTTCATGGGATTATAAAATGGTACAACCACTATGGAATGCAGTTTGACACTTCCTCAGAAGGCTGAACCTAGAAATTCCATGTGACTCAACTATTCATTCCACTGCTTGTAATATACCTTGAGGAAAAAAAGACCGAGGCACAAACAGAGATTTGTACACCAATGTTCATAGCAGCATTATGCACCCTTGCAAGAACGTGGAAACAGCCCAAATGTCAAACCACAACTGAAAGGCTTAAGAAAGTATGATACATTCACACAATGTAATATAATACTATGCAGCATGCCGGAGCAATGATTTTGTAAATCACTACCTGACTTGGTAGGGACTGAAGAACATTATGCAGATTGAATTAACTCAGTCCCTTAAGGACAAATACTGTATAGTACCATTATTGTAGAACATGTATGAGGATCCATGTCAGGGAGATGGGGAGCAGAGAGGTGAGGATGGGCAGAGTGGTGGTTGGTGGTTAATCACAGGGTCGCACAATCTGATGGGTGGAGGGAGGAGTAAATAATGAGGAAGATCCCGTGTGGAAAATAATGTATATACACTTTGTAAGTAAACCGGTACATATCTTTAAAATATTTTTTTTTAATGTTCTTAATAGTCAATTTCTACCTAAACTACAAGGCAAGAAGTACAGCCACAAGAATGGAGAAACTTCATCTCGCGTATTTCGGGCATACTGTCAGGAGAGACTAGTCCTTAGAAAATGCTTCATTGTGTAACAAGTGAAAGAGTCTTTTTAAAGAGAAAAATGAACTGGGGCGGGGGAGGGAGGGATAGGGAGAAAAATGTGCAACAATGAATGAATGGAAATCCAAGGTTTCTGTAAACGTTTGTTAAAATACCAAGAAAAATAAAATAATAACAAAAAAAAAGGAAAATGGCATGATTCTAGGAAAAGTGGAGAGAAAGAGAAAGACTTTCATCGAGATGCAATGGCTGTAACAATGGACTTGAACACGTCAGAGATAATGAGGACTGGGCACGGTTCCCATCTATTATTCAGAGAGCTGTTAAGAGTTGTAGTTGACTTGATGGCACCAGACAACAACAATAAAAATAAAGTTCTTGATACTCAAATAATCGAATGGCAGCTGACATTCTATCGAATAAAAGGAATCAAACACCACCCCCACCCCCAGCCCAGTGTAGATTTAAGTGCTCAAATTCATTGTCACATATTAAAAGAATCTATGTTTAAATGTGCCATTGTTCTTTCTTTGGGCACTTTCTCTGGGAAGTTAATCTAGTTAGAAATATTTTGTAAAAAAATAACTTACTATCCAGAAAGTTTTCCTGTTTCCAAGATAAGAAAGCCTGTTCTGCTATTTCGGCAGGCAAGGGGTTGTTTAAGTAACTAGATAACAAAGTTGTTATTGATTCGATTATTGTTACTCTTCCTGGTTCCCCTCAGCCCACGGGGAGTCTGTGAGAGCAAGAGTGATTTTTATAAAAAAGAAATGGTGGTGGTGCTGGTGGTGGTAACTGGCTTCGTCGTGTGACAGATGGGAGCCTGATGTTTTCTCTCTGCCCTTTATTCAGGAGCTAGGAAAACAGAAAGCAAATAACCAAGAAACTAGCACACTAATAGTCATCCAGATTTCTCAGCGTGGACCTTGAAAATCAAATATTGGCCTCCTCCATTTAGCCTGTTGTTGGTAACGAGCTTAGCATTCCCTTATCACATGCTCATGTGTGCAGAATTAAGTGGAATTAGCTGCAAATTATAAAAAATTCACTTACCTTTAAAGGAAGCTATTTGGTCATGTTCACTGTGGAGAGAGCATTGCATTAAGACACAGGTTAATGGGACTGCCTGGAAATGAATCAATTTGCTCTGCTTTTATTGCTTCCCTTTATTTGCCCTTGTGTTGTTAGCTACTGGGGCTAGAAATGCTCTTCTAACTTGGCAGAGCCCACAGCAGAGCCACATGATCATCCCATGGAGAGTGCACTGGTTCTGAAGAGCTCAGCTGGGGTTACTGTTGGGTGCAGTTGAGTCCATACTAGATCCTTGAGTAAAATGTTCAGTAATGGTAACTGGGCACCATCTATTTCTTCTGGTTTCAGGGCAATGGAGATGGCAGTTCATGGAGACAATCAGACTCGATGTCTATTTCTTTTTCCAGTTCCTAATCATCCTTCTTCTGTTGCTCCAGGTGAATAGAGACCAATTGTTGCATCCTTTGGTGATTGCTTACAAGCTCTTAAGGTCCCCGGCATTATTAACTGAGTTAGAAGATAGTCAATCAAAGCCAAACCCATTGCCATTGAGTTGGTGTCAACTCATAGTAACCCTATAAGACAGAATAACTTCTCCATAGGACTTCCAAGTCTTTATGGAAACATATACTTCTTTCTCCTATGAAGCAATTGGTGGGTTCAAGCCACCCACATTTCCGTTAACAGCTGAGTACTTAACCATTGTATCCCCAGGTGTCCTTCTTGGTGAGAGTAAATAAAAGAATAAAATTATATCATGCTGATCCTTTCTTAGCTGTTATTAGATTTTTTAAATTAATTTTTTAGGTTTTTAAAATTAATTTTAATGAAAGTTTACAGAGACTTAGGGTTTCCAGTCATTCATTGTTGCACTTTTCTCCCTGACCACCCCCTCCCACCTCATTCAAGTTTTTAGAAAGGATATGTAAAAAAAGAAAAGGGAGTCTACCATGAAAATATTTAGGATGTATGTGTATTTCATCCAAATACAAAGTTAACTCATCTATTAAGTTTCTGCTTTGCCACTGATTCAGACATTGTTCCATATATTTCTTCATTTAAAACTCATAACCACCTTCTTAAAACCTACCAATAGTTTAGCTTTACTAGTAAAAATGGTCTGCCTTGAGCATTATGTCCTTTTAACAACTATCTAAATTAAAAAACCTCACTGCTGTTCAGTCAATTCCAACTCAGTTTTCTGAGGCTATAAATTTTATCAGGATAAAACTGCTCATAGTTAGTTCTGCCATGGAGTACCTGAGAGATTCAAACCATTGACCTTTCATTTAGCAACAAAATATGTCATGCATTAAGGCACCAGTGTTCCAAAAGAACTAGTTGTTATTGTTGTTAGGTGCCATGAGTTAACTGTGATTCACAGTGACCCTATGAACAGACCTGAACCCTGTCCTAGCCTGTGCTGTTCTCATCATCTCCAAAACATCATCTGTAACCCATTGTTGCAGTCACTATATCAATCTATGTCATTGCGGGTCTTCCTCTCTTTCTCTGATCCTCCATCTTTCCAAGCATGATGTCCCTTTCCAAGGAATAGTCTTTCTGAGCAACATGCCCAAAGTATGAAAGGTGAAGTTTTACATCTTTACCTCCAAGATGCACTCTGGCTGCACCTTTTCTAAGACCTATAGCTCTTTGCTCTTTTGGCAGTCCATAAAATATTCGGTACTGTTTTCCAACACCACAATTCAAAGACATCAATTCTTCTGTCATTCTTGTTCATTATCCAGCTCTCAGATATATAGCAATTGATTGAAAAGACCATGGTCTGAATCAGGTGCACCTTAGTCCTCAAACTAACATCATTGCTCTTCAGTAATCTGGAGAGGCCTCTGACTGCAGACTTTCCTGGTGCAATACATCTCCTGAGCTGACTGCTGGTGCCAAGTGTATTTATTGTGGATTCAAGTAAGATGAAGTTGTTGACAGTTTCAAACTTTTCTCCATCTATCATGATGTCACCTATTGGCCCAGTAGTGAGGACCTTTGTTTCCTTGATGTTAAAACATAATCTGTATTGAAGGCTACAGTACTTGATCTTCCACAACAAGCATTTCAAGTCCTCTTTACTTCGGGCAAGCAAGGTTGTGTCATTTGCCTAATACAGGTTGTTGATGAGTCTTCATCCAGACTTGATCCTACATTCCTCTTCATAAAATTAAACTTCATGAATTTTTTATTCAATACACAGATAGATTAGGTCTGGAGAAAGGATACATTCCTGACATATGTCCGTCCTGATTTTTAAATTAAGCCATATTCCCTTGCTCCATTCAAACAGTAGCTTCTTGATCTATGTATAGCTTTCACATGAGCACAATTAAGCATTCTCAAATTGACAACAAGCACTTGGAAGATTAGATAAGAACCCTAGAAGGCAATGAATTTATGTTAATGAGGAGGAATAACTCAGAGAAGGACAAGAATGGTTGCTCTACTCAAAGTATGTAAACAATGTCACTGAACTGCGACAAACTGAAATTGGTGTATACCTGGTGTATTCCACTTTGTATATATTCAAGCTCTAGTGGCTGAGTGCTAAAGAATTGTGTTGCCAACACAAAGGTATGTAGTTCAAATCCATCAGCAGGATAATGAGGGGCCATCTACTCCAGTGCAATTTACTGCCTCTGAAAACTTGCTGGAGGATCAGCAATAGGTCCATTCCAATTTGACAGTAAAAAAATTCCCAACAACAGTAAAATCAATTCTAAAGGAAAATATTATAAGATTAAAATTTCAATCTGAAGGCATTGAGGTTGTTTTTTATTTGAATATCCATGCTTCCTGTTTGCTCTGAAAATGTATCTATAAGTCTCCAGATATCAAATAAATCATACTTTTTTCTGTTGTTATTATTTACACTACTACTATTATCCTCAATCTCTAGTGAACACGAGAATGTTCCTAGTTGTCTTTAAAACTCGGATTACCGATGTTACAGAGCGGAGAGAGTGAGGAGGCTGCTTCTGGCTCCCGCTCTCCCAGCCATTGCAGTACATTGAGCTCCATAGAGACAGCGCCGGGCCAGGCAGAGCCGGACGGCACTGGGAGACTCTGTGCCTCCCGGACGAGAAATAACTAACCATGGGCAAAGGAGATCCTAAGAAGCCGAGAGGCAAAATGTCATCGTATGCATTTTTCGTGCAAACCTGCCGAGAGGCTCACAAGAAGAAGCACCCAGATGCTTCTGTCAACTTCTCAGAATTTTCTAAGAAGTGTTCAGAGAGGTGGAAGACCATGTCTGCTAAAGAGAAAGGTAAATTTGAAGACATGGCAAAGGCGGACAAGGCCCCTTATGAGAGAGAGATGAAAACCTATATCCCTCCTAAGGGCGAAACAAAAAAGAAGTTCAAAGATCCCAACGCGCCCAAGAGGCCTCCTTCGGCTTTTTTCTTATTTTGCTCTGAGTATCGCCCCAAAATCAAAGGCGAGCACCCTGGCCTTTCCATTGGTGATGTTGCGAAGAAGCTGGGAGAGATGTGGAATAATACTGCTGCCGATGACAAGCAGCCCTATGAGAAGAAGGCTGCTAAGCTGAAGGAGAAATACGAGAAGGATATTGCTGCATACAGGGCTAAAGGCAAGCCTGATGCCGCCAAAAAGGGAGTTGTCAAGGCCGAGAAGAGCAAGAAGAAGAAGGAAGAGGAGGAAGATGAAGATGAGGATGAAGAGGATGATGATGAATAAGTTGGTTGTAGCGCAGTTTTTTTTTCTTGTCTATAAAGAATTTAACCCCCCTGTACACAACTCACTCCTTTTAAAGGGAAAAAAAAATTGACATGTAAGGCTGTGTAAGATTTGTTTTTAAACTGTACAGTGTCTTTTTTTGTATAGTTAACACACTACTGAATGTGTCTTTAGATAGCCCTGTCCTGGTGGTATTTTCAATAGCCACTAACCTTGCCTGGTACAGTATGGGGGTTGTAAATTGGCATGGAAATTTAAAACAAATTCTTGTTGGTGCACAGCACAAATTAGTTATATATGGGGATGGAAGGTTTTGTTTGGGTTTTTTTTTTCATCTTCAGTTGTCTGATGCAGCTTATACAAAATAATTGTTGTTCTGTTAATTGAATACCACTCTGTAATTGCAAAAAAAGAAAGAAAAAAAAGTTGCAGCTGTTTTGTTGACATTCTGAATGCTTCTAAGTAAACACAATTTTTTTTATTAAAAAAAAACCCTCAGATTACCAAGTTACACTTTACAGATACTGTTATTACATAATTCTGAAGTTGGGCGCAGGAGTCTACATTGTATAAACATCTCTGTCATTTACATATACGTGTTGTGGTTGTTAAGTGCCATTGGGTCAACTATGATTCCTAGAGAACCTGTGAACAATGGATTTGAACTTTGCCCTGGCTTGTACCATCCTCATTATTCCTAACATACTCGAGCCCTTCATCAGTCACTGTGTCAATCCATCTTGTTGAGGGTTTCCTCCTCTTTCCTGACCCTCCATCTTTCCAAACATGATGTCCTTTTCCAAGGGCTGGCCTCTCCTAACATCATGCTATTTTATTAATTAGTAGGAGTCTATATCTTTGTAGGATTTGCCTGAAATGAAATGTGTTGCTTATATTTCAACCTGCTGTACTGTGGTGGCTTGCCTGTTACTACAATGCTGGAATCTCTGCCACTGATGTTTCAAATACTACCAAGGCCAACCGTGGTGGACATGTCTCCGCATAACTTTAGGCTAAATCAGACTAAGAAAAAGGTCTGGTGATCCACTTCCAACAACTGGTCAGCAAAAACTTTAAGAATCACAACACAACATTATCTGATTCCCTTGCTTTGGGCATATTTTTACTTCCCCCCCAAAAAAGTTTATAAGCTATATTAAAAATATGGAATGCTTCACACATTTGTGTGTCATCCTTGCACAGGGGCCATGCTAATCTTCTCTGTATTGTTCCAGTTTTATCGTATGTGCTGCCAAAGCAAGGACATCTTATTAGACGGGACCAACTACAGGAAAAGGGTATCATTATTAGAAAATAAAAAACTAGCAAGTTGAGGAGACTTCAGTAAGAAGGACTACACAAAAGCCACAATAATAACCTTGAACATGCTGATGACTATGAAGATGATGAAAGACTAGGCAGTTTTTCATTCTTTTCTACATAAGGCAGGCACTAAGAGTTTGAATTAACTACACCACAACAAGATAAAGGTAAACAACCCAATTGAAAAATGGGCACAGGATATGAACAGACACTTCATCAAAGAAGACATTCAGATGGCCAACAAACACATGATGAAATGTTCAAAATCCCTAGCTCTAAGAGAGATGCAAATCAAAACAATGATGAGATATCATCTCACCCCAGTAGGGACAAAATTTAACAGTTCAGCAAACATCAACTGCTGGCGAGGTTGTAGAAAAATTGGAACACTTATTCACTGTTGGTGGAAGTGTAAAATGGTACAACCACTATGAAAGGCAGTATGACACTTTCTCGAAAAGTTGCAAATAGAAATACCACTTGACTCAGCAACTCCACTACTGGGAATATACTCTAAAGAAACCATCACCGCCACCCAAGCAGATATATGCACACCATATTTATTGGAGCTTTGTTCACAATAGCAAAGAGTTGGAAACAACCTAAGTGCCCATCAACAAATGAATGGATAGAGAAGCTCTGGAATACTCATACAATAGAAAATACTACACTGCATTGAAAAACCAAGGAACTCATGAAATATTATACAAAATGGGTGACCCTAGAGGACATTATGCTGCATGAAATATCTCAGTCAAAAATGGACAAATATTGCACAGTGCCATTGTTTTAAAATGAGACTGACATTGTGGTTGGGAGGAAACTAAGAAGGATGGGATAAATAATGTATACTGCATTGAAACAAATGAGGGAGAGAACTGTTTAAAAGGGATATATAATTAGGTATTATTGTCATGATAGGAGTTCAGAACGAAGACTGCATAGTGGAGTGGACTTGGGGGGAGGAATTGCATAACAATGAAAGAATTTTTCTTTTACTTTTCAAAGAGAAGAGTGAATTTAAGGAGGGGTGAATTTGGGCAGGGAGAAATGTGCAACAACGAATGAATGGAAATCCAAAGTCTCTGTAAACTTTCATTAAAACTAATTTTTAAAACATTTAAAAAAGAAGTTTGAATTAACTAAAAATATCTGAAAACCAAGAACAAATGTGTTAAAAATCTGAAAATCAGGATGGTATAAAAATCAATGCCTTTGAATTGTGGTGTTGAAGAAGAGTACTGAATGCCCTATGAGGTGCTAAAAGGACAAACAAATCTGTTTTGGAGGTGGTACAACCCAGGCACTTCCAGAGACATGGATGGTGAAACTTCATCTCATAAACTTCAGGAATGTTGCCTACAACCAGGAGAAGATAAAATAGATAAATGGGACCTTCTAAGAATCAAACCCCTATGCACATGCAAAAACTTCTCCAACAGGGTGAAAAGAGAAGCCACAGACTGGGAAAAATATTTGGTAATGACATGTCAGATAAGGGACTTATATCTAGAATTTATAAAATACTTGAGCACCACAACAAGATAAAGGTAAATTATCCAATTAAAAAATGCACAGGATGTGAACAGACACTTCACCAAAGAAGACATTCAGATGGCCAACAAGCACATGAAGAAATGTTCAAAATCCCTAACTCTAAGAGAGAGACACAAATTAAAACAACTAAGAGATATCATCTCACCCCATTCAGAATTGCAAAATTGGGGGGGGGGGGAAGAATGAACTGGGGAGGAGAGTAGAGAAAACAGTGCAACAATGAATGAATGAGAACCCAAAATCTCTGTAAATGTTCATTAAAACTAATACAATTTAATAATAATTTTAAAAAAAAGAATTGCAAAATTTAACAGAACAGCAAGCAACAAATGCTGGCGAGGTTGTGGAGAAACTGGAACCCTTATTCACTGTTGGTGGAAGTGTAAAATGGTACAACCACTGTGGAAGGCGGTGTGGTACTTTCTCAAAAAGTTGCAAATAGAGATATCATTTGACCCAGCAATTCCATTACTGGGAATATACCCCAAAGAGACCATATACCCAAGCAGATATATGCACACCCATGTTTATCATGGCTTTGTTCACAATAGCAAAGAGTTGGAAACAACCTAAGTGCCCATCAACAAATGAATGGATAGAGAAGTTGTCGTATATTCACACAATGGAATACTACACTGCATTGAAAAACAAGGAACTCATACAATATTATTCAAAATAGGTGAGCCTGGAAGACATTATGCTGAGTGAAGTATCTCAGTCACAAAAGGACAAATACTGCATGGTGCCACTGCTGTAAAACAGGACTGACCGCAGGGTTAGGGGGAGACTGAGAAAGATGGGTTCAATAATGTATACTGCATTGAAACAGATGAGGAAGAAAACTGTTTAAGAGGGATATGTGATTAGGTATTTTTGTCATGACAGGAGTCTAGAGTGAAGGCTGCATAGTGCAGTGGACCTGGGGGGAGGGATTGTAAAACAATGAAAGAATTTTTGTTTTACTTTTCCAAGAGGGTAGTGTACTAGGAGGTAGGATCGGGAGGGGAGAAAAGTGCAACAAGCAATGAGTGGAAATCCAAAGTCTCTGTAAATTTTCCTTGAAATTAATAATAAATTTTTTAAAAAAGAATGTTAGTTGAAAACAAAAACACTTCAAGAATGCTGTCAGGAGGAGCCAGTCTTTGAAATAGACATGATCCCAAGATCATGAGGGAAAGGTAGAGAATCAGAGAAAGCAAGGAAGACTCTTAACAAGATGGATTGACACAGTGACTGTGACACTGGAACACATCCGAGATGATGAGGATGGTGCAGGTCAAGGCAAGGTTCATAGACGGGGTCACTATGAGGCTTAGTCAACTGCATGGCACCTTAACTATAACACTATGTAAGTAAAGGAAATATGCAAATAGCTGTATTCTAAAACACATTCTTTCTACTCAACACTCTAGCGAGAGACATTACTATAGGGAGACTTATAGGGAGCTTTTCATTGTAATCTCTGCAGGACTTGCCACAATCCAGTTGCAGTAGTCAAAAGCAGGGGCACAACCATGCTGAAGTTAATTAAAAAATAGTTGCAGTAGCTAATCTAAATTTAAAGATTTAAAATAATCATTGCTGAGGACAGATGGATCTTGACTGAAAGCAGAGAATACCAGAAAGATGTTTCCCTGTGCTTTACTGCTCATAACAAACTATAGACAACATAGCCAAGAATGGAAATTCCAGAACACTTTTAATTGTGTTGGGATGTGTGCATAGACCAAGAGACAGTGGTTCAAACAAAACAAGGGAATACTGCATGGTTTAAAACTAAGGAAAGTGTGTGCCAGCATTGTATCCTTTCATCATTTTTATTCTATCTGTATACTGAGCAAATAATCAGAGTAATTGTACTGCACATAAAAACACCCCAGAAAATCAGAATTAGAAAAAGACTCATTAATAATTTGCAATATGCAGATAACACATCCTTGCCTGCTGAAAGCAACAATGACTTAAAACACTAAGATAGGGGAGCTTTGGTGGCCTAGTGGCAAGAAGCTGCACTGCAATCCCAGAGGCTCTCGGTTCGAATCCACCAGATGCTTTGCTGGAGAAGGAGAGACAATCTCCTCCTATACCAGTCAGATCTGATTTGATGGTACACACACAAAAAATAATAAAATAAAATAAAAATAAAAACACACACACACCCCAAAAAAACCCCACTAAGATCAAAGACTTTAGTGTGAATGGTACAACCACTCTGGAAGGCAGTTTGGCACTTCCTCAAAAAGCTTGAACATTTAGAAATTCCATATGACACAGCTCTTCCACTGCATGGAGTATATATACCCTGAGAAAATGAGAACTGAGGCACAAATGGAGACTTGTACACCAATGTTCATAGCAGCATTATTCACCATCACAAGAACATAGAAACAGCCCAGATGTCCAACCACAATCAAATGGATTGAGAAATTATGGTACATTCATACAATGAAATACTACACAGCATGCAGAAGCAATGATTTTGTAAATTACTACCTAACTTGGGAGGGACTGGAAAGCATTATACTAAGTGAACTAACTCAGTCCCACAAAGGTAAATATTGTATAAAACCATTATTGTAGAATGAGTATGACAATCCAAGGGGGCGGGGGTGGAAGCAGAGGGAGAGGATGTATGGAGGGGATTAATCATGGAGTTGTACAATTTGATGGGGGGGGGCGAGATTGGAAATTGGAAGAATCTGGTCTGGAAAACATTGTATTGAAATTTTGTAAATAAACTGGTATTTTTAAAAAAGGCTTTAGTGTGAGTTACTACTTCAACATATTTTTTAAATTCTAACAATTATACCAATATGCAGCAATATGATAAACAGAGAAAAGTTGTTAAGGATTTCATCTTCCTTGAATCCACCATCAACACTCAGAGCAATAGTCATCACAAAATCAAATGACATTGCACAGGAAAAATCTTCTGTAAAAGACTCCGATAAGGGTTAAAAAAGTGTCTAGGTCACCTTGAGATCTAAGTGGCATCTGATTCAAGCCACAATATTTATAATTAACTTCATATGCAAGGGAACTCTGGTGGCCTAGTGGGTAAAGAGTTGCACTGTCAACCCAACAGCAGATTCAGCTACAAGTTGATTCCAATTCAGTGACCATGAGTAGTATTTATATGCACACAAATCAAAATTAGACATATTTTATCACTGAAGGAAATTGTTGACAGACAGAGACCAAAGACCCAAACCAACTGCACTCAAGTTGGCGATATGCCCACTCCCCCATCCATCAAAGACTGTGAATCTTAACAGGAGGAGAACAACCATCTTTCTCTCATAGATCTTAAACTGCCAACCTTCTGGTTTGTAGCCCAACACTTAACCCACTATGCTACCAGGTTTCCGGGCAGGCAGACAGCAAAAGCTATAGAGATGTCTAATCAATAAATACTACTAAAAACCTTTTCCTTCAAATCGATGCTGTTGGTTTGATAACTGAAGGCACCTCCAGATGACAGAGTAGAACTAACTGCCTCTTTGGGTTTCTTCTCAGGCTGACATCATTGTGACTGCAACAATGAACGGAAGCAGAACAGCAATTGTGAGGATGCCACAGGACAGGGCAGTGTTTCTTTCTGTTGGAAAGAACTCAATGTTACCTGCCAATAACAGCAGCATTCTTAACAGATGCTGATCGCCAGGCCTGTCTTCTGAGGACTTGATTTCTTGTTTACCTGAGGTGTCATCAAGTGAGTACAACTCATAGCAACCCTATGAACAACAGATATGAACCCTGCCCTATCCTGTGTCCTCCTCACAACACTTGAGCACCTCACTGCAGTCAACTTGTCATCCCATCTTGTTAAGGGTCTTCCTCTCTTTCAATGTCCCTCCACATTTCCAAGCATGGATCCCTCTCCAAGGAAAAGCCTCTCCTATCAACATACCCAAAGTATGTGAGGCAAAGCTTTATCATCTTTGCCTCCAAGGAGCATTTTGGCTGTACCTTCTCCAAGAGATAGCTGCTTGGGGTTTTTGTTTGTTGGTTTGGTTTGGATTTTTTTAATTCCATGAGATTTCTTCAACATCACAACTGAAAAGTCATCAATTCTTCTGTCGTCCTTATTCATTGTCCAGCTCTCCAATGCATAACAAGTGATTTAAAAGACAATGATCTGAATCAGGCACATCTTGGTCCTCAGGTTGACATCACTGTTCTTCAGTAATTTGGTGAAGTACCTGACTACGGATTTTCCAGTGCAATGTCTCTGGTCAAAGAAAAACTGTCAAGGACTTGATCTACAATCAATATACTTGGTACCAGCAGTCAGGACATCAGGAGGAGTTGGATTCACACTGGAAGATTCCAATCTTCCAGTTTGTAACTGAACTCTTAACCATTGTGCCTTGAGGATTCCTTTGAAATGATTACACTCTGTGAAGTACAGGATGCTCGACAGCCTAGGCCCAGCCTCCTCTGGACTCCAGCAGGAACCTGGAGGTTAGGAAAGGTTCCCAGGAGAACAAAGAATTAGTCACAGGAAACAGTGATGGGGAGGGGGGGTGGAGAGCAAAGAAAGGCATTTCAATGGAAGCGAGGAGGAGCGGAGGAGCTGGCTATCTGGGCTGGAGATCAGAAGGGAAACAGCAAAGGCTGGGGTCTTCTGAAGATCACCCACCTTGGAAGTTGGGTGGGAGCAGCCCAGAAAGGTAAGTGCAGACCAGCAGGGGAGGGCCCCAGGGATGCTGGGGGAGGTGGGGGCAGGCCCTAGACCTTTTGGAAGTTAAACTTCCCTTCACACTTTTCCTTTCAGCTGCAAAATAAATGGAGGGCTTTGGAGGGCTTCAAGCAGGAAAGAAGAAAGAGCAGGTATCAGAGAATACTGCTGTGGGAAGAAGCCCCAAATGGTGGGGAGGAGAGGAGTGAGCAGGGCACAGCTCTGGGCAGAAAGAGGGCCTCTGACCTCCCCACTGCACAGCCCCTGGAACTTTTCTATCACTACCGAGACCCCTTGTCACCACAAAGACCCAAACTTCTGCTTAGCGAAGTCAGAAGTTTAAGTGCACCTCTGTACAGAAAAGGCATGCATCAGAGGACCTGAATTCGCTTGCAAAATAATGACAGCTCACTGATTATTTTTGCTAGATTGTCTTGCCTTAGGGATCCCCCGGAGAACCTTCCGTTGAAGTCTGAAGCCCCTTGGGTTTTCTTTAGGCTCTCTCAGAGCCTGGATGCCAGGTTCTGCCTGAAATCACAAAAGAGGAGGGGACAGTGAGCGTGCAGGTAAAGGAACACTGTGTCTGCCATGTGGAGCCACAGAAGGAAATAGAAAGATTCAAAACAAAGGATGGAAGGAGGTCTTCATTACTCCATGCTTTTTTTGTTTGTTTGTTTGCTTCAGAGAGACTCCAACTCGGGATGTCATTTTACTTTCCCCCCCCCCCCCCAAAAAAAAAAGCAAAAGAATTCTTAAACTGAACCTGCTCCAGGATATTTCGGATTTGAGATGGAGTGACGTTTGTCTCTTCTGCGGTTTTTTTGGCTTTGTTTTTCTTTATAAGAGGACACAGTGACTCAAGATTTCTCAGCAGCACGTCAACCTCGCTTCTTGCCGTTGCTAAGAGCAAGTTGGAGGAAGACTGGCCAGGTACCCGGTACCGACCCGGTGAACCGTGTTCTCCCTAGTCAGAGCGCTTCTGCAGGGAGGAGGGGAAGCGGGTAGGTGAGGACCTCAAACATCAGCGAGGTCTATCAGTGCGTCCTGCTAATAAACGACTTTTTCACTGTCCACACTATAATTGGTTTACAGCCTTTTTTGTTTATTTATCCAAAGGGCTGCTGTTAATGGCTCTGGATGAAGCTGGCCTAATGGCTAGGTCCCGCTCCCGGCCTGTGGAAGACGAGGGGGGCGTGAGGGGCTCAGAGCGGAAGCGCTTTTCACTTTTAATGGCCTCAGCGAGTTCCTGACACTGCGCTGTGTCCACAGAACAGCACAGGGCATGCTGGGCGGAAAGAGCCTGCTGGCTGCATCTTTCCATGGACTCGGGTGTGATAATTGTTAAGTGCATTCATGGGACACCTTAGATTTGAACGACCATCAGGACAGAGCACTGTGGGTCCTGCACACCCCCCCCCACCCCACACACACACAAGTTGCTGGGTTTGAGCCCAATGTTATGGTTCCTGTGTCAATCCACTCTGTCTCTCAATTTCAAGGAGCAGCCGCATATTCCAACCACCTACCTGCCTTTGGGTTGGCAGCCAGACTCCCTACCACTAAACCAGCAAACGCCCTTACGCGGTAATTAACCGTCCAGGAGCCTGCTGACTTTGCGCACCAGTAGCAATAACAGTGATAACAAATCACTGTCCAGACACTAGGCTCTTCTTTGGATTGTTATGTGCTCTGTAGATTGTTATTGTTGTTGTGACCTGAGGTGGATTCCCTAGCAGATTGTCACAGGGAGTAGTAAATCGCACGGCAGGAGATTGCCCATCTTCCTTGGCAGAGCGGCTGGGAGATTCGAACCTCCTGCCAATTGTGAAAGCTAAGAGGTTGCCTCCATTGTCTGCCTCCAGCTGCTGCACACCGCCTTGTCCAGCGTCTGCCATTTCCTCCCAGGACCACAAGGTGGGTGGGTTTGGTTTCTGCTGAGCGAGTGCCTCTCTTTCTGCAGCGTCGAGCAGAAGAACTAAATGAGAGTAAATGAAGCGTCGATGTGAGACCAAATTCTAGAATTGTGCAATTAGATGAGAATTGCAAAGTAAACCGTCCGGGTCAGGAGAGAGGCGAGAGCAGAGGCGGAAGGACGCACCGAGCTCAGAGTTACCAGGCTGGGGGCAGGGAAGTTGAGGGGGGGAACCCCTCATAACCTTGTCGCTAAGTCAACCCACAACGACCCAGGAGATTATCTCCGAGGGTCAACATGCTGAGGCAGGGCAGCCCTCCCTCTGGATCAATGTGGTCACTCGAGGCCTGGCGATAGCGGCAGGTCCTCTGCGGCCGCAGCCACAATGGGCTCATTGACGCGGGCGCGCCCTGAGTAGGGGCGCAGGCTGGATACCTTTCACTTGCCCCCTAGAACCGCAGCTGGCCCTTTTCCCTGAAGAAATGGCAGACATTCTTCCAGCCCCAGGGGGATTTCCAGAGTCTGCCCTTCCTAGAGCATGCAGGCGACTTGAAGGGACTGTGCGCACACGTTCCCAAACTTCCGCGAGCAAGCGCGGTGCGCCCTGAGCGCCTCTGAAAGCTTAGCCCAGACCACACTGCTGCAGTCCGCGAAGAGAACTCTCAACCGGCTTTCCCATTTTTGTTTTCAATAAAATAAAAGCATTTCTGAAATACATCCTCATTCTGTCCCTATTTACAAAGCATATCTTTCAACTAAAAGAACATATGCCCGCGCCAAGGCCTGCATGGTTGTGTGTAATTTGTTATGTGCTGTCGTGTAGGAACCAGCTCGTAAATGACCCTCCAGCGGGTTTCAGAGGCTATAAATCTCAGGGAAGGAGACTGCCTATCTTTTCCTGTGAAATAGTTGGTAGATACAAACCACGTGCTTTGCTGTTGGCATCATAAATCCTTACCATTAAGTCACCAGGCGTGTGATTTAAGAGAGCCGAACTGCACAAAAGACACTGTAGTCATGTCTCTCTATTTCCTAGTAGTTCATGCTTCCTCTCGTGCAAAGATACCAGGTTTTTAAGAAACCTGTTCAGTTCAGACTTAATGTCATCATTTAGGCAGGGCCGGGCGGAGGCCAGCAGGAGCCACTGAGGTGAACAGGGAGGGCAATGTCGGTCTGGACAAGGCCCTGGGTTGGGCGCTCACTTGCAGCATCTGTGCAGGCTGGGATGCAAAAGCGACGTGGGAAGGGGTAGCACAAGTTACCAAAAGTATTGAATCCCACAGGATGGAGGTAGTCCTCCAACGCAGTTGCTGTGAAGCCTTATTTCCCTAGGACACAGGTGAGGATGCTCTTCCTCATACAACCCTGGCCTAACTCAGGACCCCCAGAGAGTCATGCTAGAAAGGGAGCCCTGGACCAAGCGCGCTGGCTTAGCCACCTGGCAAGCGCTGCTTCCTGCCTTTTTATGTGTGGGGTAAACACCTTCTGACCAGAACTAAAGGAGCCCAAATTTCTTAGAAACCAAATTAATAATGTCCTTCAAAGTAAAAGTGAAAATGAAGTCACACCATAGGCGTCTGAAGCTAGTTCACACTCTGAACTAAGCACAGCCACAGTTAAAAATATATCAGGAATGCCAGACTTTAGCTCATTCATTTCATTGGCGGCCATTCTCAAGTTTCAATAAATAAAATACAGCCGACTGCGTCTACAGATGTGCCTTTTTTTTACCATATTACCTAAGAGTTTAAAAGGTTTACATTACAGTCCTTGCACATATATATTTGTAAATAATATTAATGAAATAATTAATAAATTAATTAATATTTTTCTCATTAACATCAAGGGGGCTCTGGTGGCCTCGTAGTAACAAGCTTCACTGCAGTCCACCAGCTGCCTGCGTTAGAAAGATGGGCAATATCCTTCCGTCCAATTAACAGCCTCTGAAAATCCACTGGAGTGCCAGCTATGAGTGGGGCCCAGACTCAGCGGTACACAACAACAAATAATATTAATACTTATCAAGGGGCCCTAGTAGGTCAATGGTTAAGTATTCGATTGTGAACTGAAACACTGCAAATGGATCCATCCTGAGGTTCCGCGAAAGAAAGGCCTGGTGATCTGCTTCTGCAAAGACTTGTTGACTGTCATGGAGTCAAGCATGACCCATAGCGACCCTATGAACATAAGACCTGGAGCCTTTCTATAACTATCGCCATTTATCAAAGTTCATAGAGTTTCCAGAGGAATGTTGTTTAGGAAGTGGATGAAACCCGAAGGGGCAGCTCTGCTCTGTCATGAGGGATTGAAATCGAGATAAAAACTGGTGGAAAATTGATGGACCTTAACAAGAACAACAATTATCATTATCAAATGCACCAAGCGAAATCGACTTTAAAACAAACATTAAAAGTCATTTTTTAAAAATTAGTAGAAATTCCAACATTTCTCCCCCTCGCGCCCACCTCCCCTCAGAAGCGCGCCTTCAGCTGCGTACAGGAGCTGGTGCTGCAAGCTCAGCAAAGGGAGAAAATGGAAACAAATGCAGGTGCTGTCGGTCAGGGGCGTCGCTTCTTAAGGCGACAGACAGGCCAATGGTGGCCCCGGGCTGCGCCACGTGGGGCACGCCGGAGCCTATGGCGCAGTGGCGGCGCCGCGGGTCTCCAGAGAGCTGTGCCGAGCTGTCAAAGAAAGCGGGTACCTCCGGCAGCAGCAGGCGTTCGGCGCCCAGTCCCGGCTCCGGTCCCGGCTCCAGGGCGCGTCCCCAGCCCCGACTAGAGCCATGAATGGAGATGAGCAGTACTACGGGGCGCCCCCGCTGTACAAGGACCCGTGCTCGTTCCAGCGCGGCCCTGCGCCCGAGTTCCGCGCCAGCCCGCCCGCGTGTCTCTACATGGGCCGCCAGCCGCCGCCGCCGCCGTTCGCGGGTGCCCTGGGCGCGCTGGAGCAGGGCAGCCCCCCCGACATCTCCCCGTACGAGGTGCCCCCGCTCACCGACGCCTCGGCCACCGCGCTGCTGCACCACCACCTCCCCGCGCCGCTCGCACTCGCGCAGCCGCCCGCCGGGCCCTTCGCCGACAGCGCGGAACCGGGCGCCCTGGAGGAACCCGGGCGCGGCCAGCTGCCCTTCCCATGGATGAAGTCCACCAAGGCCCACGCGTGGAAAGGCCAGTGGGCAGGTAAGGCCGCCTCCCGCCAGTTCTCTGCTCTGTGCGCGACCAGGGCACCGAGCTGCTCCCGCCCTGGCCCTCTCTCTGCCTCATCTTCTCCCGGGCTAGCTGGGGTTGAGTGAAACCATATAGGCTCCCAGGAGGTCTACCTACCCCCAAATTTTCTTCAGTCCAGTTGGGGCATCTGTGCACCCAATGGCTGACCTTTCCTGCATGGATACTAAGTCCCCGCAGCCCACACACGCTCCCGCTCAGAGAGTTGACTCAGCCGGCTCAGAGCCCAGACCTCCGGATCCTCCTTGGGCAGAGATGTGCTGCCCCAGGGCTCACTGGATGTGAGCGGCGGGCGGGGCAGTACTCCCCCCGACCCCCCACCCCCGCCCAGCCAGGGCTCCTATGCTTCACGCACCACCTCTCCTGGAAACACAACTGGTCGTTTGGAGGCCCCTGAGTGAGGAGAAGGCGGACCTCGAGGAGGCTGTGAGTCAGGCAGGGAAGGCCAAAAGCCCTGCTTGCGCATGGATCGGGCAAGGCCTTGACCTGGCTCGTTCTGATCCCTTTGCTGCTCCGATCCTCACCCCCTGCACTGGCCCAGGAGAGTTGCGGGATATGCCGGGCCTGGGCTTTCCCCCTCGGCCTTCCTAGCTCTGGCCAGCAGCGAGCCTGGCAGCCTGGCGGCCACCACGGCTACACGGCTACACAATGTTATCGCCTCTGCCACTTCTGGTTACACCTGCTCTGCAAATAGTGGAGATTGAGTTTCCTTCCAGTTGACTGTCGGGTCAGAGGAAGGGGGCTCAAGCGGCTCCCCAGGCCTTGGCACCCCATTTGGCCTGCTGGTGTGCAGGGGCCAGCAGCAAGCAGCCCAGGGCAGAGCCTCATCTTCCACCAGCACTTCCTTCTGAGGCTGCATGCAGGCTGGGCAGGGGGGCCTAGGATGTCCGGGCAGCATCAAACCACACACTTTAAGCCCCTAAACCCCCAGCCTGGCTTTGGGGGTGCGGGGAAGTCCCATCGGCTGAGATTCTCAGGCAGCGTCTCCAGGCCCGGTCCCAGCCTCTTGGCTCCATTGGGAAAAGAGTGAGGAGGGAAGGCCAGGGGAGAAGCCTTCTGGGGAAGCCTGCCATCCCCTAAAGGGGCGGCTGTTTCTCTAGCGGAGTCTGAGGTCTGAAAGGAAAAACCAAAAGAAAATAGTGGCCTTTCTGAGTTGAGGAGCCTGAAGCCCTCCCCTGACCTCCCAGACCGGCCCCAGGAGGTTTAAGCAGTGTACAACCCACTGCCTCCATGGCAGTGGCTGGAACACCCACCCCAACTTCCCAGTCCTTTGGAAACATTGTGAAGAAGGGGACATCAAGGGTAGGCCAGATAGCTTGTGCGCAGAGGGGTTTGTGCCCTGAGAAGGCAAAGTAAGGGGGGGGTCTGAAGAGGAGACAGTCTTGGTAGTACAAATGTAACTGCTTCTATCAGGAGGGGCTTCCGGAAACTTCTTCCCAAGACATCTACGTCCTTCCTCAGCCCGTTGTCCGTAGGCACCTAAGCCGCCTTGCCAAGCACACCCAGAGCCCAGGAAAGGTCCTGGAGCTCAGATTTCCCAGCACCCCGCTGCCACCCCCATGGGGGCCCCAGGGGTTAGTGAGTCTTTGGGTAGCAGGCCCCTTACACCCTTCTTCTATACCTTCGGTCCAGCACAGGAAGTTTCAGAGGTTGTGTGCTGCATTTACAACTGTGAAGGATCTTTCCCCGGTTCCGATTCCCGTAGATTCTCTTCCAGGCCTGAGGAGGCGTCTGCTGAGATGCAGGCTTCCTCCATAGATTCAGGCCTCAACCGGGAAGCATCCATTCGCCCATCCATCCCACTCAGGAACAAACCGCCTCCAGGGGCCTTCCTGGGCTTCTGACAACCCAGAAACCGTGGCCCCAGCCTTGCTCTAAGACAAGCTTCGGCCTGGTCTGGAGGCCTGGTGGCACTGGCTGTCTCTGCGTCTTCGGCCCCAGGACAGAGAAAAGGCAGGCTGGGATCTTGGGGAGCACGGCACCCTAAGCAAGCTGCCCTGGTCTCTGGCCAGGCCCCACCAGGACTTCCTCCAGGCTCGGGCTTGGAGCTCGTCCCCTGCACGCTCCTGGGCTCAGTGTTTGCGCCCCACCGTGCGGGCTTCCGGCTCCACCGTGCACTGGAGGAAGTTCCCTCTACCGTGAAAGGGCAGCTTTCCCGGGCCCTGTGCTGTGGCCCTTTTCCCTGCAGGCCAGGCCTGCGGAGGATGACGGACAATCCAAGAAAATGTGCTAATCTCAACAACCTAACTTTTGGGGGAGATACATTGCTGTTGCTATGTGCCAGCAGTTTGGATAGGAAGACTACCATGTTCATAAGATTTTCAAACTGAGCTACCGCCCAATTGTGGGTCATGAAATCCATTTAGAATTGAGGCCTGCTCCAGTCCTGTTTCCCCCCTAAAGGATCTAGTTTCAAAAAGGGAATATAATTAGCATCATATGTGGTTGAGCTCTATTTTATGCACTGAAATTGTTGTTAGTTATATATCCGTGTGAACCGGGTTGTGATCGGAAGTGTATTCTTAGTGTGGGGACTGTCTGAAAACTTCTTTTTGGTTTTCCATTTTTAACTCGGATTAAACTAACCACCTTCAAGTGGATTCCGACTCAGAGCGACCCTCCAAGTTTCGGAGGCTGTAAGTCTTGAGAGGAGGCAGCACATCTATCCACTTTCAAGGGTAAATGGAGCCCTGATGGCGGAAGCGCTGAAGACCCTTGATTTGAATCTTGTGAGCCTCTCCTCTTCGGGAGGAAGACCTAGAGACCTGCTCCCCAAAGTGTGGCCACCAGGAAACCCTGGTGGGCGGTTTTACTCTGTCACAAGGGGTCACTCTGAGTCGGAATCAAATTCATGACCGCCCCCAACAACAGCAATAAGCAGTAATTGTCTTAACCGAACAGAGTGGTTTAAAGATTGGTTCTATATCTTTCAATCAGCATGTTAAGTGTCCTCATTTAAAAGTCACTTGCTCACAGAAGTGACCAGAGCAGCATGGGGAGCCCTGGGGATGGGAGGCAGGGGAGAACACCCCCCCCCACAAGCCTGCCTGTGCCCCATGCCAAGTGGCAGTAGCTGGGGTGAGCCCTGGGCGGAAGCTGAGGAATGAGGGTCCTCCTCAGAGGACTGGGCGGGTGGGGCTGGGCCCCGGGGTCACTCTCAGTGCTGTGTCGCCCGCAGGCGGCGCCTACACTGCGGAGCCGGAGGAGAACAAGCGGACACGCACGGCCTACACGCGCGCGCAGCTGCTGGAGCTGGAGAAGGAGTTTCTGTTCAACAAGTACATCTCCCGGCCACGCCGGGTGGAGCTGGCGGTCATGCTTAACTTGACCGAGAGGCACATTAAGATCTGGTTCCAAAACCGCCGCATGAAGTGGAAGAAGGAGGAGGATAAGAAACGTGGCGGCGGGCTGGCGGCGGGGGGCTCCGGGGGCGCGGAGCCCGAGCAGGACTGCGCGGTGACCTCGGGCGAGGAGCTGCTGGCGCTGCCACCTCCTGGGAGTGCTGTGCCACCCGCTGTTCCCGCCGCGGCCCGAGAAAGCCACATTCAGCCCGGCCTCAGCGGGTCGCCACAGCCCCCCAGCATCGTGCCCCGGCGGCCACAGGACCCCCGGTGAAAGCAACTAGACCCCGTCGGGTGGCTCTCACTCACAGACCATGGGGAGCGAGCCTGGGACCCCCAATGTGGACCGCCAGCTCCGTGGGCAGGAGGAAACCACCCCGAGGCCAGGGGAGAACCAAGCGGAGGGCGCGTGCCAAAGCCAGCGCCACACGGGGACGATGACCCGCCTGCAGAGAGTAGCGCTCTGAACTACCAGTTACGGAGTCTTTTCTGGTGATTTTGTCAGAAGGGCGGCAATTTGCTGCCTTTAGCATTCAGTGGTCCCAAACTGCCGCCGCAAACTGTGTGGACTCTCCGAACCACATCCGGAACTGTACAAATTGGAAACAAATACACACACACCCAATCCCTGCGCACAGCCACACACCAGGAATGGCGTGCTGGGCCGAGGGCTTTAATCTGCTCAAAAACATCCATTCTTACACAGGATTACACTTTGCTTTCAACGCATTAAAAAAAAAAAACCAACCACGACCAGCTGCGGTTTCACGATTCAGCACGTCTCTGTTGTGTGATAATAATTTCAATTCCTCCTCTTTCCCCCCTTCTGCTTCTCCTTTCCTGCTCCTCCTGCTTCTTAAAAACAAGGAAACAAACAACCCACTCTAATCCTTTTTAGCATAACCACTCCTGCCTGCTGCACCTCCTCCAACCCCAACCCTTTCCTTTAAAGATGCAACCAGCAGAGCTAAACCACCAGGCCTGGAACCGCGGCCGCCGCCCCTATGAGACTGAGGAGGCCAAAGAGAGGGGGAGCCCGAGGCAAGCGAAGAGGCCTTTGAAACCCCTGAAAATTATTTGAGATTTTCTGTTCCAAAGTTGGCTTCCATTCCTGCTGGAGCTGGCAAAGCAGAGTGGAGCGACGTGGCGCACCTGCAGAGGCATTCACACCGCCAGAATGATCTCCCGCAACTTCAGAAACTGGTGCAAAGCCTGTGGCGGGGGACCGGCAACACTGGGGGACTCATTTAAAGGTTTTAAATAACTGGACAGTACTCTGTGAAAGGGCCTGGATTTTCAGGTCGGTGCTTTGTCCCAGGGTCTGGGCCTCGTGTCCAGGTGATGTTTGGGGAAAATGTTTAATAAACACGAATGGCACGGAACACAAGAACAGTGATCCTACTTGTTCTGTCTTGAACCTTCCCAGCGGCATGAGGATGCTGGTCAGTGTTTAAAAATATAGCT
>NW_006399884.1:8773114-8783502 GCF_000299155.1 Elephantulus edwardii | reverse complement strand
TGTTGTTGTTGTTGTTGTTGTTGTTGTTAAGTGCCATCGAGTCGTAAGTGATTCATAGCCACCGTTTGAACGAAAGACCTGGACACCTGTATAACTTTCATCCTCTCTCCAGGTTCATAGGGTTTCCGGAGGCAAGGTATATCAGAAGTGGATGCCACCCCTGCTTCCAAGCTTGTTTTAAATGGGGAGCTCCACCAAACTCTGTCCACCATGGGTAATCATTATTGCATTTGACACATCAGTGTCACAGTGTTCGGCTTCACAACAACCATGAGTTACCTCTGTACAGCAAGTGGGCATAGTTGTATATATAATTTAAACACCATGCTTGGGTTTGGGGGTCAGGGCAGCATATGGCAGTGGATTTTTTAAAAGTAGAATTATATGACAAAAATCTGGTTTTTTAGGCACTGTAGGCACAAGTTGTTGGGGGTTCAGGGTGCACATTGCCTAGTGTGGAAGCAGTGCAGACCAGAGAGTGAGCACTCAGAAGAGTGCATTGCACCCACAAATATGCACAGGGCTGGGTCCGGCTTCTTTCACCTCTTACAGTCTCTGCAGAAAGTGCTTCAGAGGATGTGTTTCCATATTCACAGTCCTGGTTTAGAGGCCTTCCAATTCCTGGAGCCAGCTGGCCTTCCTCTCTGCGGGGTGTCTGGCCACGGCTGTGCACCTGAGGCCTTCTGAGCGCTCCCACCTCTCCCCGCTTGCCAACCTGCCTGGGAGCTCCTTGTATTTATTTAATTTTGCAAAGACAGGCAAGGCATTTCATTATCCAGAAAAATCAAGAAAAGAAGATCCTGTAGGTCAGAGAGGAGCTCTTTCTCCTCAGAAATCACGAGTTGCAGCAGTGGTTCCCAGCTGTAAAGGTGTCTCCACACTCACTTGAACTCTGAAGGCTGCGAAACCTGAGTTTCAGTCCCGGTCCCCTCAAATTCAGTTCATGACCTTGACAAAATTAATTCAACCACTCCTCATCCGCAAAGAAGGAATGAATACGATCCCTAGCGAGTTATTGCAAAATTTAAACCGAAGAATAGGTGAAGAGTGCTTAATGCTTAAGTCTGTCTCTAGGAAATAGCCACCCCTTCAGAAAATTTGTGGTTCATTGTCGCTGTTTGGTGCTATAATGTTAGTTCAGGCTCATAGCTAATAGGAGAAAACGCTGCGCGGTCCTGCGTGACCCCCTCAAAATCATTTCCATGTTTTCCTCCAGTTACTAGCTAATGTTATACATCTATAAAGTCATTGTCAAAGAGTTCTGATCCACATGAACCCTCTGAGGTTGTCAATCTCAAGCTGAGGAGATTGCCCATCTTTCTCCCTCGCGTCATCTATCCGCATGCCGCGCGCACAAGCCTCCCGGACTGGTGGTAGTTGGTGGTGGAGTTGCTGGACTCCAAGGGCGATGGGTCGAAACACTGCCCAGTCCCGCTCGGTCCTCACAGTCGCCTCTGACTGTGACTGGTTTCTTTCCCAAAGCCCCTGGGAGTCTGGGGCTGTACTGCCTTGGGTGGGTCTCCTATGGATCTGATTCTTCTTCATACCAGAACCGACAAGTCCTGAGTGCTCCTTAGTCTGGGAAGCCCTTCCTCTTATATAATAAACCTTGGTGTCCAGTAGCCTTGCCCATGTCGTTGAGAACGCCCCACCTCGCTGGCAGTGAGGCTGGCGCTGAGGGTGCGGGAAGACTTCCTGGGGCTCAGCCGCCCTTGAGCTTGAGGGGCAGAGACTAGTTCACCAACTCCTGTGTCCCAAGGTCCTCATAGTCCATGACCTACAACCACGTCCTGTCCTGGATCGGGTCACAGTGCCATGTACGTTGTCGGGACCTGCAACTTCTCGGTACTGATGGGTGAGGGGGGTCAGAAAGGTGCTAGCTGCCAGGTCCGAGTTTCAGACGCGGGAGGACGTGAGCGCATACTGGCATCTGGGATGGGCCCCCAGTCACCTAGGGCCCGGCCATTGAGACTGCATTTCAGAGGAGAGCTGTGTCCTGCGCCGGAAAGGCATCAGTTTAGAGTGTCGCCTTTCTGGGCATGGACAGAGCCCTGAGCGCTCGGTTCTGCACTACGGGATGAGAACATAAGGAGTGTCCTACAGACTGGACTCTGGAGACCTTGGCACGGACCTGGCGCAGAGTCACCAGCATGTGCAATGGAAATGCGGGGGTTACACAGTCCTTGACAATAGAGGCTGGCCGCCTTGGGAGGGAGGCGCAGGAAGCGAAACCTGGCGGGTCTAATGGATTTCCATGGGAGGAAGAGAAAGGAGCTCTCCTGGTCGTCTTACGTGAGCGGCCGGATTCCACTCATGAAGTCATCACAGCCACCCCACCAATTGAATGGTTCATACCAATCGGAAGAATACAACCCCGAGCCAATGCGCGCCTGCCTCCCGGTGAGAAGATGGTGGGACCCTGCCTGGGAAGACGCTATTTCTTCAAATGTCTGTCTTTTCGCCACATCCCAGAGCGCAGGGTGGCCAGGTGAGGGCTGCATACCCAGGACAGTTGGCCTCACTGTGCTCTCCAACAATAAACACTAACGCGGTTACTGAGTCCCAGCGCCCAGGCCTGCGCTCCTTCCTCCCCCCTCACCCCAGCTGGATGGAGCCCGTTCACCTGCTCTTTCAAGCCCCGCCGTTGCTCCCTGCTCCTCAGAGCCACAGCCACAGCTACTCCTGCCGGAATCTCTGAGCCAGAGGTGAGTTAAGTTCTTGGGTTCTCAAAGTCAGGTGCACTGGGACCGGCCCCACCTCTCCGTGCGTGCGTCTCCTCCAGGGGCTGGCCGTCCTCCCTGCATCCTCCTTCTCCCCTTCCTCTCTTCCTTTCTCTTTTCCCCTCCTCTTTCCTCCTCTCCCCACCCTCCACCTACTTCTGAGCCACGGAGTCCTTGGGAGCCAGCTGCTACCTCAGTGAATCCACTCCGAAGCAAAGCGAAGCATCTGGGAAGAAATGCCTGGCTTTCTGCTTCTTCCCAGGAAACTCATGCGGAGCATCGTTCATTCTTGAAAGCAGAATCTTCTAACAACCGGCTGTGACTTGATTGAAGAAAATCGGCCACAGTCTGTCGTGGATCAAGGACCTGGGGAGAGCAGGACATTCCCAGTGAGGACCTCACTCAGCTCTGGGACTTCTGGTGAGTGTCCCCCCCAAATACTGTCTGCCTGGAGCCTTCATTGAGGACAATAGTGTGTACAGCGTCATGACAGAAACAACCCACGGGAAATGGACACAAACCTGCCTTCTTTTTTTTTTTTTTTCAAACCTGCCTTCTTTTTTTGATGAGAGCCCTCCTTTGTTGTTTCCCTGGTAGAGCAGTCCCAGTCCTGGTTAGCTGTCAGCTGCTAACGGAGAAGTCTGCAGCTGGAATCCACCAGGTTCTTCCGGGGAGAAAGGTGGGCAGTGTCATCCCTGTAAAGATTTATAGTCCTGGAAACCAATTGACAAACTCGAGTTGTAATCCATTCTGTGACAGTGGGTTTGTTTTTGTTGTAGTTTTGAGTTGGTTTGCTAATAGTTAATCCTAGAAGCTCTTGCCTGGAAGGTTCAGTTCATGCCAGGCAATAATATTTGAACGTTTGTGGTTTCTATCTGTGCTTATTTAAAAGGGCAATGTTCGGCATGTGCAATCCTTGGGCCTGGAACAGGCTTCTGTGCATTGCCAAGAGTTCAGTGGCATATATTGGGCCAAAGGAACAGGTCAGTCTTAGAAGGAGAGCAGCCAGAACTCTCCTTAAAAGGGAGGACAGCAGACTTCAGCTCACAGCCTTGGGTGTGTGATGGGGGTGAGCGAGATGCCTCTGGGGAAAGATGTCATGCTTGGTCAAGCAGAGGGCCAGGGGGAAAGAGGAAGTCTCTCAGGGAGGTGACCAGGTACTCAGGCTGCAGCAATGGGCCCAAATCCAGCTGCTGTTGTGGGATGGCAGACAGCAGTGTTTCATTCTGTCCTGCATGGCACCCACTGTGTGCCCAGCTCTCTCAGAAGCCCGCGTAACTTCTTTGCTTGGTCAGCTTCATAGTTTTAAAAAGCAGGGTCACCACCATCACCACTACTCACCCCCACTGTTTATTACTAGTGGATTGACTGGAGTAAACAGGACTCCTTAGGTTTTTCCAGATTTTTCCCTCTGAACAGCAAGGGATGCTTGTAATTTGCAAATTTATTTTGACCGCCTTGGTCTGGGACCATCACCTTCTCCTGACTTTCTTCAACTAATTCAGTTCAACAGCTTAGCATCTGAACTGGAGCACTGCACTGCCCTTTCTGGTTGACAAAATCATCCTTTGCCTTATATTCTTTTTTTAAAAAAATAAAATTTTAATTGTGATTTTAATGAAAGTTTACAGAAAAGTTAGATTTTCATACATTCATTGTTACGCATTTTTACCCCCTCTCCTCTCCTCCTTCCCCTCTCCCTCCCTCAGCTCACGTCATTTGTATTTTTAAATATGCATTCATTGTTGCACAATTACACCCCCCCACACCCCTGTCCTCTTTGCAATGTACCTCATATTCTGGGCTGTTGTCGTACATATAATGCCTAATAATACATTCCGTTTAAACAGTCATTTCCTTCATCTGTTCCAGTGCAGTGTTTATTATCTATCCACTCTTATCCTGTTCTCCTCTGAGCCCTGGCGGTGTCATGCACAGTGTAGCAGGCTGCTAACCAAAAGTAGTTCAAGTCCATCAGCCAGCCACTCATCTGGAGAAAGATGGGCAGTCTCTGGTAAAGATTTACAGTCTCAAAAACTATAAGTGGAGGGTGACTATGGGTCAGAATTCATTCCACAGCAGTAGACTGTGGGATTTCTCTTACCCTCTGGCCCACATTGTCATTCTCTCTTCCCACCCTGGCCCCCTATAGATAGGTTTGTGTGTCTCTTTCTGCGTGTGTCTCTGCCTCTGTGTGTCTCAGTGTGGACTGCGTGTGTTTGTGAGCCTGTGTCTGGTGTTTTTTGCATGAATTGCTGTGGTGACAATGATCAGTGTGTATCTAAGGTGTGGGGCCCTTCCTGTGCGTTCTCTCTGGCTCACTCAGCAACGCCCCCTCCAGGTCTCATGATACTACTGCTGCTGAAACCCCCTCACTCTGGGAGCTGTCACAATTCTTTGGGTAGATGTCATTTTTTGAAGACAGGAAGAGCTGTCTGTAGGGGGATAAACAGAACACAGGGCTAGTTGGAAATTTGGTGAATGGTAACAATTACTCCAGTACTATTGTGAGGAAGTTGAACTCCTTTTCTTTTTCTTCTTTTTTTTTATTGCACTTCATTTTATTTTACTTCTCACATCGCATTTTTGTTTTTGTTTTTGTTTTTAAGTTGATATTTATTTTATTTTTTTAAATAATTTTAATGAACATTTACAGAGAATTTGGATTTCCATTCATTCATTGCTTCACTTCTCTCCCCGCCCAGCCCTCTCCCCCCTGCCCCCCAGTTCGCTCCTCTCTTTCAAAAGTAAAAGAAAGACTCCCTCCCTGGTACACAATCTCCCCGCACCCCTCCCACCGCCCCAAGTACATTCCACTATGCAACCTTAATTGTGGACTCTTGTGATAACCATAATACCCTATCATACATCGCTCTTGAATTATTCAGTCCCCCAAAAAAAAATTATTCAGTCCCTCATCTGTTTCAGTGCAGTATAAACAATTTATCCAGTTTTTCTCAGTCTTACCCCCACCCTGATATCAGTCCCATTTTACAGCAGTGGCACCATGCAATATTTGTCCTTTTGCGACTGAGATATTTCACTCAGCATAATGTCCTCCAGGCTCACCCATTTTGAATAATATTGAATGAGTTCCTTGTTTTTCAATGCAGCATAGTATTCCATTGTGTGAATATACCACAGCTTCTCTACCCATTCGTTTGTTGATGGGCACCTGGGTTGTTTCCAACTCCTTGCTATTGTGAACAGAGCTACGATAAACATGGGTGTGCATATATCTGCATGGATGTCAGTTATGGTCTCTTTGGGATATATTCCCAGTAGTGGAATTGCTGGGTCAAATGGTATCTCTATTTGCAACTTTTTGAGAAAGCGCCATACCGCCTTCTACAGTGGTTGCACCATTTTACATTCCCACCAACAGTGAATAAGGGTTCCAGTTTCTCCACAGCCTCGCCAGCATTTGTTGCTTGTCTTCTTCTTGATAGAATATTTTTGCAACTATGGCCATCATGATTTCCATACCTGCTGAAACGTGGTCAGAGGAACCGGAAGAGGGAAGGTTTGGGTTGGCATTGAATTACAGTTTACTCAGATTTAACCAAGATGGATTGACAATGTCTGCAACGATCGCCTCAGCACAGAGGAGACCTGGTGCAGGATTGGGCAGGGGTTTCTTATGTTGTACGGGGGGTTGCTACGGGTCAAAGCCTATTTCATGACCCCCAAACAACAGCAACCTCTGAGATATATGGGCAATTAGTTTACATGGAAACTGAGTCATGGTGACAGGAAGAAAAATGGCCTCCCTCCCTGCAAAGTTACTGAGAACGACTCAGCTTCTCAGGTAGCAGTGTGCCTACAGGGATGTGCTACTGAGTGAGCCCTAGTGGTATAGTGTGTCATGTGTTGTGTAGCTAACTGAAGTCACTGGTTCAAATCTACCAGAGACTCCATGGAAGAAAGATGAGCCAGCTCATCTCATTAAGAGCTGCAGCCTAGACAACTTGTTGGAGGCTTGCTAGGAGTCAGACCCAGTGGGCCAGCAGTGGGTGTGGCGGTCTTGCATGTTGCTGTGATGATGGAAGCTACCTCATCAATATATCAAAGCAGCAAGCTTAGCCCTGAAGGATACACCTCAGTGGTGCTACCAGCCTAAGCTAGACTAAGGAGAAAGGACTAGAGACCTATTATTGTCACTAAGTATCATCGAGCTAACTAAAAGTCATAAAAATCCTACCAAAAAAAATTACTCTTTTCAAGTATTGACCACTCTTGACAACACGCCCTGCACAATTCATGATTCAACGTGCTTGAATCAAGCACCCATTAGGCTTTAAATTGACATCCTTGCTTTTCAGTACTTGGCAGATTTTCTCAGTGCAACGTCTTTTGATTTTTTGACTGCTGTTGATTGTGGATCCAAGTAAAATGGAATTGCTGACAACATCAATCTTTTCTCCGCCTATCATGTTACCTATAAGTCCAGTGGTGAAGATTTTAATGTTGTTATGTTTTTAATAAAGAAAAGGTAGTCTATTCTAGCACACAGTAGAAAAAGAAAAAGGTAGATAAGAGAAATAGAGAATTGGACAGCCAGTAAAGCCAGCTAAACCTGAAAACACTTCAGAGTTTTGTTTTATTATGTTAAGATGTAATCCACGTTGAAGTCTTTGATCTTCTTTGGAAAGTTCTTTGAGTCTTCTTCAGTTTCTACTTCTGAAAATTAGCCAGTGAAAATTCCTTTGGGTCACAACAAAATATTGCCCAATATAATACTGCATGATGGACACCCTAGGCTAGAAGGCACTTAAAATGCAAAGTGGGGACAGTGACTGGCTCTAGCATACAGAGGCCATGGAGGTGGCATGGGACCAGGCCCTTTGTCCTGTCATACATGGATCTACCACAGGTCAGAGCAACTAGCAACAATGCACATCTTTGCAAGTGGCAGTGATTAGAAGGGGGAGTGTGTCAAATTCTGCAAGTAGTTATTGTCAGTAGTACCTTTTAGTAGCTTCTACTAGATAGTTGGATAGTAGTTGCTTAAAGAGTGAAAATGACTCGATGATACAGTCTTTTGGGATTTGTACTAATAACCTATCTATGCCAGGTTTCCATTTTAAGTTATTAAATATCTCTTCAATGAACTGAGCATGATGAACTTCCTGAACCATTTTACATGCCCATCATAAGTGTATGAGAGCCCCATTCTCCATAGCCTCACCAACATTTGTTGTTTGCTGTCTTGATGAACTTTACTATGATTGCTGGGATCAACTGATACTGCTGTTGCTTTGATTTGAATCTCTGTAGTAGCTAGTGATCTTGAACATTACTTTATGTGTGTGCCAGACAGCTGAATGTCTTTTACCCATTTTATAATTAGATTGCTTGGGTGTTTTTCTGGCTGAGAGGTTTGCTTTTTCTTTAAAAAGTTGAAAATGGAAATGCCACTGGATCTAGCTATTCCACTACTAGGTATATATCCTAGGTAATTAAGAGCTATAACAGGAACAGCTATCCATGTTTATTGCAGCATTACTCACAATACCAAAAAGGTGTCAACAACCCAAGTGCCTATCAATGAATGAATGGATAGAGAAACTACAGTACAGTTGCACAACACATAGTTGTACTATGCAGCACTAAAAAATAATGATGAATTAATAAAAAACTGCCTAATATGGGTCAATCTAGAGAGCGTTATGTTGAGTAAAATTAAGTCAGTCACAAAAGGACAGATGTTGTAGTAGATGACTATTATGAAAAGATAAAGAGAGGTTTATACACAGACTCACTCTAATATGTTTACCAGTGAGAAGAAAAAAGGGAGGGAAGTAGAAGACGAATAGAAAATGAACACTTGTGGGAACTCTCTAGAACACTCAGTGAGAGGCTGAGGACCAGTGGCTGCCTGAACTGTGCAGTGACTGGTTCGTTCTCATTCCCCACACCAGCCTCCACCAACTCAACGGAGATAGAAAATGGTGAAGGAAATCACCATACTATGAAGTTTTGGGGGTCAAACCCAATGCTATGCTTATGGGAAACTGGCCTTCAAGTGCCACCCTGATAAGAATCCAAAAGAAGGTGAGAAGGTTAAACAGATTCGCCAAGCTTATGAAGTGCTTTCTGATGCAAAGAAGAGAGAATTACATGATAAAGGAGAATAGGCCATCAAAGAGGGTGGAGCAGGTGGGGGGTTTGGCACACCCATGGATATCTTTGATATGGTTTTATGGAGGTGGTGGAAGAATGCAGGGAGAAAAGAGAGCAAAAAATGTTGTCCATCAGCTCTCAGCAACATTACAATATTTATACAAAGGTGCAGCAAGAAAAGTAGCTCTGCTCTTTCCTTCAGCGCTTTCCAAGGAGGTGGCAGTCCTCTCCCACTGGCATAATGGCTGCCCTCAGACCCTGGTGAAGCCAAAGATCATCAAAAAGAGGACCAAGAAGTTTATCCTCCATCAGACTGTTATGTCAAAATTCAGTGTAACTGGCCCAAGCCCAGAGGCATCGACAACAGAGTTCTGAGAAGATTTAAAAGGGCCAGATCTTGATGCCCAACATTGACTACGGAAGCAATAAGAAGACAAAGCACATGTTGCCCAGTGGCTTCTGCAAATTCCTAGTCCACAATGTCAAGGAGCTGAAGGTGCAACAAATCTTACTGTGCTGAGATTGCGCAAAATGTTTCCTCCAAGAACCGCAAAGCCATTGTGGAAAGAGCAGCCTGGCTGGCCATTAGAGTCACCAATCCCAATGTCAGACTGCACAGCAAAGAAAAGGAACAGAAAGCTTGTTCAAAATACATATATACATACATACATAAAAACAAACTTGTTTGCACATTTTGTTTGTGCTAAATAAACCATAAGATTTGAGAGAGGGAGAGAGAGAGAGAACACTAGCAGAAGAATGTGATTTGTGGCAAATGTGAAGGCTGAGAAGGTAAGAGCAATAGAATACCGTCCTAATCCAGAATTAAGGTTGCATAGAGAAGTGTACTCCGGGTGGGGGTTGGGGGGATGGGATGTGGTAATTGTATACTAATGAAGGAATTTTTTTCTTTTTCTCTTCGGAGGGGGGAGTGAGCTGGTGGGGAGGGGTGGGCAGGGAGGAAAGTGTGGCAATGAATGAATGGAAATCCCAAACCTCTGTAAATGTCTATTAAAAGTAATAATAAAAAAATTTTAAAAAAGAATATTATAATTCTAAAAAAGCAAAAAAGAAGTGGAAGAGGGAAAAAAAAAAGAATACCGTCCTAATTGCTGAGGTACTGGAATGCAAATAATTCATCAGATCAAACCTGAATGGTTCTGCAAATTCAATTTGCGTGCATGGAGTGGCAGGGCCATGGGGAAGAGATCAGCCCTAATAAGATGCAAAAAGGTACAATGTACAGATGTAAAAACTACAATGCAAGGAAGATAGTTTGAGAGGAAAAAAAAATTCTAGAAGGTCATACTGACAAAGATATTGAAAGACCCTAAACTAGGGCTTTTCCCAGACCGGGCGCGACCCCGAGCAACTCACAGCCGATCCACTTGCTGTAATCACAAGAGGCTTTATTGACAAAGCTTCGGGACGACTTGTATCTCATATAAGAGACAGGGAAGTCGACCCCGAGCCCCAAAAAGCAAGGGAATTTATACTAGGTCTAGGGGTTCTTTGGCGTAGAGATAGCTCATTGGCTCTTTGGAA
>NW_006399884.1:8706294-8765634 GCF_000299155.1 Elephantulus edwardii | reverse complement strand
TTGGTCAGGTCTGGCAAGGCGAGAGCAGGAGCTGAAAGCAAAGCTTTCTTAATGTCCTCAAAGGCCGTCTGATGTTCAGGATTCCAGGTAAATTGTTCCTGATTTCTGGTTAGAGGATACAGGGGGGCTGCCAAGGAGGCGAACCCAGGTATCCACAGGCGACAAAACCCAGCTGTCCTTAGGAATTCCCTTACCTGCTTCGGTGAGGAGGGAGTCGGGATGTTCATTACGGTCTTTTTCCAGGCCTCTGTTAGCCACCTTTGGCCATCTCTCAGTACATACCCTAAGTAAGTCACTTCAGTTTTACACAGCTGGGCCTTTTTGGCTGAGGCACGATAGCCTAAAGTCCCCAGCTCTAGTAGAAGCTTCTTTGTACCTACAATGCATTCTTCTTCAGTTAGAGCGGCTAGGAGCAGATCATCTACATACTGTAACAAAGTCACCTGAGGGTTGCTGGTCCAGAACTCACTGAGGTCTCCGTGCAGGGCCTCATCAAACAGGGTTGGCGAATGCTTGAATCCCTGGGCCAATCGACACCAGGTTAATTGTCCCATTATCCCGGCCTCAGGGTCTCTCCATTCAAAGGCAAAGATAGCTTGGCTAGAGGGATGCAACCTCAGACAGAAAAAAGCATCTTTCAAGTCTAAGACAGAATACTATTTTCTCTCAGGCGGTAGCATGCTGAGGAGAGTGTAAGGGTTAGGAACTGTGGGGTGTATGTTCTGCACTCTTCGATTCACTTCTCTTAGATCCTGCACTGCCGTTAGTCATTTGTCCCTGGCTTTTTCACAGGGAGGAGAGGAGTGTTCCGGGGGGATTGGCATGGCACTAGAACCTCTTGTTCTATTAGCCTGAGGATGTGTGGTCGGATTCCCTCCTTGGCTTCTTTACTCATAGGATATTGTCTAACTTTAATGGGGGAGGCATCCGCTTTTAATTCTACTACTATTGGTGGAACATTTTTAGCCATACCTAACCCCCCTGTTTCTGCTCAGGCTTCTGGGAATTCTTTTAACCAATCTACGAGGTCCGAATCTTTAGCCTCTGTTTCTGGTTCATGGAGCCTATATTCTTCTTCTAGTTGATCTACTAGGGCTAGAGTGCTAGGCTTGTTGCTATCCCAGGTAACTTCAGGCCTCCTTGGAGTGAACTGAATTTGGGCTTTCAGTTTAGTCAGGAGATCTCTTCCTAAGAGTGGGGCTGGGCACTCCGGTATAACAAGAAAAGAGTGAGTCACTTGATTTTTTCCTAAATCTATAGTCCGTTCCGTGGTCCATGGGCAGAATTTTTGTCCAGTGGCCCCTAGCACCACTGACTTCTTTGTGCTAACCTTCCCCAGGGGCTGCTTCAGAACTGAATGTTGTGCCCCCGTGTCTACCAGGAAGCCAACGGGGGTCCCTCCCACAGATATAGTTACTCTAGGCTCGGGGGGGGGGGGTTGGGGGATCCGAGCCCCATATTCCCTAGTCTTCATCTAGGGTGAGAATTTTGGACGGCTTATTCTTTTTCTTGGGACACTTTTTAGCCCAGTGTCCCTTGTCTTTGCAGTATGCACACTGGTCTTTGTCCAACTGCAGTTTCTTTTCATATTGCTTTGATCCCTTAGTGCTCAGGTGCCCTGTCTGTCTAGACCCTGCCCTATCTCTTTCTTTTTCACTCACTACTGCAGCCAAGATTTTTGTCAAATTCCTCTCTTGACGGCGGTCTCGCCGGTCCTCACGTTCCTCTCTTTCTTTCTTTTCTCTCTCTGCCTTCTCTTCCTCTGTCTCCCTCTTGTGGTACACTTTCTCAGCTTCTTTTACTACATCCCTCAATGTAAAATCTTGTAACACCTCTATGCGCTGTAATTTTTTCCTGATGTCTGGAGCAGACTGCCCAATGAAAGCTATAACTACTGCTGTTTTCTGTCCCTCTGATGTGGGGTCAAAGGGAGTGTATCTCCTATAGGCATCCATTAGTCTTTCTAGGAACACAGAGGGGGGTTCAGTAGGTCCTTAAAGGACTTCTCTTACCTTAGCCAAATTAGTGGGGTGTCACGCAGCTCCTCTGAGACCTGCTATGAGAGCCCGACTGTAAGCGGATAGCTGCTCCCTACCTTCAGCAGTGTTATAATCCCAGTTGGGGCAAACAAGAGGAAATCCCGCATCCATGGCAGCAGGAGTCTGGACTGGCTGTCCTGCAGCATCTCGGACATTTTTCCTGGCTTCCATCTGAATTTTCTCTCGCTCCTCGGTAGTGAAGAGGACCTGGAGGAGTTGCTGGCAATCATCCCAGGTAGGTTGGTGAGAGAACATGAGGGACTCAATTAGTCCAATAAGCCCTGTGGGGTTATCTGAAAAGGAAGGATGGCTAGTCTTCCAATTATAGAGGTCAGCAGAGGAAAATGGCCAGTACTGGAGGGGTTGGAGTTGTCCTGGCTCTGGGGGCCCCCCGTAGGCTCATATGGGGAGAGCCACAGTGGAATCTGGGCTCTCTAGACCCCTCCGACTGTGAGTCCCCCGTGCTGGTCCCTGGGGGGCACTTGCAGGGATGGGGGGACTGGTATCAACCTGGCCCTGATATGGGGAAGGATTGTGGAGCATTTTAGGCCACTCAGGTGGATTTTCAATCTCAGGATAAATTTTGGGTGGTGCTGATGGTGCAGCTTCTGGGGCCAGAGGAAATCTGGACTCAGAAGTTCAGGCTTTTAGGGCTAATGCACGCGGAGGGGTGGTATGGTTCTTCAAAATCCAAGGTTTTACCCACGGCAGTGGATTCTGCACTAAATCCTGCCACACGATGATGTATGGCTGTTGGTCAGGATGCCCGTTTGGTCCTTCCTGGAAAACAAGATCTTTAACTGCCAAAATGATTGTTAAGTCAAATGCGCCCTCTGGTAGCTAACCGACTCCCAGAGTGGGCCACTCAGAGTTACAGAAGGTTTGCCAAGGTCCTCTTTTAACGTTAACGGAGAGATTATTAGCCCTAGTTCTTATGTCAGAAAAATGTCCTAAAGTCAGGGAAAGGGGTGTCGTTAGATTCTGTCCCATTTTAGTCGCCCACAGAACACAGCAGACACTCACAAGAAATATAAGACACACAAGAAGCTCTTTTCGCAACAACCAATTGAAAGCTGCTTCAGACGGGAGAGCCCTCTGGGCCCCTCCTCTCCAGTGGGACACTCTAAGTCCCTCAGACGGACCAGAGACCATTAAAGCCTCTGGACCCGTAATCCACCCAAAGGAATGTCTCCCTCTGGGCCGTGACTCGTGGTTTTTTTTTCAAGCACGTCTGCTTTTGCCACAGTCACAAACTGAAAGTAAGCTGAAAATAAAACAGACTTATGAACACACAGGTTTGGCGGCGTCGCACAGACAAAAAAAAACAAATAAATTCTAGCGGATCCTCTTACCTCCAAGTGTCTGGCTGGTGGGTTGTGGGGGTGGCTGCTCGATCCTGGACGAGCCCCCAAATGAAAGACCCTAAACTAGGGCTTTTCCCAGACCGGGCACGACCCCGAGCAACTCACACCAGATCCGCTTGCTATAATCACAAGAGGCTTTATTGACGAAGTTTCGGGACAACTTGCATCTCATATAAGAGACAGGGAAGTCGACCCCGAGCCCCAAAAAACAAGGGAATTTATACTAGGTCTGGGTGTTCTTTGGCGTAGAGATAGCTCATTGGCTCTTTAGAAAAGGAGAAGTTCAATTTTAGGTCAGGTGCCTGCTGCTGACGTTAGTTAAAATATGGTTTTTGCCAGTAATTGTGTCTTCAGTTTGTGGTCAGCTAGTTCCTGGAACACAAACATTCACACATGATCAAAGTATACAATACAGATCAAAGGTATAGGTTTTTACAATACAGATCAAAGGTATGGGTTCTTACAATACTTGGGTTTGGGGACATTATTATTATTTTTTTAAAAATTTTCCTTTCAATATGAAAGTTATTCAAAAGATAATATTCCATAGGGAAGGAGGCAAAGAGCCAGGACTGGAGCCTGAAGGTATTATCATCGTTTTAGATCAGAAGGATCATGCTGTTTTAATTAGACAAGGAAAAGGCCTTTTAATGTATATGAACATACCACTGTTTGAAGTATTGTGTGGCTTCCAAAAGCCACTATCTACTCTTGACAGCCAAACCATAGTCGTCACCTCTCATCCAGGTCAGATTGTTAAGCAGGAGGATATTAAATGGGTGTTAAATGGAGGCATGCCAATTTACAACTTACAGTCATATGGAAAATGGTACCTAATCATCAAATTTAAGGTTAACGTTCCAGAGAATGACTTTCTGTCTCCCGAAAACTCTCTCTGCTGGAAAAACTCTGACCTGAGAGGAAGGAGGCAGAAGAGACTGATGAAATGGATCAGGTAAAAGGTGTGGACTTTGAACCAAAGCAGGAAAGATGATGCCATTACAACGGAGAAGCACCCCAGAGGTGGGGTTCAGTGTCTGACCTCTTTACGGGTGCCACTGAGCCCACTATTGGCATTTGATATGCAGTAAGTGCATAACTGAAGGACTGTAATCATAGTATACTCACTACTTGGCTGTTGGGTTGTTTGGTTTTTTGGGTTTTTTTTTTAATATTCAACTTTAGCAATGTTTTAAAGTTAAATGAATAAACTCTTATAAATGCTAAAAAAAGAGAAAAAATAAACACTTGTAAGATAGGTGAAGGGAAAGATGATATAGATGGAATGGATATCAAATATTATGAGTATTATAATTAATGCTCTGGAAAAAAAATGTACATGATTGAAAACCCAATAGGAATTGCAAACGTTCACTCAAATCACCATTGAAAACAAACCAACTATATTTCTATTTTAGTTTTTATAAAATTACTTTTACAATGTTTTCTTTTTTTTTCTATAAAGCAGATCCTGTGGCCATTGAGAACATAGACAGATCTGACCTTAGGCAATGTTTTGTAATTCAGTTTCAAGTGGAATTGCTTGTAGCCTATCCCTGACAAAGAGCATGTGCTCACCCAGTCAGTCAAATTCTGACTCACACAAAGCCTACAAGCACAGAGTCTGCCCCCTGGTGCTTCTACGGCTGTAAATCCTTACAGAAGCAGACTGCCTCACTTCTCTTTCTTGGAGAGACTGGTGGGTTTGAACTCCCAATCTTCTGGTTAGCAATTGAATGCTTTAACTTGTATGCCACCAGAACTTTTTACCAAGTGTGTGTGTGTGTGTGTGTGTGTGTGTGTGTGTGTGTGTGTGTACCAAACCTACTGCTGTCAGTAGATTCCAACTTATGAGAACTCAATTGTAAATCTTAACAAGAACACACTGCCTCATCTTTCTATGGAGAAGCAGCTGATGCATTTAAACTATCAACCTTTTGGTTAGCAGCACAACATGTACATACCACCAACGCTTCTCTAGAGGACATGTTGTTGTTGTTGTTCTAAGCCATCAAGTGGATATATAATGCCAAACTGACCCTCCAGTGGGTTTTCAGAAGCAGAAAGTCACATGGGAGGAGACTGCCCATCTTTGTCCCATGGAGCAGCTGGTGGACTTGCATTGTGTATCTTCGGGTTGACAGTGTTAATGCCTTACCACTAGGCCACCAGAGCTCCCTATAGAAGATACATACATATTAAAGACGTATCACAGCAGCAGCATGCTTTCAAGATTCTTGTCTGTAATTTGCACATATGTTATAGAATACACTGACCTCCTACTTTTATTAATTAATGCAAAATTTGCATAGCTGACCCTCCTGTGGGTTTTCAGAGGCAGTTAATCCCACAGGAAGAGAATGCCCATTCTTCTGCCGTGAAGCAGCTAGAGGATTTGAACCATGTGACTTCTGGATTGCAGTGCAGCTAGGTGCTGCAGAGTTGACTATGACTTACAGCATATGAATGTGTAACTGAACAGCCTTATCCTTCCCCATCCTCAATCATGCTCAAGGTCATTGTTATAGTCACTGTGTCAACCTATCTTATTGAAGATCATCCTCTCTTTCACTGACCCTCCACCTGATGTCTTTTTCCAAGGACTGGCCCCTCCTGACAACATGCCCAAAATATGTGAGACACGGATTTACCATCCTTCCCTCCAAGGCGCTCTGGTTGCACTTACTAGATAATACACAGTAAGATAGGAGGAGGGAAAGGCAGTACACAGTAAGGGGATTCCCAGACATTGTGACTAGTATAATTAATATTAAATTAATACTAAATTTATATGAATGATTGGATCAAAACCAAATATGCTTTGTAAACTTTCTTTCAAATCACAATAAAACAAATTAATTAAAGTGTCATTTTTTAAAAGGTCTCTATGTACCCAAGACTTACCTGGCGGTTATCATAAAGGTGGTGCATGATAGGACAAGGTTTGGCTGGTTGTTCACAGGGTCACTATGAGTCAGAATTGACTTGATCCTACCTCATAGCAGCAGCAACAGGCACCCAGGAAAGGAGTCTTATTGGCACAGTGGCTCAGTGCCCAACTGCTAACTGAAAGATCAATGATTTCAACCCCCCACCATTCTATGGGAGAAAAATGGGAAATCTACTTCTTCTGTTCCAAAAGAAACCATGGCCATTGAGTCAATTTCTTACTCATAGTGACCTTGTAAGATGAAGTAGAAACCACCCTGTAGGATTTTTGAGACTGTAAATCCAGGGTGGTCCTTTGTATAATGAAAACTGGAGGGGAGAATGTCATCAATAGTGTGGAGGGTGTAAAACGGATATTGTGGACAAACTGTATCCATTGCTGTCTCCAAGGCTGGGATGAAAAACTCCCATCATAATTTTTTTTGTTGTTACTGTTAATTATTCTTCAGTATCTTGATGATTGGCAATCTTTTAGATTCTAGTTTGTTTTTAATAAGGATTTTTTTAATGATTTGCTTACAAAGTTTGTATACATTGTGTTTCACACTTTAGTCACATTGTGTTTCGTACAATTATTTTCATGAATTATGTTTTTGTTGTTGGTTTTTTTAATTTCCATTCATTCATTCTTGCTCTTTTCTCCCCTCCCAACCATCTCCCCTAGTACACTACCCTCTTGGAAAAGTAAAAGACAAATTCTTTGATTGTTTTACAATCCCTCCCCCAGGTCCACTCCACCATGTAGCCTTCGCTCTAGACTCCTGTCATGACAAAAATACCTAATCACATATCCCTTTTATACAAGTTTTCTCCCTCATCTGTTTCAATGCAGTATACGTTATTGAACCCATCTTTCTCAGTCTCTCCCCAACGCCACGGTCAATCCTGTTTTACAACAGTGGCACCATGCAGTATTTGTCCTTTTGTGACTGAGATACTTCACTCAGCCTAATGTCCTTCAGGGTCACCCATTTTGAATAATATTTCATGAGTTCCTTGTTTTTCAATGCAGCATAGTATTCCATTGTGTGAATATACCACAGCTTCTCTGTTCATTAATTTGTTGATGGGCACTTAGGTTGTTTCCAACTCCTTGCTATTGTGAACAAAGACGCAATAAACATGGGTGTGCATATATCTGCTTGGATGTCAGTTATGGCCTCTTTGGGGTATATTCCCAGTAGTGGAATTGCTGTGTCAAATGGTGTCTCTATTTGCAACTTTTTGAGAAAGCGCCATACCGCCTTCCACAGTGGTTGTACCATTTTACATTCCCACCAACAGTGAATCAGGGTTCCACTTTCTCCACAACCTCACCAGCATTTGTTGCTTGCTGTTCTGTTAAATTTTGCTATTCTGTTTGGGGTGAGATGGTATCTCATAGCTGTTTTGAAGTGCATCTTTCTTAGAGCTAGGGATTTTGAACATTTCTTCAAGTGCTTGTTAGTCATCTGAATGTCTTCTTTGGAGAAGTGTGTGTTCATATCCTGTGCCCATTTTTCTATTGGATTATTTACCTTCATCTTGTTGTGGTGGGATTATGTTTTATAAAATTAATCACCATTGGACCTTTCCCATCTCATCATAAATTGATGATTTCTAAAAAGGAAAACAATGCTCACTGGTACACAATAGCCCACATATGGAGCCAAAGTCCTGGAATTTAGTGCTGGAGAGAAGTTGTACAGACAAACTTATAAGTATGCTTTTATCAGCTAGCTAAAGAGCACTATACACTTGTAAAACAGAGCAGGAGTGGCTTGGAGATGGCCTATTCTGACCTCTACTAATGCCACAATGGGAAATGTCCCCATCAACAGCATCCATAGTATAAAATTAATTCCCATGAGATGAGACAGGGTCCCTGCCCTCCCACATATATTTCTACTAATTGCAGCACTAAGTTTACTGCTCAATTGGGTCCAAAATCCATTGCAATAGTGTACCTGCCTCACAGAACCATATTCACAATTACAGGCTTTATTAGGGAAGTCAACAGAATACAAATAAGGAAACATGAATACCTTTTTTTCAGTCAGGACTGCTTATAAAGTGTGCTCATAAGCCCCTCAATCTTCAGCCTCACAGCTTCATGTCAGTGTTACAAAGCTCTTTAATCAAGCCAGTTATGGTATCCCCCTCCCCCATTCCCCTTAGTCCTCTAACAATCGTGGGTGAAGGCTCCTAGCTCTGGTTCCCATGAGGTAGCAGTCCCAAGGTCAATTCTGTCTCACGTCAGGTCTCTAGTTCTCTGCTGTGGCTGTTGCTGCCCTGCAGGCTCCAGTCTAAGTGGAATCTTTGGCCCCAAAGGATGTATGCTACCTTCTCTGCTTCTTCTTTTCCAGTGGTGGTGAGATTCCCAACTTCTGCTGCTTAATTTAATGGTAAAACTATCCAATTCCCTTGTGAATAGACTAACATATCTATTTGCATATTCCTGCCAATTCACATGCAAAGTTAAAGTCAATGGCCAGGAAAGCCATTTTGAACAATAAACCCTTGATACCACAATACTGTATTATGCCTTTGAGCTGTGGTGCTGAAAAAGAGTATTGAATATGCCATGGACTGCTAAGAAAATGATCAGGTTCATCCGAGAGAGGGTTAAACCAGGCTGTTGCTTGGAAGCAAGAATTCTGAAGCTTCATCTGACATGCCTTGGGCATGTTGCAAGGAGCGATCAGTCCTTGGAGAGGAACATCATGCTTGGGAGGTTGAAGGGACGGTGCAGGAGAAGACGTCCCTCTGTGAGGTGGATTGATTCACTGACTAGGGTTATGCGATAGGTGTGTTGGAGGCAGTGAGATTGGAACAGGATAGAGCAGGGTTTAGGGATGTTATACATAGGGTCACTATGAGTCGCAGGTGATTCGACGGCACATAACAACAATAACAACAACATATTACATGCAAGACGGGAGGAACCCTATTTTTTTTTTAGTAAAAGGTGAAAGATTTATTCGATCTGAAGAGAAACAAGAGTATTGGGAGGAACCCTATTAAATAGTGCTTTTTCTATCCTGACATGCATGGAGTTGATAGGACTTTGTGTCAAGTCAACTGGTTTGCATTTTTTGTTTGCTTAATACATTAAATGTATTAGTGCATTACTTTGTGCAAAAGTAATAGGTTACAGTAGACTATTTAAAACAATGATGTAGAGGAAGGGGAGACCCAATATTATAGAACATAATTTTCCATACAAAAGAGTATTTTTCACAAATCCAACACTCAAAAGAGTCCTCTGGTTTGGGCAACCAGTTCTGGCTTTCAGTGAGTTAATCACAACTCAAGGCAACCAAACTCATTGAGACCATCATTTTTGTCAGAGTAGGACTGTGTAAAAACCAGGAAATCACTTTAGTGTGCTGTTACCAGCCATTTGAAAAAATAAATCAAACTTCACTGAAAATATCAGAGTGCAGTATGTATGTCAGGATAAGAATAGCTTTACGACATCTTTTTTTCAGTTACACACATGTATGTCTTAAGTACTCAATTGCTAACAAGAAGGCTGGCTACTCAGACTCACCAGCCAGCTACTCAGGAGAAAGAGGAGACAGTTTGCTTCCATAAAGATCAGAGAATTGGAGGGACCTCTGGTGGCCTAATGGCAAGAAGCTACACTACAATCCCTAAAGCATGCAGTTCAAATCCACCAGATGCTCTGCTGGAGAAGGAGGGCCAATCTCCTGTGCCAGTTGGATCTGATTTTACGGTACACAACAATGGGAAAAAAGGAAAAGAAAGAAAAAATATTAGAACACTGGAAACTCTGTGGGGCTCTTCTACTCTATACTACAGGGTCACTATGAGTCAGAATTGATTCAACAGCAGTGGGTTTGGTGTTGGGGTTTTGTTTGTTCATTTATTATACCTGCCTAGCAAATCAAAATGTAAAATAGACTTCTACTTTGATTGCCTAATAAGGTTTTGAAAACACTTTTCTGAATGGTCTCTCTCATTGCATTGAGTCAGAACCAACTCATAACTGACTCTTCATTGTGTTTCTGAAGCTGTAAATCACTAGTGAGGATATTTTCTATCTTTGTCCTCAGAGTTACTGGTGGATTAGAAACACTAGAGAATTGAGGCTTTTGGGTTAGCAGCACAAGGCTGGGTTAAATTCATTAACAGGAATGACTTAGCATTTTAACTTCTTTCCTGCACTATCTCAGGATCTCTGCTTACAAGTTTAGCAGTTGCTGAACCAGAGCCCATACAAATCAAACTAAAAAGCTATCTTATCTATTAGGACCACCAGAGTAGCTAATGAGATTAGCAAAACTAAAAGGAATCTCTTCAAAATGCTTCACACTCAGTAGAAGTAAAGCAAGAATTTAAGATTACAGAAAAGAGTCCTCACTATTAACAAGATAGTATTTTTATCTTGATGTTTATTTTTAACTCTATTTTATGTTTCAAATATTTAATTTAGTATTTGCTTTTATTGTAAACCAACTCAAATCCTCTTTAGTGTGAAAAAGCTTGGCTAAAACAATACAGAAAAAGAGAAAGACTCATGATAAATAATTTGTCAGACCCAGAAGGGGTGGGGATGTAACCCGGTTGTTAAGCTCTTATTTATTGACTTCAAACCCTTCCATACTCTACTTTATGAGGCTGGAAGTGGAACTTAGACCCTGAAAATTACATTTATCCTCTAAAAAGAGGCTGTTATTTTTGTCAGGTGCTGTGGAGTTTGCTTCAATTCATAACTATTTGTTCAATTCTGCCAATCAGCAAGAAGAAGCAGTAAGAGGTTTTGTGATATGATGGAAGATATTGACTACATTCCACTGACAGCCAGAAGAATGAATGAATGAATGAATGAATGAATAAATCAGCCTTAGAAGAAATACAATCAGAATATTCCTCAGAAGGAGGATGGCAAGACTTCAGTTCAATTACTTTGGACATATCATCAGGAAAGATCAACGGTTAGAAAAGAATGTTACTTTTGGTGGTGTGGAAGGTTAATGAAAATGAAGAAAACCCTCTAGGAGATAGGTTGACACCAAAGCTGTAAAAATGTACTCAAACACACCAGTAATTGTGAAGGTGATGCAGGATGAGTCAAGCTTTCCTCCGTGAACTCTCTGCCTACTGAGGCCAACAGCATGGCCAACAAGAGGAGGAGCTTTGAATGCTGGAGAGAGGATGAGCAGGAGTGTACGGCAATCCCAGTGTCAGCACCTGTGTCAGACAAAAGACATCAATAATCTCACAGACGTCAACACCTACTGGCCAGCACCCATCTTCAGGGTCAGAGTGTCAGCTCCATATGGCAATTCTTTCAAGCTTCTATCTGTTCAGCACCAATGAGTTGGTTTCAATTCAGAGACGCTATGTACAACAGAAGAGAATATTAACAGTCCCTCACCATCTTCACAACCACTGTTATACTTAAATCTATTGTTACAGTCACTGTGTCAATCCAGCAGGTGTTAAAACGGTAACAATTTTAACCTCTTTGTTCTGCTGTTTTATGCAGTTACTACTTATATGTCTTCATGTTCCCTTTCTATTTTTTCAGTTTTTCATTACCTGAGGAGGAATTCTTTATCATGCTGAGATAACGAGGTTGTTTCTGTCTCCTGGCTCCACCCTGGGACAGATGGGTAATGCATTATGTTTTGAAGATAAGGTTGGATAAAGAAGCTGAAAATTACAGGATTTCTAGCTTTCCTTTAGCCCCAAGCCTTCACTGAGTATACAGACTTTGTGAAAGAAATGACAATGAAGAATGAGCAAATTTTGCACAATGATTTATTCATTGCAAATACCTGTTAAAAAACCCTATTAAGGGTAATTATACCTGTGGACTTCAACTAGGGGACTACACAGGAATCAGATTGACTACATCTGAGTAATGATGTCAGCTTGAGGACTAAGGTGCATCTGATTCAGGCTAAGGTCTTTCTGCTATGCAGCTGAGAGCTGAACAATGAATAGGGATAACAAAAGAAGAAGTGATGCCTTTGAGCTGTGGTGTTCCCATGGACAGCCAAACAAACAAACAAATGTCTTGGCGAGGATGTAGCCAGAGTGCTCTTGGATACAAGAATGATAAGGCTTTGTCTCACATACTTTGGGCATGTTGCTAGGAGGGACTATTTCTTGGAGAGGGACATGATGCTTGGAAAGGTGAAGAGTTGAAGTCGACCAGGGAGAGGAAGACTCTCAACTAGGTGGATTCACATGGTGACTGCCACAATAGGCTCCTGTTTGTTAGTAAGTGTGATGGTGGCACAGGATAAGACACAGTTCAGATAAGTTGTTCACAGAGTCGCTATGAGCCGTACTTGACTTGATGACCCCTAACAACAACATCTGTGAAAAGAATCAACTGAGAAGCTCAATGTCATCAGTTCAAACAAGATGAGGGACTGACTGTGAAACAGATCATCAATTACTCATGTGCAAATTTAAATTGAAACTGAAGAAAATGAAAAACAAGTGCATAAGAACCAAAATATGACCATCAGTCTATCCCACTTGAATTTAAAAACCATCTCAAGAATAGATTTGATGCATTAAACACTAATGATAAAAGACCGGTCATGGCTGACACCAAGGTTATCATCCATGAAGAAAGCAAAAGGCCGTAACAAAGACAGAAGAGAAACAAAAGACCAAATGGATATCAGAAGAGACTGAAAATTGCACCAAAACTTTGAGAAGTCTAAACAAAGGGAACAAATGTCGATGTAAACGAGATGAACAGAAGATTTCAAAAGGCAGATCAAGAAAAGAACAAAAATATTTTACTAAAAAGTACAAACATTCAGAGTGGGAGAACAAAAAGGGCAGAACTCTGGTTTGGCATTTTCTCAAACTGAAAGAACCGAAAAACAAATTCAAGCCTCGGGTTGCAATACTGAAGGATTCTATTGTAAAAATCTTGAACTACGCAGGAAGCACCCAAAGATGAAAGGAATGCATAGTTATTGTACCAAAAAGAATTTGTTGACAATGAAATATTTCAGAAAGTAGCATGAATAACAATAATAGTTAAGTTCACGCTGCATCAAAGCCACTGGCAAAAAAACCAAGGACCCAGAAATTGATGACGTTTCAATTTACATATTTCAACAAACATATGGAGCCCTGGACATGCTTGCTACTTTATGGTAAGAAATTTGGAAAAAAACTACCTGGCCAACTGACTGGAAGAGATCCATATTTGTTCCCATTCCTAAAAATTGTGATCTAACAGAATGTGGAAATTATCAAAGAATCCAATTAATAACACATTCGAGAAGATTATTTTTTAAATTACTGGAATAGTACATTAGCAAGGACTCCCAGAAATTCAAGTTGAATTCAGAAGAGGCTGTGGCAAGAGAGATACCATTGCTGATGTCAGATAGATCTTTGCTGTAAACAGAGAATACCAGAAAGATGTTTATCTGTGTTCCATCTGACATACTTCGGACACCTTGCAAGGTGGGATCAGTCCTTGGAGAGAGATGTCATGCTTGGGTGGGTGGAGGGCAGTGCAAGAGAGGAAGACCCTTGATGAGATGGATTGATTCAGTGACTGGGGTAATGTAAGTAGGTGTGTCAGAGACAGTGCAATTGGCACAGGAAGAGCAGGATTTAGGGCTGTCATACATAGGGTCGCTATGAGTCGCAGGTGACTCGATAGCACATAACAACAACAAGAGTATTTGACTAGGTGGGTCACAACAAACTATGGCTAACATTGAGAATAATGGGAATCCCAGAACACTTAATTATGTTAATGTGAAACTTAGACAAAGAAGTTATTGTCTGAACAGAACAAGGGAACACTGTATGGTTTAAAAATCAGAAAAGATATGCATCAGGGTTGTATCCTTTCTCCACACCTATTTAATCTGTATGCTGAGCAAATAATTTGAAAATCATTTGCAAATCTATGAAGAAAAATGTGACATCAGAGTTGGAGCAAGTTTCATAAAAAACCTGCATTATGCAGATGGCACAACCTTGCTTGCTGAAGGTGAATCACTTACTCCAGAAGATCAAAGATCTGCTGCACTAGAGAAATCTGCTGTTAAGGTACTAAAGAGCCAATGATGATAGTTTAAAGACTAACATGCACCTCTTCCAAGCAGGTTTGTCCTAGAGAGGATAAAACCAAGTTGTTTCTTGGAGGCCAGGATTTTGAAGCTCCATCTGACATACTTTGGGCATGTTTCCAGGAGGGACCAGTCCTTGGAGAAGTAGATTATGTTACAAAGGATGGAGGGACAGTGCAGGAGAGGAAGAACATGGATGAGATGGATTGACAGTAACTGGGGTAATGGAGGTAGGTGTATTGGAGACAGGAGACTGGCTTAGAACAGGATAGGGTTCAGAGCTATTGTACAGTGTTGCTATTAGTCACAGGCAATTTGATGGCACATAACAACAACAATCCAAGCCATGTTGTTGTTATGTGTGACCCTATGTACAACAGCTCTTAAACCCTGCTCTATCCTGTGCAAATTGCACTGCCTCTGAAACGCCCATCTCAATTACCCCAATCACTGAATCAATCCACCTCATAGAGGACCTTGCCCTCCTGTGCTGTCCCTCCACCCTCCCAAACATGATGTCCTTCTCCAAGGACCTGTCCCTCCTTACAACATGTGCAAAGTATGTCAGACGAAGCCCCAGAATTCTTGCTTCCAAGGAGCAGCCTGGTTTAACCCTCTCCAGGACAGTCTTTTCAATTACTTGAAAGTTGGGAAATGAATAAGAAAGACTGAAGAAGAATCAATGCCTTTGAATGGTGATGTTGTAGCAGAGATGTAAGGATAGTGAAACTTCATCTTACATACTCTGCGCATATTGTCCAGATGGGCCAGTCCTTAGAAAAAGACATCTCGCTGGGAAAGTTGGAGGTCAGAGACAAAGAGGAAGACCCTCAATGGGAAGGACTGGCACAGTGAATGCAGCAATGGGCTCGAGCCTACCAGAGATAGTGAGGAGGGCACAGGAGAGGGCAGGTTCAGCTCTGCTGTTGAGAGGGTCTCTCTGAGTTGCAGTTGACCTATTGGCACCTAACAACCACCACCACATAGGCTATTAGTGATTGTGATCGATCAAGACAAAACACTGTTTATCTATAGGAAACTACATGAGTATTATATTTTCTCATTATAGCACATATAACATGCATCTAACAAGTGTGACGTCATTATACAGGTTTGCAAACCATACAATGCACTCATTGTATGAACTGTGGTACTCAACAATTTGAGACCTGAGTTTAGACGTTGAATAGCTATAAAAATTGTATGTCTGTAGTTCTTCATTATCTTTCATTGGCACAAAAGTTGTTGAAAAGGGGAATATACATTTCAACAATTTATTACACTACACAAAGATCATGTTATGTTTTCTAGCAGAAAATTTGGGATTATTTTTAGGGATTTATTTTCAATTTATGTAGGTATAACATGTTATATGCATGGAAACAATTTTTAATTAATAATTTTGGGAGAAATTGAGTACTTTGAAACAAACTCAGTCTTGTTGATGGAATCCTTCTCCTATCTCTAATGAAAGCCAATTGGTGACTACAGAGGTCATATCTGATGTTGCCCTTGTTGACCTGGTTTGCAAATGTAGCCAGTTTCTTCTGGAAGAAAGGAGGCTGATTATCCAAGCCTAACCCTGGAGCTGCCCCTGGGGGCAAAGTTTACATAAAGCATATTTAAAGAAAGGAAATCAAATGCAGACACAACAGCGTCCATACTGATGGGTAACAGCCAAGGCTTCACCTTGAACTTTATTTAACCTTGAAGGCTAAACAAAATCACTTCACACTTACTATTTATTTATCCAAGCTGTCATTGCAGTGCCATGTAAATGGCAGGTCCTCAATCATGAGGAAAATTGGAACAGAGAGCTGAGATAGGAACAGAAGTCTGCAGTTTTCTTTACTTAGCTCAGCCATTAACTTATAAAGACGGGCTTACACCTCCTTGTCAGCCATATTCTCACCATTCAGAAAATGCAGCTACTGAATAGCTAATCAAGCACTGCTGATAAAGAGTAGGGAGAGGCCTCATCAATATCATTATCTTCATTCACTCTCTGTTGGATCTGCAACAGAGTATTTATACACAGAAAGCCCATCCCATACATAGTAGTTTATACATGCATAAAAACATAACCAGGATGGTTTGGCTATATCTTTAAAAAGTCTTTAAAAAGGCTTATTTATCTTAGTATGTTTTGTGAGATTGTTGGCTCCCATTATTATTATAGGGAGCTCGAATGGCTTAGTGGTAAGGAATTGCACTGCCAATGCAAAAAGTGTGAGGTTCAAATCCACAAGTTTCTATGAGGGAGAAAGATGGACAATCTCCTCCGGTGAAATTTACTGTCTCTGAAGACTCACTGGAGGGTCAGCTAGCGGTCCACTCCCACCTGAAAGTACACAACATTAGTATTACAGAGATTTTGCCCATAAAACCCAAATTGTTTTATGATAGTAATAAGACAAAACTATAATTAAAAACTAATACAGTGAAACCTGGGAGAACCAAAACCTGAAGGACCTGCCTTACTTTTCTGGATCTTACAAGCTTCCTGCTCTGACTAGGTACAGCCTTACCACTCTTCTGTCACCCTTTTTAGTGGAAGTATTTGAGCCTGCCTCCCACTGTTCACAGGCTCTGGCTTTCCCAGGTTGTATTGGAGCAGCTGACTTTGGAGAAGAGGATTAGATTTTTTTTTTTTCTGTTTTATGTTTCTAGATTTTTCCATTTTGACACACTGCGATCAAGTGGGTTCCTGCTCATGACGACCCTCCTTCAGGTTTCCCAGGCTGTGAATCCTCACAAGAGACAACCCATCCCTCAGAGGAGCTGCTGGATTTGAGCCTCCCACCTTTCTGTTAGCAGCCCAACTCATTATGTACTATACTACTGGGGCTATTTTTCACTCAGAGGAGGTACTAATTTAAAATTCTGTTTAAAACATTTTTAATGTTCTCAGTGATTATTTCTGACTAGAGGGATTCCAGGGGATTTAAATTTGTATTTTCTTAGGGAGCTCTGGTGGCCTAGTGGCAAGAAGTCCAAGAGGTGAGCAGTTCAAATCCACCAGATGCTCTGCTGAAGGAGGGGCAGTCTCCTCCTGAACCAGTCAGATCCGATTTGATGGTACATACACACAAAATAATAATAATAATAATAAAATTAAATAAAAAGAAAAAACTTGTGTTTTCCTTTTTGAGCTGTATACAGAGAAAACCAGGCATTTTATGAAAAGATATTTAAAGGCTCCTTGGTGGCACAGTGATTAAAATGCTTGGCTGACAATCAAAGAATCAGTAATCCAAAGCCACCAGTTGCTCCTGGTGAGAAAGATGACAGGCTTGGGAACCCTGTGGAGCAGCTTCACTCTGTCCCTGTGGGGGTCCCTGTGGGTGGGAATCCACTCAGAGGCAGTAAGTGGGTTACAAGAACATTAACAAAACTGTTGTCCCTTTTCCTACGGGAAGTGTAACAAATGTATTAAGTTACAAGTATGTCTCCTCTTAGGAGTCTATAAACCCTTCTTCACCTCATTAATCACTAGCCCCGTGCAGAGAGCTTCAGCAGCCAGAAAAGATGGTTTGGAGCCATAGTGCTTGGCAGGGAAGGCTGGAAAGCAAGGATGCTTCTTGATGGATACTGGTAAACCAAGTCATTGTTTTTGAAAACTGACAAATAAAAGGAAAGCATAAAGATTTTATATAAATTTTTTAATGTAAATTCTGCCTATGGTTAATAAAACAGTAAGGATGTTTTCATCACAGGTATTTTCCAACAAAGAGTTTCATATAGAAGGAAGGAAGGAAGTACACATTTGCCATGCTGTAACCTCTAACAAGGTAGTTTAATGGCTTGGTGGTCAGGAGGCAGGCTGCTGACTCCAGGGCACATAATCAGAATCCACTAGCACCTCCACGGGGCAAGGATGGCCAGGCTCCTCTTGTGGGATTTACTGCCACTGAAAACCCACAGGAGGGGCAGCTATGGGTCTGTTCCAGCTCCATTGTTTGCGACTCATAGCGATCCTATGTACAACAGCCCTAAACCCTGCTCTATCCTGTGCCAATCACACTGCCTCCAACACACCCATCCCGATTACCCCAGTCACTGTCCCTCCACACTCCCAAGCATGATGTACCTCTCCAAAGACCTGTCCTTCCTTACAACATGTCCAAAGTATGTCAGACGAAGCCCCAGAATCCTTGCCTCCAAGGAGTAGCCTGGTTTAACCCTCTCCAGGATGAATCTGTTTTCTTGGCAGTCCATGGTACATTCAATACTCTTCTCCAGCACCACAGCTCTAATAGTGAAAATATTTGTGTTTTCATTCTCTGACAGACTTCTAGCATACATGGTTCAAGTTTTCATAGGTTTTGCTGTAAATAAATTCAAAAAACAAGAAAAACAACCAATATGAGGTATGAGGTGTCTCTCTAATCTCCACTTATAAAAATCTCTTGAGTACAAAATGCGTAACCCTGGAGGACGTTAGGCTGAGTGAAATATCTCAGTCACAAAAGGACAAATACTTCATGGTACCACTGTTGTAAAGCGGAACTGACATTGGAGTTGGGGAGAAACTAAGAGGGATGAGGGAGAGAACTGTTTAGGAGGAATATATGATTAGCTATTATTGTCATGACAAGAATCCAGAGTGAAAGCTGTATAATGAAGTGGACTGGGGAGAGGGGATTGTATAACACTGAAATTTTTTTTTACTTTTCAAAGAGAAAAGCAAACTGGGGAGTAGGGGTGGGCACAGAGGAAAGTACAACAATGAATGAGTGGAAATCCAAAATCTCTATAAACTTTCATTAAAATAAAAAAAAATAATTTCTGAAAAAATTTCTTGGGGAATTAGGAGGATAAAACTTAAATCCAATCAGTTTATTAAATACAAAGCTGATTAAAGTACAATAAAACCACAGCATGGAAACATAATCAACAAACCCTCATGTAGACCACTCTACAAAAAGAAGGATGTCTTAGTCAACAAACAACTCTGGAAGATTGAAAAGATAGAGGATATAATTATAGATTCAGAAGCAAGCCATAAAAGCCTTATCAACCACTCTATAATCATGGAGGTGGTGTGTTGGTTTTGTGGCTTGTTTTTTAATCTCATGTAAATGAATTCTAACCTGTTGAGGTCCTGCATTACTTGTTGGTCTGATGTTCAAGTCCACCATCAGCTCCTCAGGAAAAAGATGACTCAGTTGGTTTCCATTAAGATTCAGAAATCTTACTGGGTGTCAGAATCCAACAGCATGTTTGGTTTTGTTGAGGATGTCCTTATCTTTTGAGATATATTCTAAAGTAGTTAGAGATAAATTGACATTTTATTTTCTTCAGAACATTGGGGAAATACAGAGTAAACAAGAATGTTACATTTTGAAATTTGCCATTTTAAAGTGTGCTTAATCCATTAATCATCAATCATTGCTGTCAAGTTGAAAAAGATTCATGGATGACCCTCCAGCAGTTTTCTGAGGTAGTAAATCATGTAGCAGGAAACTGACCATCTTTCTACAACAAAAAAGCTGAGCCACCTGACTCTGGGTTAGCAGCGCAACTCCTTACTCACTAGGCAGAAAAACAGTAACTATTGAATCAACTCTTAATCTAGGGTGGCCCCATGTGTGTGGAGCCGAGCTCCACAGTTTGTCAGGGCTAACTGCCAGAAGGCTGCCAGTCCTTGCTTCTGAAGGGGCTCCAGTAATTTCAATCTTTAAGCTTTCAGTTAGAAGCCAAGTGTGTTAATCTTTTACACCACTAAAAGATTCCTAAAGTTGTTGCAGTACAATGCCATCCCCAATCAACAGGTTGTGGAGAAAGTGACACGATGTGACATGATAATGTGCCATATAGTGTCCAGCCTGCTCATTAGATTAACTCTTGGAGCTCTGAACCACAATGGAAAAAGTCCAGCCACCCTGAAGCTCCTATGCTATGGGGAGGCTCCAGCCACGTGAGCAGGAACAATCCCAAATGAGACCAACATTTGACCCATTCCAGCGCAGACACTGAATATCACGAGTAAAGAATCCTCGATTACTTCAGTCCTCACTATGCTCATCTTCCAATCTGAGTTCCCAAGCTGGTGCTTCCAAGCTCTAGGCACTGTGGAGTGGAGAAGTCGCTCTTGCTATAGCCTGCCCAAATGCCAAGGACATAATGACATGGTTTTGGGAGCTGTTTGTTACACAGAAGCAAATAATAGGAAAATGTTGCATGATTTCCTCTGCCTGTCATATTGCCATAAACTAGTGGCTTAAAACAACAAATTGCCATAAACCTAGTGGCTTAATAGAGCAAAAAAATGATTCTCTCACACTTTTAAAGATATCAGTAGCACTCAGTGAAAATCAAGTCAAAATGACAGCAGCAATACATTCCTGGAGGCTGTAGATAAATAGTTATTCCTTGACTCTTCAAGCCTCTGTGGTTTGCCATTTCTTACTTATGACTAACTCACTCAAATTGTCAAAAGCAGCATCTTCAACTCTCTCTCTGTACCTTCATATCTTCTACGTGTGTGTGTGTGTGTGTGTGTGTGTGTGTGTGTGTGTGTGTGTGAGAGAGAGAGAGAGAGAGAGAGAGAGAGAGAGAGAAAGGGGAGAGTGAGAAGGGGGGAGGAAAGAGAGAGATTGATTTCTAATTTTCTCTTAAAAGGACACCTGAGAGGGCAATTAGAACAAGGGAGATGATACTCCAAGGTGAGTTCCCATATCAAGATTCCTGACTTGATCACATCTGCAAAGACTTGTTTGTTATATAAAATCACATTCACAAATTCCAGAGATTAGGCCAGAGATATCTTTGGGCAGGGACTTCCCTCCACCCCTAAGCATTGTTGCAAAGATCACTGTATATTGTTTTGTATCTTTCCTTTTTAAAAATAAATAAATAAAAATGTAAGGAGCAATAGAAATTCGTTTTCACCATGACGTAGTAAAATACTCTTTTAAAACAGAAGTTGTAATGGTTACATAATAATTGGCTGAGTGGCTGTACCATATTTTAGTTAATCCAAAAGCTTACTAAACACCTTCTGTTGACTGTATTTGAAGGTTGTTTTCTAAACATAACTTTATGTTTAGAATGTTGTTGTTGTTATTGTGTACCATAGAGACTGAAATGACACATTGCTGACCCATCAGTGGGTTGTGAGAGACAGTTATCATACAGGAGGAAACTGTCCATCTTTTTCCTACAGAACACCTGGTGGATTCGAACTGCATGCCTTTGGTATTGCAATGTAGCTTCTCACCACTAGGCCACCAGAGCTCCTTATATTAACCTACCTTGTTGTTGTGAACCATTGAGACAGAACCAACCCATAGCTGACCCTCCAGAGGGTTTTCAGAAGCAGTTAATTGTATGGGAGCAGACTGTCCATCCTTCTCCTGTGGAGCAGCTGGTGGATTCAAACTGTGTGCAGAGCAGCTTCTTGCCATTAGCCCTCCAGTGCTCTCTATATTAATTTAGCCCTGGTGGCCTAGTGGTGATTGAAGCCGAGCTGCAATCCTGAAGGCACACAGATCTAGGCCACCAGCTGCTCTGCAGGAGAAGAATGTACAATCTCTTCCCATGTGATTAACTGCCTCTGAAAACCCACCAGATGGCCAGCTATGGGTCAGTTACGATTCTACAGTACACAAGTTATATTAACTCACTATCATCAATGAAACAAGTATCATTTCCTCATCGCCACCGAGTACTGGATTTTTAAAAAGTTTTGTGCTGTCTCCTAATATTTCTTTAGAAGTTGTTATGCATTTAATTATGTTCTGAGAAAAGTAGAAAGTCAGTGAAAGACCCTTACCAAGATGGATTGACACAGTGACTGAAACAGGGGACTGAACATGTTGAAGTTCATGAGGCTAGAGCACAGGATGGGGCAGGGTTTCTATCTGTTCATAGGGTTGCCCCGAGTCCATAGTTGACAGCACCTAACAACAACAAAACATCTATCGGTTTGATTAGACTGTGATTGTCAGTATTCCATAATTATCTACTTCTTTGTGAACTAATATGCTAGAAATCATGATCTCTATGATGTTAATGAATCAGGATTAGATGGTTACATGTTAATGAGGCAGGATACAATCTACAACAAATGAGCAGAGATCTAAGGCACCAGACTAGCACTAAGAAACTGGCTTTGACAAGCACTGTGGCATTTGGACAAGAACAAACTGGGAGGAGGGTAGAGAGAATGGTGCAGCGGTGAATGAATGGAAACCCAAATCTCTGTAAATGTTTATGAAAATTAATAAAATATAATTATAGAAAAAAAAATGCATGATCTGTAAGGTGGCATGCAGGGCAAAAAGAGCTGTTTCACATGATGGACCAGCCTAAAGGAAAAGGGAACTCTGACAACAGACGCATCACAGTCAATTCACCAACATTAAAAAAACAAAAATAATCTAGGACACCAGGAAATACAAAGAGAAGAAGAAAATAATCCCTGTCATAGTAAGTAGGAAACAGAGTTTAAAGAAAGAAAACTGCCTGTCACTAATGTAAGAGATTAAAAAGAGTTTATGCTAACAAATCTGTATTTGAATTTGATCCATTCATAAAAAGAATGAAAGGAAAATACTTTTAGACAGATAAGAAGGGGAAGAACGAATATATCTTGTGCCTAACATCAATATACATGCATGATGAAATCAGTATTAAAATTACTGTTAGTATTTTTCATAATTTTGTTTTACTCTCGACTTCATAAATCTCTTTATGATTTCCTGCTTAATTTTTGGTCTTAAAAATACTCTTTTTATTTACAAGAAAGCTTCTTTAAAACACAATTTCAAATATATAAATTTAATTCCTAAAAAAAAAAAAATAAGAAAATAGAACAGAGATCTTCATTTGGATCTGGGATCCCTACAGGGAGACTTGAAGAATGATGTGAAGACATACAGAAAGTTTAAAAAGAAAAAAAAAAAGACATACAGAAAGTTTCAAGGAATATCAGGTCTACAGATCATTATCTGTCCAAGGAGACAAGGACATTCCCAAAGAGCAGATAGATAAGCCATCCTGAAGAGCTGGTACCTTCATTTGACCTTGCAAACTCCTACACTGAGAAAAACAAAACAAAGTACTAAAGAGTAAGGCTATCAGTTTAAAGACTTTAGTTGTGTCTGACCCAACCCATTGTGTTTTCAGATGCTTTGTAAGAACATGAAAGTTGGACCATGAATAAGGAAAACCGAAGAAGAATTAATGTCTTTAAATTGTAGTGTTGGTGAAGAGTATTGAATAGATAGACCAGACCAAAACAACAAATTAATCTGTCTTGAAGAAAATACAACCAGGATGCTCCTTGGAGACAAAGATGGTGAAACTGTGTCAATCCATGTGGTTGAGGGTCTTCCTGTCTTTCATTGACCCTCCACCATGCCAGCTATGATGTTCCTTTCCAAGAAATAACCTTTCCTAACAACATGCCCAGTCCTTGGAGAGGGACATTATGCTTGGGAGGGTAGAGGAACAGCACTGGAAAGGAAGACCTGAATGAGATGAATTGACTCCTTGACTAGGGCAATGGGGGTAGGTGTGTCAGAAACAATAAGGTTGGCACAGAATAGAACAGGGATCAGAGCTGTTGTACATAGGTTCGCTGTGAGTCACAAACAACTCAGCAGCACATAAAAACAACATTGTGCCCAAAGTATGTAAGATAAAGATTCACCATCCTTACCTTCAAGGAGCACTCTGGCTCACTTTCTCCAAGAAACATTGATTTGGGTTTTTCCAGCTCATGGGATATTCAATATTCTTCTCCAAAACCACAACTCAAAGGCTTCAATTCTTCTGTCATCCTTAGTCATTTCCCAGCTCTAAAATGCATAGCAAGTGATAGAAAAATACTGTGACCTGAATCAGGGGCACCATAATCTCTCAACGAAACCAACATGATTATTCCTCGGTACTCTGGAGAAGTCCCTGGCAGCAGACTTTCCCAATGCAATTTTTTTTTTTTATTTTTTGGCTGCTGGTACCAAGGGTGTTGATTGTGGATACAAACAAAATGAAATAGCTGACAATTTTAATCCTTTCTCCACCTATCATGATGTTGCCTATTGCCCCAGTATGGAGGACTTTTGTCTTCTTGATACAAGATGCAATCCATACAGAAGGCTGTAGTCTTTGATCTTCTGCAGCAAAAGCTTCAGGTTCTTCTTACTTTCAGCAAGCAAAGTTGTGTCATCTTCATAACGCAAGTAGGTTTTTAAAAATTCTTATTTTTTTTATTGGTTTGCATACAAAAATTGTATAGACTGTGGTAGCCCAGGTTTTTGACAAGTTTTTCTCCAATCCTAATGGCATATTCTTCATAAAGTCCAGCATCTTGAATAGTTTTCTCAGGGTACATATTGAAAAAATATGGAGAAAGGATACCATTCTGATGCACTTTTTTCTTTTTATTAATTTTTATTTTATATTGGTTTGCATACAAGTTCATAAACATTGCATTTAACACTATTCTTCGCTTACATTGTTTTCTACAATCATTCCGATACTTCTTTCTCGATTGTAAGCCATGTAGTGTTCCTTTGCTCTGTTCAGATTACAGCTTCTTGGCAATTTACTTGAGCATAATGATATGTTCTACGATTCCCATTCTTCTCAATGGTAACCATAATTTGTCAAATACCTTTGCATAATCAATAAAGTGTAAATAGATATTTTTCTGCTATTCTTGCTTTCAGCTAAGATCAATCAGCAATTGTATCTCTGATACCACAGCCTCTTCTAAACCCAATGTGAGAAGCTGACAGTTCTCTAGCAATATTCTGTTCTAGATGTTTTGGGATGAGGTTCAGCAGTATTTTGCTTGGATGTGATATTAATGATATCATTTGACAATTTCCACATATTTCCCTGAATCACCTTTTTGGGGAATGGGAGCAAATATGGGTCTATTCCCATCAGTTGGCCAACTGGAGAGGTTCAGAAACCTGAGGTAGCAGGTGAGAAGGCAGGGAAAGTGCTGGCTACAGGCTGATGAATCCAAAATCAGCAGGCAGCATAACAGGCCACAGCTCAGTTCCCAACTGATGGAGGTGACAAGCCAGATGTCGTATCCAGATTGATTAAAGAGCTATAGAACTTTGCCAGAGAGTCTAGATGCATATTTTATGCAGGTGACACCCCTGAGGAGACTCCCTTTACAGTGGATCATGGTTGTGACTAGAATAAGGGGGTTGTGTCTCACCCTAATATTATTTCAGATCAAGTTTTATCCCCTCACAGAGAACCATGGAGGAAAACTATATTGTTCTATAACTGGACACATTAGATCCTTACACAAATGCCAAACCATAGAGTCAGGACCAACTTGATACTCAGTCTTACTACCACAACTATATAACATGAAGAGGCTTACATGCATAAAACAATTTGAAGTACCAAGCTGTTGTTAGATGCTATCAGCCAAGTAATAACCTTAAAAATAAGGTGGAAAGTATCAAGTTAAGATGGTTTCACTGATGTATACTACCAATTCTACACATAAGGACTTTGTGGTTGTTAGGTGCCGTCAAGTTGAGTATGACTCATAACTGCCCTATGAACAAAAGATCTGAATCCTGTTCTATCCTGCGCCATCCTCACACTTCCTGACATACCAGAACCCATTGCTGCAGTCACTGTGTCAATCCACTTAGTTGAGAGTCTTCCACTCCTTCATCAACCTTCCACCCTTCCCAGCATCATGTCCTTCTCCAAGGAATAGCCCCTCCTAGCAACATCCCCAAAGTATGTGATAAAAAGTCTCATCATTCTTGCCTCCAAATAACAATCCAGCTGCACCCTCTCCTCTTGGCCATCCATAGAATGTTCAGTGTTCTTCTGCAACACCACAGCTCAAAGACATCAATTCTTTTTCCATCATCTTTATTCATTGTCCAGCTCTCAAAGGCATAGTGAATACTCAGAAAGGCATATAAGGAGTAAATAATACTAATGTTCTACAATATCTTTCAGCTGATAGAAGCAGAGTGAGTCATTCCTAACTCATCCTATGAGGCTAGGATTACCCTAGAACCAAATCAAGAAAGCTACAAAACAAATACTTCTTGTGAACATAGATTATCCATCAGGAAATTGTTGTTATGTGCCATCAAGTAGTAATCAACCCAGACATGACCCTCAAGTGAGTTTTCAGAGGCAGTAAATTGCAAGAAAGGGGTTTGCCCATCCTTCTCCCACAGAGCAGCTGTTGGATTAGAACCACATGCCAGAATATCAGTAAATTAAATAAAATAATATATTTAATACATTAGAGTATGTATTACAAGAGACTGCTCTTGACTGCTGGTGCCAAGAATGTTGATTGTGGAGCTGAGAAACTTGTAATTGTTAATAATACAATCTCTTCTCCATTTATCATGGTGCTGTCAATTGGCCCAGAGGTGAGAATTTTTGTTTTATTGACGTTGAACTTCAATCTATAATGAAGACTACAGTACTAGACCTGCAACAAGCGCTTCAGGTCCTCTTCAGTTTCAGCAAGCAATGATGTGTTACCTGCATAACATAGCCTGTTGATGAGACTTGATGCCACATTCCTCCTCAAAAAGCCCACCTTCCCTAGTGATGTGTTCTGCATATAGATTGAAAAGGTATGAAGACAGGACATATCCCTGACATACTCCTTTCCTGATTTTGAACCATGCAATGTTTCTTTGCTCTATTCTGAGAACTGCTTTCTGTCTAAGTATAGGTTTGGCATGAGTGTCAAGTGTTCTGGGATTCCCATTCTCTTCAAGGTTAGCCATACTGCAGTCAGAAAATCAAAAGATGAAATGCACTGGGAAAATCTACAGTCAGGGACCTCTCCAGAGTACTGAGAAGCAATAATGTCAGTCTAGAGACCTAAGCTACACGTGTTCCAGTCTTCACAATTACTTGCTATGCATCAGAGAGCTGGACAATGACTAAGGATGATAGAAAAAGTATTGATGCCTTTGAATTGTGGTGCTGGAGAAGAGTCTTGAACATACCATGGACCACCAAGAAAGCAAATAGGTCTCTCTTGGAGAGAGTGAAACGAACTTTCTCCTTGGAAGCTAGGATTTTGAAGCTCTGTTTTACATACTTTGGGCACATGGCCAGAAGGGACAAGTCCTTGCAGAAGGACATTATGCTCAGAAGGGTGGATGGACAGCACAGGAGAGGAAGACCCCTGATGAGATGGATGATACAGTAAATGGGGCAATGGGGGTAAGTGTATCAGAATCAGTGAGACTGGATAAAGACAGGGCAAGCTTCAGAGCTCTTGTGTATAGGGTCATTAAGAGTTGCAGGTGACTCAATGGCACATAACAACAACAATGTATAAGTTCCACATTATGACCATTTGGGATTTATCAACTAGCAAGGTTAATTCAACATTAAAATGTCAATTAATGTAATCCATCACATCAACAGGCTAAAGAAGAAAAATTGTATAATCATATAAATAGGTGCAGACAATATATTTGATAAAATCTAACTGATTCATGATGGGATGTGGGAACAAAACAAAAACACTCAGCAAACTAGATTTAAATAAATTCTAAAAAAAATACAGCTAGCATGTTGTTATTGTTGTGTGCCTTCAAGTCTCCTGTGACTCACAGCGATCCTATGTACATTAGCTCTGAACCCTGCTCTATCCTGGGTCAATCTCATCATGCCCAACAGACCAAATCCCATTTTTCCAATCACTGAGTCAATCCATTTCACCTAGGATCTTCCTCTTCTGCACTGTCCCTTCACCCTTCCAAACATGATTTCCCTTTCCAAGGACTGGTCCCTCCTGGCCACATGCTCAAAGTATATGAGATGAAGTTTAAAAATCCTTGTCTCCAGGTTGTCTCAACACCAGGAACACAAAATTTTCACCACTGGACCCAATCAGCAACATCATGATAGACGGAGAAAAGATGGATACTGTCAATGACTTCATCTTGTTGCTGTTGTATGCCATTGAGTTGCCCATGACTCATAGTCACCCTATGTACTTCTGAACCCTGCCCTATCCTGAACCAGTCTCACTGATTATGACCCAGCTAGTCCCACTGCCCCAGTTACTGTGTCAATCCATCTCACCTGGGGTCTTCCTCTCCTGCACTGTCCCTCCACCCTTACAAGCATGATGTCCTTCTCCAAGGACTGGACCCTCTTATCCACATGCCCAAAGTATATGAGACAGAGCTTCAAAATACTTGCCTCCAAGGGGAAAGTTGGTTTCACCCTCTCCAAGACTTCATCTTACTGGAATCTAAAACCAATACACTTGGTACAAGCAGTCAGAAGATCAGGAGACATACTGCACTGGGAAAATCTGCAGTCAAGGACCTCTCCAAATTCCTGAGGAGCAATGATGTCAATTTGAGGACTAAAGAGCTCCTGATTCAAGCCATGGCCTTTTCCATCACTTGAAATGCATCTGAAAGCTGGACAATAAATAAGGATGACAGAAGAAAAATTGATGCCTTTGAGCTGTGATGTTGGAGAAGAGCACTGAATAGTCCATGTTCTGCCAAAAGAACAGATACATCTTGGAGAAGATGCAGCCAGAGTTCTCCTTGGAGGGAAGGATGGCACGCTTTGTCTAAAACATACTATGACATGTTGCTAAAAGAGGTTATTCCTTGGAAGAGAAGAACATCATGCTTCAAGATGGTGACGAGATGGCCAAGAAGAGAAAGACCTTTACCAAATGGATCGGCACAGTAGCTGAACAATGGGTTCAAGTGTGTCAGCTGTTGTGAGGATGGCACAAGACAGGCTTCAGATCGGTGGTTCACAGGGGTTCTATGTGTCATATTCAACTTGATGGCACCAACAACAACTGCCCTGTCAATAACCCAAAACTCATTTCTGTCAAGCTGAATTGACTCGTAGCTGATAGTCCAGTGGTTTTTCCGAGGCCTTAAGTTGCACAAGAGATGAGCTGCCAGCAAATTCCAACTGCGAGGCCAGCAGCAGCTCCAGGTTAGCAGTGCAGCTCCTGCTGACTGCACCACAAGAGGGCCCTGTGAGAGAGGAATGGGAACAAAAGCAACCGCTGACTGAAACAAAAATTTGTAAAATATTGCTCTAATAAAAGACTTATAGATCCAAAATATGCACAGAATTCTTAAAATTCATTAATGAAACAAACAGCACAAATAAAAGTGGGCAAAAGATCTGAAAAGATGGCAAATAAGCACAGGAGGAGATAGATGTTCATGATATATTCAAACCAACCCAGCCACAGCTATGGAGTGGATTCCTAGTCACAGCAATCCCCACTGAGGTCCTGCATCTGTAAACCTTTATGTCAGGAGACTGCCTGGCTTTCTCCTGCAGAGGACTTGGAGGATTCTGACGACTTAGCCTTTGCAGTTAGTAACCTAATATACTATACACTACACCATGAACAAACTCAAGCTTACTGCCACTGAGTCAGAGCTGACTCATAGCTAACCCTCCAGCAGTTTCCAGAGGCTGTAAATCACACAGGAGATTGCTCATCTTTCTCCCATGGAGCCACTGGTGGAGTCAAACCAACAGCAAGATGCTGCCTTGAGCTGGCAGCGCAACACCCTACTGACTATGCCACCCGGGCTCCCTCACTATTCCACATTGTTGTTGTTGGGTAAGTGCTGTTGAGTCAACTACGATTCATACCGATCCGACCCTCGGAACAAGAGATGTGAACCTTGCCCTATCCTGCATCAACCTCTGAATCTCTGACAGCCAATGGCTGGTACAGACACTCTGTCAATTCATTTCATTGAGGATTCCTTTCTCTTTCTCTGACTCTTTACCTTTCTCAGTATGATGCCTTTTTCCAAGGATTGGCCCCTCCTGACATCATGTTGAAAGTACCACCATGAGGGGGCTGCAAATTAAATAGTAAAGACTACACACCTATTACCAGAAATTGCCTTAGAGTCGATTCCCACTCAATGCAGCCTTGAGTGTGTCAGTATAAACTTGTGCGTCATAGGGTTTTCATGGCTGTGATTTTTAAGTCTTTCTCTCAGTGTATCTCTCAGTGAATTTGAAACCTCAAACTTACAGTTAGTAGGCAAATATTTAACCTTTTGTGCCACCTAGGGACTCCAAATTCCTATTAAAACTCTGATATGAAGTCAGAGCCAACTGATAGCTGATCCTCCAGCAGATTTGAAATTAAATTGCACAGGAGAGATGGTTTACCTTTCTCTTGAGAAGTCTCTGGTGAATTAGAACTACCAGAGCAGCACAGACTTCAGGTTAGCGCACACATGCCTACCGAACTAGGCCACCAGAGCTCCCTACATACCCATCTAGATAGCTCAGATCCAAATAATAGTACTAGGTATTGACAAGGATGCAGAATAACAGAAAATTCTCACTGTTGGTGGGAATGCAAAATCATAGAGCCATTTTCTCAGAAAACCAAACAGCCTTATCATTTGATCCAGCAGCTGTGCTCCAAGTTTTATATTCAGTTGAAGAGAAAATACACAAAAGCCTGTATGAGTTTAGAACACCATTGATTATAATTGCCATTGGGTAAAGAAATTGCATTAAATAAGGGGAAATGGGGGAAAAAATAAGGGAATATGATTCTTTAAGGAAAGAAAATGAACCCATGGCTGATTAACAGGGATGAGAATGGAGGAAGAAGGGAGTAAAAGAATTGATAAAATAATTGGGTGAAAGGAAAGATAGTATACAATAAGGGATTGCTTAAACATTATGATTAATTAACTATCGATTAAAATAATTTATAAAATTAAATGTTTGACTGAAAACCCAAAATGACTTGTAAACTTTCACTCAAAATAAAAAAGAAAGGGTATGAGCCAAACAAAGACATGAGCTCATCTAAATTAATATTGTTAAGTGAAGGAAGCTAGCCTGAAAAAACATGTTAGTTGCTGTGCTGATAAATTTCAACTACAGAAAGATTATGTATAAAAAAAGACATGTTACCCAGCCCTGGGCCACCTTTATGAATCAGTCCATCTCAGTGTCAATCCATAGAGGGTGTCTTTCATTTTGGCTGACTAGACATTTTCACAGACCATAATTGAGATTTTCTACTTTACTGTCCTTTTTTTCCCAAGAACACAATGGTCTAGAAAAGGCCAAACTACAGAAATAGTACAAAGGTCAGTGGTTGCCACAGGGGAACTTGGGTTGTTAGGTGCTGTGGAGTTGGCTGGGACTCGTGGCTACACTTTATATAGCTGAAGGAAACCCTGCCTGCTGGGGAAGGGGAGAGGAGGCTGAGACAAATAGGTAGGGCAAAGGGGAATTTGAGGGCAGTAACACAATTTTGTGTGATCGTATAATTGTAGGTACATGATTCATAAATTTGTTAAAAGCAACAAAACTGTGCAACAAAACCATGAACTTTACTATATACTTTAGACTTAAGTCAGCAACAGTGTATCAAGACTAATAAATTTGTATGAAATGGACCACGCTGATACAAATGTGAATAAGAGAAATAGGGGTAAAGGGATGAGAGGAAGGTATGAAGGAGTTATCTCAAAAATTTACTATACTTTCTGCAATTTTTTCCTGCAAACCTCAAACTGCTCTAGAAAATTTTAATGAAAAAGATATAGTTTTTTACTTACCATAAACAACTATAGTGTGTTCACGTGAGCAACACAGATACTAAACTTGAAATTACACAGAGATTAGCATAGTCACTGTGCCAGAATGATACACGATTTTGTGGAGCAGTTCACACTTCTGGAATTTGCAAAACAATACATAACACAGATGACCCTACAAGATATTATGCTGGGTGATAAGTTGGTCACACAAAAAAGACAAATACTACTTAAAATCACTATTATCAAAAGTTAAGAAAGGCTTACACAGAAACAAAGGCTTACAGAATTATTTCTGGTTTCTAGAGATTGGAAGAGAGGGAAAGAGGAGTAAAAATTAGTAAATAGAATGTTGTTGAGTACTGTTGCATTGGAACTGATGCATAGCTGACCTTCCATTGGGTTTTCTGAGGAAGTAAAACACACTGGAGGAGACTGCCCTTCTTCCTGAGGAGCAGCTAGTGAATTTGGACCAAGTACACAAAGATTCTCACCACTGGGCCAATTAGCAGCATCATGATGGACAGTGAAGAGATTGAGAATGTAAACAGCTTTAGTATGCTTGGCTCCACAATCAACACTCTTGGTACCAGCAGCCAGAAAAATCAAAAGATGAATTGCAATGGGAAAGTCGGCTGTCAGGGACATCTCCAGAGTACTGAAGAGCAATGATGTCAGTCTAGAGACTAAGGTACTCCTGATACAGTCCATTGTCTTTGCAATTACGTGCTATGCATCAGAAAGCTGGACAATGACTAGGGATGAGAGAAAGAGAGTTGATGTCTTTGAGCTGTGGTGCTGGAGAAGAGTATTGACTATACCATGGACTGTTTAGAGAACAAACAGGTTTTTCCTAGAGAGGGCGAAACCAGGCTACTCCTCAGAGGCAAGGATTTTGAAGCTTCGTCTGACACACTTTGGACATGTTGCAAGGAGGAACCAGTCCTTGAAGAGGGACATTATGATTGGGAGGGCAGAGGGACAGCACCGGAGAGGAAGACCCTCGATGAGGTGGATTGACTCAGTGACTAGAGTGATCGAGGTAGGTGTGTTGGAGACAGTGAGGTTGGCTCAAGATAGAGCAGGGTTCAGAGCTGGTTGTACATGGGGTTGCTATGAGTTGCAGGCAACTTGACGGTGCATAACGACAACAACACACCTGTTATGTTGGGAGCACAATTCTTTACCATTAAGGAAAGGCAACATACAATAAGGGGTCAGTTGGCATAATATCACTCAATAAAGAAAGGATGACACAGAAAAGAAAGATAAATTGCACTCAGAATTACAGAGAGAAGGTGGGGAAAGTATCACTACATTATTGGTATTAAAGTTAGTGTTATAGAACAAAATATAAGAATAACTGAATGAAACATTAACTTGCTTTCTCAAATCACAATTGTAAAAAAGCATTTTTGTCCTCTATCCTTTAGCTATGCAAAGGCATAAAATGAAAAATGTAAAAAAAATTGCTTATATTAGTATGTGTTTAACAGCAAAAATAACCTGGAAATGAACCCTCAGTGTATGGAAATGGTTAAGGGTTGGGGAGCCGGTGGGAAATGTATTGAATGAGTGAATGGGTACAATTCTGGCTTCTTCATATTTATTAACAGCAGCAGCTATTAAAACAGATATACTGGATTTCTATCTCACAACCTGGTGGAAATATTCATGATATATTATTAGATGCTGAAGTCAAGTCACAAAGTGTGACTTCATTTTTGTTTACAAAAAGGAAAAAGATATTACTTCCATGAAATAATATGTATGTTGTTGTTTTTATGTGCCATCTTGCTGTCCACAACTCATAGTGACTCTATGTACAACAGCTATGAAGCTTGCCTTGCCCTGAGCCCATCTGACTCTGACATATCTACCCCCATTACCCCAGTTACTGTGTCAATCTATTTCATCCAGGGTCTTCCTCTCTTGTGCTGTCCCTCAACCCTTCCAAATATGATGTCCTTCTCCAAGGACTAGTCCCTCCTGACCATGTGCCCAATGTATGTGAGATGGAGATTCAAAATCTATCTTCCAAGGAGAAACTTGGTTTCACCCTATCCAAGAAAGATATGTTTGTTCCCTTGGCAGTCAAGACTCTTCTCCAGCACCACAACTCAAAGGCACTGATTTTTCTTTTGTCACCTTTAGTCATTGTACAACTCTATGATGTACAGAAAGTAATTGCGAAGACCATGACATGGAACAGGCACACCTTAGTCTATAGACTGATATCATTGCTTTTCAGTACTCTGGAGAGGTTTCTGACAGCAGATTTTCCCACTGTAATTTGTCTTTTGATTTCATGACCTCTAGTGCCAAGAGTGTTGGTTGTGGAGCTGAACAAGCTGGAATTGTCAACAACCTCAATTCCTTCTCTATGTATCATGGTGCTGTCAACTGGTGCAGTAGTGAGAATCTTTGTCTCCTTGATGTTGAGCTTCAGTCCACTTTTAAGACTATAGTCCCTGACTTTCAACACCAAGTGCTTCAGGTCCTCCTCAGTTTCAGCAAGCAAGTTTGAGTCATCTGCATGACAGGTTGTTGACAAGTCTTCCTCCAACCCTGATGCCACTTTCCTCTTCATAAAGCCCAGCCGCCCAAATGATCAGTTCCACACATAGATTTAAAAGGTATGAAGAGAGTATGAATCCCTGGCGTACTCCTTTTTTTTATTTTTAACCTTTTCTGATTTTTGATCTTGCTCTGTTCTGAGGACTGCTTCCTGGTCCAAGCATAGGTTTCATATAAGCACAGTCAAGTGTTCTAAGATCCCCATTCTTCTCAAGGTTAGCCACAATTTGTTGTGATCCAGTCAAAGGCCTTTGCATAATCAATGAAACACAATGAAACATTCCTCTCCTTTCAGCCAAGATCCATCTGATATCAGCAGTAATATCTCTAGTGCTACAATCTCTTCTAAACCCAGCTTGTATTTCTGGTATTTCTCTATATACTGTTCCTGTCATTTTTTTAATAATCTTCAGCAGTATTTTGCTTGTGTGTGATGTAAGTGATGTTGTTCAATAACTTCCACATTCTGTCAGTCACCTTTTTTCAGAATAGGAATAAGTGTGGATTTCTTCCAGTCAGTTGGTCAGGTAGTTGTCCTCCAGATTTCTTGGCACAAGCTGATGAACATAACCAGGGCAGCGTCTGTTTGTTGAAATATATCCATTTTTATTCCATCAATTCATGAGACCTTATTTTTTTCCCAATTCCTTCAGAGAAACCTGTACTTCCTCCTTCATCACCACAGGCTCTTGATCATATGTTGTTTCATTAAATTCTTCTGTGTCAGCCAATTCTTTTTGGTACAGTGACTCTGTATACTCCTTCTATCTTCTTTTAATGTTTCCTGGATCATTTAATATCTGCCCATTGTGTCTTTAAATATCACAACTCAAGGCTTTAACCTGTTCTTTTGTTCCTTCAGTTTAAGAAATACCCAGTGAGTTTGGCCCTTTTAATTTTCTGACTCCACTTCTTTGTACATTTCATTATAATTATTTGCTTTGTCTTCCTGTGCTGCCCTTTGAAATCTTTTGTTCAGCTCCTTAACTTCCTACTTTCTTCCCTTTGCTTTGACTTCTTGGTGCTGCAGTTTAATATTTAGAGTCTCTTCTGACATCCATCTCGGTCTCTTCTTCCTCTTCTGTCTTTGTAATGATGTTTTGCATTCTTAGAGGAACATATTCTCAATATCTTCCTACAGTTCATCTGGTCATTCATTAGTGTTCAAGGCCTCAAATCTGTTCCTGAGATGGTTTTTAAATTCAGGTGGGATAGACTCAAGGCCAAATTTTAGTTCCTGGGGATTTGATTTGACCTTCTTTTGCATTAGCTTCAACTTACATATGAATAGTTGATGGTCTGTTCCACAATCAGCACCTGCCCTAGTTTTTAATATTAATATTGAGCTTGTCCCATGATTTCTCCCATACTGTATAAGCACAGAAATATATCTTGGAACAATGTCATATCAACACTGGAATCCAGAACTGAGAAGATTGAAAACTTGAAATTTATTAACTTTTTCTCCTCACATGTCTACATTCTATACCAAGACTGTAAGGTATTATTTTAGCACTCCCTGGCTGCACAAAATGTTCTCTTCAGACTACCTCATCTTTCTTCTCTGAAGCAGAGTTGTCACACCTCAATACGAGATAACCAGCACACTGGATATCAGGGGTTTGTGCATGAAAACAATAATAGGGCTTTTTTTGCAATCCTTTAGCTTCCATTTAAAAAACAAAACAAAACAAACACAAAAAAACAAAGCCCCACAAAACCAGAAACCAGCTAAACTTTGCTACAGGCATGACAGCCTTTGTGCACACATTGTAAAAGTGTGTCCCGGATAACAAGCAGTGTTGTTTGGGTTTTGTTGGGCTTTTTTAATAGTAGTGCTTCCAAAAGTTTGTGTTCCGTAAATAGATCATCTTCTACAGGGACATTTTGCCCACTCTCAGCATTCCCTTCTTCAGGCAGCGCTGTTCCTCCAACTGTCTCCTGTCCAGCTCCCTGACTCCCCCACTGCTTTATCTCTTAACTCTTGCTTCTGAGCCCTGACAGTCAAGCATTGCGCCTGGGCAGCTACCTTGCGCATGCGCATCACTCCTTGAACCTTTGCCACTTCCTGTACTGACGTTAGCTGGAGGGGGATGTGATTGTGACCCAAGTGTCTCTTGATATCAGAGTCCTTATTTCTACAAGGTGTTCCAAAGCCAAGTTTTCAAAACAATGACAACAAACAAAAAAGTACCCAAGGAACCGGAATTTGTTTGGAGGAGGGAGGAGCCAGAGCGAAGGTGAGACGTGTTGGAGAAGCAATAAGTCTGGCCTTTCCACCACTATTAATATTAACTTTTATGAAGACTTAGCCCTTCTCTCTCCTGGGCTTCACGAAGCCGGAAGTTCCGGGCGGGAAAGGAGATCTTGAGTAAATGATTTAGCTGGGGTGTGAGATTAAGCGGGGATCCCTTACTCCATCCACTCTGCCTTCCCATGCCTAGGTGGGACGTTAATGGTCATTTGGTGTGAGCCCCTCAAGCAACAATTAATCGTGGAGACTGAGCCAAGCAGTCAAATTTCTCAGAATCCAGGGGTATGGTTGAATATCTGCACCCCAGGAGTCGGAGGTGCCTGATGGCCTGGCATGCGCTGAAGGAAGCTCCTTGCAGGGTCAGAGGCGGTGCAATGGCGCATTGCAGTTGCTTCACTCAGAGTCATTGACTTTGCTGTGATCTGCAATCGCCTCCTTGGTGCTGCCCAGCCTAGCCCCAGCGGAACTTTCAGCCTAGCCCCAGCGCATCGCTTTCTCCGCCCACCACTCCCCTCTCCGAACACCGGGCATCCATTTCTACAGCTCGGGCAGCAGCGCCGCCTGCCGGCCTTTCCTCTGCGCCCAGCTCCCAACCACTGCCAGGCCGGGACCACCCGCTTGTCATCCGATTCACAGCGACCCTGGAGGACAGAGTCCATAGGCCTGCCGATGCTGTGCTGCCAACAGAAAAATCAGTGGTTCTAATCTACTTGGCAGGGGAAACCTGGGCAGTCTCCAGTAAAGATCCACAGCCTTAGAAACCATGGAGCGTTGCCAGCTGTAATCCACAAGAAGGCAATAGATTTAGTCTGGGATTTGGAATCTTTATAGACACAGCTACCTCTATCTGCCGCAGGCATACACAGGGTGCCATTGCCAGGTTTTCAGTTAGTGGCCCAGCCCTTTAGTCACAGCCCTACGGCATTCTGGCTCTGAAGGCCTGGACAAGGTGGAAAGACCTGGGAAAGGGAGCATTGTCCACCAAGTGTTTAAGGGCTTGGAAGTAAAAACTGAAAGGCAGGCATTTGGAACCAACTCAGTGGCGCTGCTGGGGGGGGGGGAGGCGGGGAAGACTCCCATGAGAGATCACAACCTTGGAAATGTTATGGCGCAGCTCTGCTGTCACGTGGGATCATTTTGAGTGGGAATGGATTGGGTGGCAGTGGGGGTTTGGGGCGCCTCATACCCAGCTTCTCTCACCACTGCAGCACGTACTTTAATCAAGTCCAGACGTTCACCTGAGGAAAAGCAACAGAAAATAACTTTTCATTCCTTCTTTCCAAGTGACCCCCACCAGAGGGACGATTATAATATTAAGAATATCTTTCAAGATGCCCAAGAGAATCAGAAATGAGAAATCAACACCTGGTGGTGTTTTGTTTGTTTCTACTGATTTACAAGCCTGTCCAAAGAGCAAATATATCACTAACAGCTAAAAGTTAGTGGTTATTAAAGTACGTACTGTGGTGGTGAACTTCGCTTTACATACTTCGAACATGTTGCTAGGAGAGACTATTTCTTCAAGAAGTACATGATGCTGGAAAGGGTGGAGGGCCATGAAAGGAGAGGTAGACCCTTAATCAGGTGGATTGACGTGGTGACAGCTGCAATGGGCTCTTGTGTGTCAGGAAGTGTGAGGGTGGCGCAGGATAGGACAGCGTTCACATCTTTTGTTCATAGGTTGCTATGAGTCGACTCAATGGCACCTAACACCACAAACAATTTGGCTAAGGTATAGTGACAAAACCATAGTTGGCTGAGGTACACAACAACAACACAATCAGGGGAGCCAACCGATTCCAGAAAACCAGCCAGCCATTGAGTTAATTCTGATGACCGCAGCCATCTAGTTAATTTCGATTCCCACTAATAATGATTCTACAGGACAGAGTGGAAGTGCCACACAGGGTTTCCTGTAAAGCTGTAAATTTTACAAGAAGCCAGCGAGCTTCATGTCTCTTCCCAGAGGAGCGACTGGGGGAGGGGAGGTATTCTAACCATACTCCTTTGGTTAGCAGCCGAACCCTTAACCCACTGAGCCACCAGCCTACGTTCTAGAACCAAAAATCGTGCTTGGCAGGAAGCAAAGCCTGGCTTTCGGACACCCAGACGCAATGGCCGGCGGTGCTCCCTGCGGCCTGGCTGTGGGTTCCGGGCGGACTTCTCTGTTGAGCTGCTCAGGCTGAGCCGGTTTTCCTGAGCCCAGGCTCTGGGAAGACGCCGCGGCAGAGGCACCCGGGACGCCGGCTCGGGACGAGGCAGCGGAGGCAGAGAGGTCAGGGCGCCTGGGTGGATGTGGGGTGGGGAGCTGCCAGCCTATCCCGGACCCAGGCCAGACCTCCCCAATGAAGTTGGACGCCCGCCGGTAGGAACAGCTTGCAACAAGTGTGCTTCCAGTTTTCCGTGTTAAAACAATTAAAATACAAAATCCAAACAGGAGAAAGAAGAAGTGAAAATGAAAGTTCCTGCTAAGACATCAACTTGCTCCTTACCTGTTTCGTGTGGCTTTGGGTTTGCTAGGTTACTACCCAGTTTTATTCAATAATACAGTACCACCCAGCTTTATTCAATAATAAAAGCACCTCCCAGCTTCAATCGAGTCGAGGTAGACATTCACCTGAAGAAAAGTGGCAGTTGGCACCATCATTTATTAACTAACTTTTTATTCCTCCCTTCCAAGTGTCCAACCCAAAGGGGTGATCACAATATTAGGAGTACATTTCAAGATGCTGCAGAATATCAGAAATGAGAAACCAATACCTAGGGTTTTTTTTGTTTCGACTGATTTACAAGCATTTCCAAAGAGGGCGTAGCAGTACATCACAGCTAAAAAGTATAAAGACGGTTATGTGAAATTTGTTGATTAAAATGAAAACAGCAATAGGAACAAACGAAAATAAAGAATTTAGACCTTAAAAGCACACACAAAACATGCTGTTTCAATAATTCATAATTGTGCTTTAATTAATGGTGGCATTGATTCTATTTAAATGGTGCCCCCAAATTACCATACACGTCTGCCTTCTAAGCTTTCCACTCCCTTACCTTAGTTTTAATTTCTGAAGCGTGAATTCCTTTCAAAAAAGTTGTGTGGATTCCAAGCCAACAGTCTCTTTATTCTTCCCCGGCATGCTTCTACTGGGAGGGTAGGATCTCACTGGGACTGACTTGTTTTTCAAGAGCTCAGAAGTTTTTTCTGCTTTTGATAATCTTACCATTTATCTGTCTTCTCTGTTAAGTGGAAGATATTTGAGGTTTCCTAGAGCTCTTGTGGCCTAGCGCTAAGAAGCTGTTCTGCAATCCCAAAAGCATGGGTCTCAAATTCACCAACAGCTCTGCAGGAGAAAGGTGGACAATCTCCTCCTGTGCAATTAATTGTCTCTGTAAACCCACTGGAGGGTCAGCAATGGGTGGGTTCTGGCTCAATGGTACACAAGAGTAATAAGAAGCTGCGCTGCAATCCCAAACGGTTTGATCTACCAGCTGCTCCTCCTTTACTGCTTCAGAAAAATCACTAGAGGTTCAACTATGAGTTGCTTCTGACAGCACACAATGATTCTCTGATAGGTTCCCACCTCACACAAGTCCCAGCTTTTGCCAGTTTGGCTGGGGGAGTTTTTGGACGGTGTGGGTTTTTTAAACAAGAAATTACCTTTTATTGCATTTCTTTCTGGTACCATACACAGTCCACTAAATTTCTGCCTAGAAAATGAGAGATGGAGTGGGAACTGAAAATCTAGGTTGAGTTTATTTTGTGGGTTTGATTTTTTAAGAAAACACCCACACATTTAGGCATATAGTGAAAGAATTATATATCAAGTCTCTTTTCCCTTTCTGTGTCATTTTCCCCTCTATATATAATTTTAAGCAACTTCTACTACAATCTGTCTACTATGATTCTTGACAGCAGTCAAGAAATCAAAAGACATGCTGCATTTGGGGAAAGATGCTGTCAAGGACCTCTCCAAAGTGCTAAAGAGCAGTTTAAAAAATATGAGCCTGATCCAAGCCATCGTCTTTCCAGTGACTTCCTATGCATCTGAATATTGGACAATGAATGAGGATGGCAGAATGAGAATGAATGCCTTTGCACTGTGATATCGGAAAAGAGGGATGAATAACCCATAAACTGCCCCCCCCCCAAACAAGCAAGTCTGTCTTGGAGTAAGTGCAGCAAGAGTGCTTCTTAGAGGAAGGTTGGTGAAACTCACATACTTCCGGCATGTTGTCAAGAGAGGCTGGGCCTCGGAAAAGTGTATCATGCTGAGAAAGGCAGAAGGTAAGAAAAAGAGAGGAAGACCCAAAAAAAGCTGGATTAACACAGTGATTAACAATGAGCTCAAGCATATCAGAGACAGTGAGGATGGTGCAGGATAAGGCAAGGTTCAGATCTGTTGTTCACAGAGTCCCTACCAGTAGTAGACTTGATGGCGCCTAAACAGCAACTGTATTCTGTAGTTCAGGCAATTACTTCTGCTAATTAGCCCCACTGTCATGTTCCTGTAGGACAGAGTAGAACTGTCTGATAGTGCTTCCAAAGCTATATAATATTTAAGGAAGGACACTGTCACATTTTTATCCAGAGAAGTAGTTGTTTAATTCAAACTAATACCTTCTCACTTAGCAATCCGGCCCTTTATTCTCCCCATTCATTGTTGCACATTTTCCCCTTTTCCCTTTCCCTTCCCTTAGTCCATTTTGCAATGCATCTCTTATTGCAGAGTGTTGTCCTATTTATAATGTCCAGGCTGGGTTTAGAAGGGGTCGTGGTACTAGGGATATTGTACCTGATGTTAGATGGATCTTAGCTGAAAGCAGGGAGTACCAGAGGAGTGTATATCTGTGTTTCATTGATTATGCAAAGGATTTTGACTGTGTGGATCATAACAAACTGTGGCTGACTCTGAGAAGAATGGGAATCCCAGAACACTTGATTGTACTAATGCGAAACCTGTACTTGGACCAGGAGGCTGTCATCAGAACAGAGCAAGGGAACACTGCACGGTTCAAAATTGGGAAGGGCATACGCCAGGGATGGGTCCTATCTCCGGACCTTTTCAACCTGTATGCAGAACAGATTATCCAGGAGGCTGGGCTCTATGAGAATAAATGTGGTGTCAGGATTGGTGGAAGATTCATCAACAATCTGCGTTATGCGGATGACACAACCCTGCTTGCTGAAACTGAGGAGGACTTGAAGCGCTTGCTGCAGAGGGTCAAGGACTGCAGCCTCCAATACGGATTGAGGCTCAATGTCAAGAAGACAAAGATTCTTACTTCTAGGCCAATTGGCAGCATCAGAATGGATGGTGAAGAGATTGAGATTGCTCACAGCTTTAGTTTGCTTGGCTCCACAGTCAACACTCTTGGCACCAGCAGCCAAGAAATTAAAAGGCGTATTGCCATGTCATGAGAAAGTCTGCTGTTAGGGATCTCTCTAAAGTACTCAAGAGCAATGGTGTCTCACTGGAGACTAAGGTGTGTCTGATACAGGCCAGGTCTTTGCAATCACTTGTTATGCATCAGAGAGTTGGACAATGACTAAGGAGGATAGAAGGAGAATTGATGCCTTTGAATTGTGGTGCTGGAGAAGAGTATTGAGAGTACCATGGACCACCAAGAAAACAAACAGATTCATCCTGGAAAGGGTTAAACCGGGTGGCTCCTTGGAGGCAAGGATTCTGAGGCTCCATCTAACATATTTTGGACATGTTGTGAGAAGAGACCGGTCCTTGGAGAAGGACATCATGCTTGGGAGGGTGGAGGGACAGCGCAGGAGAGGAAGGCCCTCAATGGGGTGGATTGATTCAGTGACTGGGGTAATCGGGATGGGAGTGTCAGAGACAGTGCGATTGGCACAGGACAGAGCAGTTTAGGACTGTTGTACATAGGGTCTCTATGAGTCACAAGTGACTCAACAGTGCATAACAACCACCACCACCATATATTCCTTTCAGGCAATTATTCCCCGTTCTAATGCAATATTCATTACACAGCCCAGTTCTTAACCACTCCGCCATTAAGGTTTAGTGAGTTAAATTTGCTAAAGTGCCTCCCAATAAGTCATTGTATGTTTGCCCAACAAGGAAGTTAGCTCCTACATTGTTTTTTACTGTTTGATTTCAATAGTTAGGATTTATCAACTATGTATCTGCACTATGACTATCACTAGTTTTATACAAAGTATTATGTATGATAGTAGATCACCAATCCTGAAAGGTCCCTAATACCCACATGAGCAATTAGAATAGAGTTTCTTTCCTATAAATTCCAAGTCAGGTATTCAAATGCATGAAATTCCTGGAGTTCCTCAACCAATATCATGTGGAACAAAACTGATTGGACTTCCTTGGGATTAACTATGAAAACCTCAAAATAATTTTTCATTGGTGTGTGTGTGTGAGAGAGAGAGAGAGTGTTAGAGTAAAGGTTTGGCAACCATTTTCTTCCTAAGAAACCTTTCTTGATCCAGAGAGCTATGTTCTTGTTTATGAGTTACATCTCCTTCTCCTCCACCTCGGAATCCTGCACAGCAAGCCAGCTGATATCACCTGGAAACACCAAAGATTAAGACAAATTCCAATTTGGAAAATTTGTCGTTAAAACAAAAGTCCTGATTGGGGATTAGAGATACGGGATCCTCAAGGTCACTTATTTTTAAGGTCATCTTGTCTAAATGGGCTCTTTCAGGAAGAATGTCCAGGTAAATGTTAGTTTAATCTCTGGAACTGAAGAGATTTTCTGTATTCAATTGGAGATAGAGTATCCCTTTTGAATTGGAGGGGGGTTTTTTGTGGGTTATTTTTTGTTTGTTTTTTCTTGTGTGTCTGTTTTGGTTTTACCCCCAACACTGTACTTCTAACCTTCAAGATGGTCATGAGATGGGGGGGGGGGGAAGAATATATATATACACACACACACACACACACACACACACACACACACACACACACACACACACTGTTGTGGATTACCTTCGAGTCAAGCACGACCCTATACAAAAGGTCTGAAGCCCCTCTGCAACTATCTACATTTATCAAAGTTCATAGTTTCCAGAGGCATTTTGTTTAGGAAGTGGATGCCACTCCTGCTTCCAATATAAATATAATTATATATTATAATTTGTAGCTCAGAAAATAAACAATTTCTATTGGTTTACCTCTTCTAGACTCAAAGCTAACACTAAAATCTTAGCACCTGCCCACCACCATCTACTGAAGTTTGACTCGTGGCAACTTACAGAACAGAGTAGAACTTCCCCGTAGGATTCTAGGCCTTTGAGGGAGTAGACTGATGAATCCTTCTCCAACACCATGGCTGCCGGGTTCAAACTGAGACCTTTCAGTTAGCAGCCCAAATGATTTATAGGCTGTGCCACTAAGGCTCCTTAAACATTCCTGGTTTCCTAAAACCCTGAAGATGGTTTTCTAAAATGCCCTATCTTGAAGAAGCACAGGAAAGAAAACAGAGGATGACTAAATGTTTTTCTTACTCTTACCTCAGCCCTGATGTCAGTTCCATTCTACAACAGTGGCACCATGCAATATTTGTCCTTTTGGGACTGAGATATTTCACTCAGTATAATGTCCTCCAGGGTCACCCATTTTGAATAGTGCATGAGTTCCTTGTTTTTCAATGCAGCGTAGTATTCCATTGTGTGAATATACCACAGCTTCTGAATCCATTTATTTGTTGATGGGGAGGATAACTAAATGTAAAAGTTATGGGGCTTGGAAGTTTATATAATCTAAGGGTGTAGTTGCAATGTTTATTCTCAATACCTACATGATTTAGATAATGAATGTTTCCTTAGCCTCCAAGGTAAAAATAGTTTCAATATATAAGGGAAAGTCATGGATACCAGTATAATGCTTACAGTAAAAGAACAAAAATTTAGGTAGTCTTACAGAATTAAAACCACAACATACTCCAAGGGTGCTCCTGGGGTGCTCAGGATGGATATCTCCAAGGAATAGAAACTGATGCAAAATAAGTCTACCCTCTACAGAGGGTGCTGAGAAGGAGAAGAACTCTGTGTGTGTGGAGTGGGGGGATGGGGGTGGGAGGTGGTAGTATTCCAAGTCCCTGTAAGATAGAGTAGAATTTTCCCAAAGGGTTTCCAAGGCCATAAACCTTTCTAGAAGCAGACTTGCTCTTTCAAGCAGCTGGTGGGTTTGAACCACTGGCCTTCTTAGTAGCAGCTTAATGCTGTAAACACAGTGCCATCAGGGCTCCCTATTGCTCTGAGAGCCTCTCCATCTCATCTAGTTAGATTCTGCCTCTTTCTGCCCCTTTTGGTTTGAACTTCCTGATCAATTTTAAAAGTCTTTCCTTTCTAACTGGCTGATCTTCAGCACACTTCCTAATTCTCCTAAACACAACTAGAATTGGTTGGGGACAGTACCAGTAGACAAAATAACAGACAATAATTAGACCTGCGACTCCTTTTAACATCTGGAATGTCAACTAGTTCTGGAAGTCCAGGTTTTATGAAGAGACCTACAAGGAAGTAGAAACTCAGAGGTCACCACCAGCAAAAGACAGGCTAATGCGCAATGTCAGCAAAGCTGAACAGGATTTTTAAACTGCTGTGAAGCTTTTGCATTCTCCAAGTTATGGAATTTCTCGCTCAAAGTTTCCTTGTAAGGATGCTTGAGCACTTTACAGATGATGCTTTGTGATTAAAGAGAATTAGCAGCAAAATATCACCTAGTCAAGTATAAGGCAGCACAACAGACTACAAAAAAAAGGTGGGTGTTCATCAAACCCACCAGCTGTTCCAAGGGAGAAAGGCCTGGAGATCTGTTTTGTTAAAGATGACTGCCAAGAAAACTCTATGGAGCATGTCTACTCTTGTTACATGAGGCCCCTATGAAACTGGATCTACAATACCCAAAAGGAATCAAAAAAAGTGCACATGGTGAAAGATGCATCACCGCTGTGGAGCATCTACTACAGATGAGGAAGCAGAGAGTTACAGCTTGTAGTTCCAGACTACTAAGAGGGTAGCAGATGTCACTCTAACCCTAGTCATTAAACAAAATTCATTGTCACCAAGTAGATTCCAACCACGAATTTTTTGGATAGTGGTCAAATGCTGTAACCACAGTGCTAACAACTCCTACAGTGACCTTTGAAGAACACCTTCTTGGTGTTTTGTAGCTCAGGCTCATTTCATTTTCCGCTTATGGCTGTGTATTAAATTCTCTCATCCATCCGAATGACTGAGAAACAGCAATATTATTGCTGTTGATACACTTATATTGCTGTGTAAGTACGATTCGTTTTCTTGACTAATAGTGCATCATATTAGACATTTTTAGAAGTGAAACTCATTGAAACTTTGGTTACTGTTGGATTAGCAATGCATCTTGATAGCTTTATTACATGAAAATAGTAAAGGCATGGATTTGTGGGGGAGGGGCAGGGAGCGTTAGGTTGTCTTTTCTCCCTACACACAATTTTTTTAGGGTGGTTTCCAAATTCCTGATCCCACGTTTTGGTTTTGTGTTTTTTTTTTTTAAAAAAAAGGCTCTTTTTTAATTTTTTTTTTAGTTTATTATTTTTTTTTGTGTGTGTGTACCGTCAAATCAGATCTGACTGGTACAGGAGGAGATTGTTCCTGCTTCTCAAGCAGAGCATCTGGTGGATTTGAACTGTGCACCTCTGGGATTGCAGTACCCCTTCTTGCCACTAGGTCACCAGAGCTCGCCCTGATCCCACGTTTATCCCAAAGGGACATTTCCCCATTTTGTCTGTATGCTAGCACTGTGCTCATATTACTTTATTATTGAAAGGAAACATTTTGAGCAAAGGGTCTTTTTTAATTTTTTAGGGTAAAATAGTAAAGATAGATTTATTAGAAAGTTACATCCCAAAGAGATGGACCTGCGTCCCTGAAAGAAAATGTGAAGAGGACAAAAGGTCCTTTTTTAAAGGATAGACGATCCCTCACTTTCTTTTTCTTTCAATATTCAGGGGCCCCTGGCCAGAAATCTCCTGTCTGCGCCTTAGTGAGACCTTGGTTTCAATCACGCCAGATTATCGTGGGGGAGCCTTGTCGAGCGCGGGTGGGGAGGTGCGGGGAGGTGCTGAAGTCGCTGACTTCCACTGGGGTCAGAATTGAGACCCTTTGGGAGCTGGGAGTGCGCTCGGCCCCCGGCTCCTAAAAGCGCGTGCGCCCCCTAGGGGCCCACGGGAAGGACTAGTGGAGGATTGGTTGAGGGTGGGGATCCTACCCTGGCTCTGCACCAGGGGCGCTGGAAGCCACAAATTCGCGGTGCCAAAATTAAACCAGGGTATCCTAGCGCAGCTCCCTGTGGCTAACCCCTCAATCCACGTCCCAGTGTTCCATTAGGCTTGCTTCAAGGGTGAGAGTGTCTTGACAAGAGCACAGGGTAGTAGTGGCCGCGCTGGTCTGGAGGTTCCTAAATTCAGCTCATTTCGGAAAACGCGCGCCCTGATCTCCACATTTCCTGGAGAGCAGGCTGCGCGCCCCTCAGTGGCCCCGGTTCCGGGTGGCGCGCGGGGGCGTTGGGAATGGGGGTGGAGCCCCTTGGACGGGGAAGAACTTGTAATCGCTCGCCGTGGGACAATGCCGACTTTTGAACCTCTAACCACTAAGCAAACAACCCTTGTGCTCTCGCTCCACTGTCCAAACAGGGTTTATTGACTGGCGTTTCACGGCAACGCATAGCAACTGCGGCGGTGGCGCGGGCGCATTGGGCGGACGGCGGGCGCGGGTCCGCGTTCCTCCCGGACCTGAGTCCCGCGCGGGCGCCGGTCCCGCCGCCTCATCCTGGCAGCACAGCGCCGCTGCCTCGGAGGAAGCGGCTCCCGGAAGGCTGGCCTCGGCGCGCCCAGGCCGGCCCCAGGACCAGGAGCCTGCGGGCGCCTTTCTCAATCAGGGGTGGAGTGACACTAAATCAGGGGTGGAAGGGCCACTAAATTGGGGAGGCGCTTCGGGCGCTATGTTTTTTTAAAGCGCTCATCCTCTCAGCCCTCTCGCACCTTCTCCAGTCAAGATGGCAGGCAAAACCCTTCCCCTTGGGGTGCACACAGCCCAGCGGCCCCGGGGCCTCAAACCTCAAGGACGACACTAGGTCCCAAGTATCAGCCAGATAACAAGTAGCGCTCACTAAAGACTTACACTGACAGACGAGGTTGAAGCAACCACGAAAGACAGGAAATAGTCCTGTGAAAATGGGTGGCCATGATTTTCAGAAGCTGGTACTGTTTGAACCAGCCGTGGGGCGTTCCACCGGAGCTTCTAGAAAGATCAGTCTTGGAAGCCAAGAGGCAGTTCTACTCTGTACCACGGGGTTGCTGTGAGTGGGAATTGACTAAATGGCAGTGGGTAATTGGGTTTGGTATACTCCTAGAAAGTGTTGTGAGAAAACAGAAAATATATGGTTTCTCCACTTAATGGTTTGCACTTAATTAGCCTGACCCAGCAAAGGGAGTCTCTTATGTAGAGAAGTAGCTGGGTGGGCAATTGCCTTGGTGTAGATCTGAAGAGATGCTTGCCAGGAGCTCGGTCCCCTCCCTACTTCTACACCTTCTAGCAGCAGAGAACCAGTTGGCCCGTCCAGTGCACTTTCACCCAAAGGCGGCCCCTGGAGAGGCGTTCATTCCACTGCTCCAGGGCAGGGACGGGCACAAGCAGCCTTGGGCTGCAGACCCTCTGGGGTAAAAAGAAGCTGTGCAGATAGCCTCACCCATCACCCTCCCTGATTTTTCAAATTCTCCTTTGCAGCCAGAAAGCTCCTTTTCTTTCCTTTTTCAAGAGGACAATTTCAAACGAAATGCAAAGACGATCAAGACACAGTCAGCTCAAAAAACCTTATTTATCTCTTTTCTTTCTTTTTTTTTTTTCTGGAAAATATTCAACTCTATTCAAATATCCCCCAACTTCCCTTCACCATATAGCTTCTCTCCCCACACCACCCACCCGTTGGATTCAGACAGCTTTAAAAAAAATAATGCTGTCTTGGATATTACACAGACCAACAACCCAAACAGCAGCAACAAACAACAACAAAAACTTCCCCCTTCTTCATCAGCCCCCAAGATTGTGAAAATGACAGGAAGTCCAGGCTGGCTCTGGCATTTTTATGGTAGGGACATACATTCAACTCAGAGGGGCTCTGGTGACAGGCTTTCTAAACAAGGGCCCCCTCACCAGGCCTGGTGTCTTATAACCATCAGCCCCCTCAGGCCAAACACCACACCCACCCCAGAAGAATGGCTCCGTCTGGAAAAGGATGAGATGACAGAGTAGGCCACCTGGGGCTTGTGCCGCTGGCCAGGTCCCCAGAAAGCAACTGGGCGGCAGCCATCTTGGCTCCAGGCGCGGGTGGCCTTTTTCTTGGAGTCTCTTTTTCTCCTTAGCTGCAACCAGAGATAAGCACAGTAAGTCTTGAAGGTGACAAGACGAGTGGGAGGAGAGGACAGAAGGCCTGGTCCGCGGAACCAGCCCAGACATTGCTTCTGTGAATATACTCAACAAAGCTGCTCATTCTTGTCTATTTGTTGGCAGAAACAATCAGACAGGGAGGAAGTAAAAACCATGACTGCAATCTTCCCAAAGGCCCCCAGCTTCACTCCACACAAGCCCCTGTTGTTTTCTCTAAGAGCTGGCTGAGTCGGTGTTCACTGGTGGGTGTTGAAGGGTCTTGCCTTAGGAAGATTGTGACAGAGCTTATGTCCCCTGAGGCTCAGTCTGGAATTGTTTTGCTGCAAGCCTGGAATTGCTTAGGCCACTGCAGGCCACTGCAGGCCACTGTGGGTCACTGGGTGACGGTGGGGTTCAGCACCCCACCAGCTGGCCCCAGCACCCCAGGGACCGAGCCAGGCACTGAGCCCTGCAGGGAAGACACAGGACTCAGGGACTCTGGGACACTTCTCAGAGGACCGGGAGGAGGCTGAGGAGCCTGGGGTGGTGGCTGGGGTGGCTGCTGCTGCTGGTTCTGCTGCTGTAGCTTCTTCTTGGTGATCTTCCTTTCCTTGGCTCGGCGGTTCTGGAACCAAATTTTAACCTAGGAATGGAAAGGAAATGGAGAAGAAAGAGGGGGGTGAAGGAACTGAGGACAAACTCTCTGCAAGCTCCTCAAGCTGGCCAAGCTCCTTTCTATCACCTGCAAAGAGCTCTCCTCCTGCCTCAAAGTGTCCTTTCCAAAACAATCTTGATCAACATCTATGCTAGAAGTAAGTATGCAGTGTGCCTCTGAACCCCTGAAACAGAGATTGCAAAAAAGGGCTAAGATAGTACCGACTTCAGATAGCAGCCATGGACTTCCAAGGTGAGACAGAAATGCAATATTTCTCACCTAAGGGTTAGAAAAGAAATGTTTCCTGGCTCATCCCTTCCCCCTTTCAGGTTCGAGTTTTCATGAGCCAAACCTCACCCCTCCGGTTTTTATAAGAAGGAATACATACACACACACACACACACACACACACACACACACACACACACACACACTGTCCCCTCAGGTACTATGTTGAGCATAAAGGAAATATGTCTCTTCATAAAATATACTTAGCCTAAATACAATTCTGAATTATGCTGGCATATAAGTTTCCCCCTTTCATCTCCCATACCCACAACAACAATAACAAAACAATGGGGGGGGGGAGGAAGAAATAAACTTCAACAAGTTGATTCTGATTCATAGAGACCCTGTATGAATTAAGCACTCAAATGCTAACCCAAAGATCAGCGGTTTGAAGCCACTCACTGGCTCTGCAAGACAAAGAGCTGGCAATTTGACCTACTCCGATAAAAATAAAAATAAACAAAAAGCCCCTAACCCTCTAAATACATTGTTGGGCATCTGTTTTAATAGTGACCTGATATGGATAAGCAGTTAATTGCTAGGGCACAGTCAGTGGCTCAAACCATCCAGCAACTCACTTGAGAAAGACCTAACAATGTGTTCTTGAAAAACTTAAAAACAACACCAAGCAAAACAACTCAAATTCATTGCCCTTGACCATGGAGTCTACCCTGACCTATGTTGTTGCTGTTATGTACCATCCAGTTGTAACCAACTCATAGCTGACCTTCTGGTGGGTTTTCAGATGCAGTAAATGCAGAAGGAGATCACGAGGCCACCAGAGCTACCACTCCAGCTAACAGCGAATGACAGGAAATCCTATAGGGCAGTTCTACCTTGTTCTGCCCCATTGCTGAGAGTAGAAATCAACTTGGGGGAACACATACATAACAGAACTGTTCCATCGGGTTTTCTGGCCTGTAATCTTTAATGAAGCAGTTGGCCAGTCTTTGTCTTGCAGAGTCACTGGTGGGTTCTGAACACCCACCCACCCACAGTTAATAGTCCAGGCCTTAACCATGCTTCACCCCAAATCCCCCTCAGAAAACAACCACTTTCTGCCTTCCAGTGGATTCTGACTCACAGTGACCCCCTAGGACAGAGACAACTTGCCCCTCAAGTTTCCTAAGCTGTAAATCTTTATGGAGTCACGCTGCCACATCTTTAGAGGAGTAGCTGGTAGAGTCAAACTCCCTGTCCAACACTCAGAAGGAAAATGTTCTTTCACTCTCCTGCTTCAGTCCACCCACTTTCTGTGTGGAAGTGGAGTCCTTGACTTCTGACTCACCCACGTGGATGCCCCCTCCTTTCACCGGCCCTCCCCAGGACCGCCCAGGCCGAGGAGGCCCCAGGTTCCTACCTGCCTCTCAGAGAGCCCCAGCGTGGCAGCCAGCTCAGCCTTCCTCCGGATGGTGATATAGCGACTGAAGTGAAACTCCTTCTCCAGCTCCAGTCGCTGGTGATCAGTGTACACCACGCGGTATTTGTCTTTCGTCCTGGTTTTCACTGTGAAGCACAGACAAGTTAGAGTCCAGAACGCCACGGTGGCCCATCTGTCATGGCTAATGACAAACCTCCTTAACCCAAGAGCCATTTCTCTTCCTCTGCCACCCTGGGGGCCCCTGCTCAGGCTGGTTCCTGCAGAGCCTGACAAGACCCCCCACAGGGCTGGGGAGCAGGAGGGAATGTGGGACCCCAGGTTGTGTGGCAACTAAACTAACCTTGAGGCTAGTGGTTTTTAAAAATGATGATAAACTAAGCCTCTCACACACACAGAAGACAGAAGATAATGTTACTTTAAAAAAAAAAAAAAAACAAGAAATATCCAACCTTGCACATATAGAATCATAGAAGCGCAACCCCTATGGGCAAGTGAGCAGAAGCCTCCCACTGCTGTCAGGTCGATTCCAACTCACTGCCACCCTCCATCCGGTTTCTGAGACTAAATCCTTACCACAGAGATGCCTATCCTTTTCCTTCTGAATATACTGCCTGGCAGATGCAAACCGCAGGCCTTTGGAGATAGCAGTGCCCCAGATAACTACCCGGGTTCCCCGGAAATAGTCACTTTGTTAAGTTCTGAAAGATTGTTCTGAAAACAGCTAGAATGGTGCATCCACGTTGTTGTCATACAGAGTGTGTTTTTTGCTCCAGTCTCCTAAATCCTCCCTCGGGCCCACCAGGCCCATCCGGAGGAATTCTGAACCGGATCTGACCTTCCGCAGCCCAGTCTGGCCACAAACGCCACCCTACCCAGGAGACACATTTTCTACCTGGCTGGACCAAGTTTGGGTGTTTGGCACTTTTTTCTTTTCAATCCCTCATTTATTTCCTTGCAAACCCGGTAGGGCTATCCTGGCCAGTGATCTGTGCTCATTGGATTGAGTCAACATATTAAATCTTGGATTGATTGTTTTACTGAAGGACCTTGACAAATAGTGCAGACTCTGTCGGGTTAGGCCCCAGACCGGCGTCCTGGCGGGTCTGGGCTGGGTCGGGCCTTGTTGGAGCCTGAGCCTAGCACTTTCCTCTGGGGATGGGTCTGGGTTGAGGGGGGCTTTCAGGCCCCCAACACCATTCCTGCGCGCAGTGCCTACCCCTCGGTGTAGAGCTGAAGGGCCGCGCAGTTGCTTGGAGGTGTTTAATGCCCCGCAGGCCGACTTTGTTCAGGTAAAAACCCTTTGCAAACCACAACAAAAGCGCCCTGGGAAGCTACAGGCCGGATCAGAGGGCACTCTCCCGGGCCGCTGAAAGGGGAACACAGCCACAAACAATGCAAGACAAGATGATCTTATCAAAGAAAAGCTCTTTCAATGCCTTAATAACAACCACACTCTGTTTGAATTACCACTACTGAGCAAATGGCGGCCCGGCTTTCATCCCCTCCAGGCCCGGCGCATTAACATAAACATCGCCTCGCAAACGCATTTGAATGGGTCCCGCGGCGCTGACCCCACGCCCGCTAGGAAAGAAAAGGCCAGCAGCAGGTCGGGGGCGGGGGGGGGGGGGGCGCGCTTCGTCGTGGGCACGTCCACACGTGTGAGCGCCCCGAGGCCGCTGCCGCTGCGCGCCCCTGTCTCAGACGGGGAAACTGAGATCTAGGCAAGGTCAGGAAGGGAGCGAAAGGCGGGGCTTGCACTGAGCTGGCTCGAGTCACTGGAGTCACTCCGGACTCCGCTAGAGCTGCAGGTCTGAGGCAGGCGGGTCTCTAGAGCCGAACGCCCCAGGAGTATACTCGTTTTGAGGCCGCGGAGTAACTCTGGCTTGGGTGCTATGCTATCCTTTCTCGATTTAAGGGACCCAGGAGCTGGGTACGTGTGCGCCCCGCGCCCCACACCCCCTGGGAACCAGGGAGGGGTTGGGGGAGGGGAGGGATGAGAAGGACTTGTCAGAATTCATTATTGACTGCGAAAGTCACCTTCCTCTTTCCGGACCCTAGAAGAGACAATGGCAGCGCTGGGAAGGTGTATATCAAAGCGGACCGGGCCGCGCGCCCCCCTCTCCGCCCCTTGACAGATGACGCTGCCCAGAGGAGTCGCCGGCGGCGGGCAGCGGCCTCCCCACATTAGCATCACAAGGGCGCTGGGCGCCGGCCCAGGCCCTACCACCTCGCCGCGGGACTTCACAGCGGCCTCTCATCTGCTGACCCCACGGCCTGAGCTCCTACGACCACGCTTCATCCCCCGCTCGCCCGGCCCAGCCTGCAGCCACTGTTCCCCGAGACGCACAAGGTCTCCCTGTAGGGTCTTGGGAGTGCAGACCGCCAGGCGCCCCCACTCGGAGCCGGGGACTTGGGAGGGAAGGAACCCCAGCCAAGGCCGCTGAGTCTCGGGCTTGGCCATTTCCTTGGTGGCCACTTGTCCCACTCGGCCGCTCCTGGAATGTGCCCAGTGACGCACAGCCCGATGCTGGAGACAGCTGCCGATGGCCAGGCTGATTTACACGGCTGTAAAGGGCTGTGAAGTCCGCCGAGCGGCCATACCCTGCGCTGCGACAGCCGGCCGGGAGGGCAGGGAAACGGGACGCGGAAGCGCGCAGGGCTGGAGAAGCCTCCTCGAATAAAAAAGGGACGCCAGCAGGCGTCTCCCACCACACCTGTTCGCACTTCCTGCCCACCTGCCCGACGTCCTGTACCAGGCTAGTGGCTGCGGAGCTCGCCAGCCCATCACACACACACACACACACACACACACGCGCGCGCGCACACACACACACACACCCCTACACCCCCCCACACACACACACACTTATTCCTCCTGAGATCCTTGCAGGAGAGGTTGGGGAGAAACGGGCCCACGCACGAGTGTAGCTGAGCTAACTCCCCACCAAGGCTGCGTCCCCATCTCCCTGCCCTCTCTCCCAGACATGAGGTAACTCCCATTCGCTCCAAGAACTTTTGCCTGGAATAACTTTTTGCTTGAAAGAACCATTTTTGCATGAGACAGATCAGGGGTTTGAGAACCCGAGCGCGCCCGCCCCCTTGGTCTATGGAGCCCGCACCTTCGCTCCAACCACAGCTGCTTTCTCGACCTCAGAGTGGCGTGAATTAGCCTCACTGTTGAGCCTTGCCCCAAGGGCACTTCGCTTTCCTTCTTCCCCTCCCCCTCAAGATTCTCTAAGCACCCTTCTCGCCTGTTTCGGGGAGCTAAGCGGAGAAGGCACAGGCAGAGAGGAACCACCTGGAGGCCGGCGGGGATGTATGAGGCCGCCTGTCAGCGCCAGTCAGGTGCTGAACCTCAGCGTGCTGGGTCAGTGGAGAGGCCATGGACGCCTCCAGATCCTCCACCTTTCCTCTGGTTCTCCCATGGGCAGCTGGAGGTGCCCTGAAGTTGTGAATGAGCGAACAGAGGGAATGAGGGTGGAGACAAGTCCTACTGATGGCTTGTGTTGTTATGTGACACCAAGGGTCCTCTCCTAGGACAACCCCGGAGCGAGAGGCCCCGGCTCACTGCCTTCCTCCTCCCCGGGCGCCCTGTGCGCGCGGCCCTACGGTCCTCCCAGGCGTCCTCCCGCGGGCCCCCGCCTCCGCTCACCTTGGCTCCCGAGTGACGGCTGCGGCGGCTTCCGCATCCAATCGCACAGGTTCCGCCGCTGACCTCCCGGAGACAGCTGCTCGGCCGCGGCTGCGGTGGGCCCGGGCGGCCCGGGGTTGAGCGTCTGCAGCAATCCCGAAGTACAGGAGGGCGCCGCGGCCGGGTGGTGTGGGTGGTGGTGCGGGTGATGGTGCGGGTGGTAGTCGGCGGGGCTGCTGTAGCCCATGGCCGCGGCCGGAGAGGCCCCGTTGAGGCCGTGCGCCACGGCGTTGGCGGCGGCCGCTGCGCCCCCGGGTGCGTAACCATTCCAGTCTTCGCGGAGCGGGGCGCCATAGGGTGCGGGCCACGACGGTCCGGGAGACTGAGCGCTGTCCAAGTTCGCCGCCGCCGCGGCCGCCGCGGCCACGTGGTAGCTGCCGTAGTCCGGGTACTGCGGGGGGCTGACGAAGTTCTGTGGCGCCAGGTTGAGGCCGCCGGAATGGCGCACGGAGCTCGGGTACATGCTCACGTCCTTGTCCAGGAGGTAACTCACGTACATGGTGGCGAGGGCCCGGGAGCAGACTTCACCATGCTGCCTGGAGACGGATGCGGGAGGCTGCGGGCCCTCGAGGGGAAGGAGTGGGGGGCGCGGAATAAGGACTGCGCGCGGACAGCCGAGTGCCTGGCTCCTCGCTGCGCTCCTGCCTCCGAGGCGGTCCCTCCCTCTGGCTGGTCTCCTCCCTCCTTCCTCCCTCCCTTTCTTCCTTCTTTCCTCCCACCTCCTTCCCTCTTGGCTGCAGAGGCGGGGAAGACCCGCCACAACCTGGCGTGCGGAGTCCTAGGACAGCGACCTTCTGTGATTAACGAGTGTTTACAGGACACTATTAGTAATGACACAGACACCAATGGCTGCAGACGTCGAGGCGCAGCGCGCACCCCGCGCACAGCCCCCCCCCCCCGCGATTTGCATTTTAAAAGACACCGGTACCCGAGGGGGGGTACCGAGAGGGCAGTGACCTGATCACAACTAAATATTCAAACCTTTATTGTTAAGAGCTTCCTCCTTCCAACCGGGTGCCCTTCTACCTCCAATCAACAGGTTCAAAGAATGAAATCAAGAGACTTGCAAAAAAGAGAGGGGGAGAGTGGGAATTATTTTTGGTGGGAATGTGGGTTTGGGTGTGCGGTGACGCATTTGCAGGGAAGGGGGGCCCTTAAGAAACTCATTAAGCATGAAAAGAAAAGAGAAACCATAGCTTTGATGAGAATGTTTCTGACCCACCGACCTGGGAGGTGAGAGTCCCCTAGAGGGGCTGGCTCCTTCCTGCCCTGCGCTCTGGCCCAGGCGCCTGTCCCCTGAAAGCCCTCACTGCTGAGCACCCATCTTCTTGTTCAAGAAACTCCCTACGCCTCCTTAAGAGAGAAATTATGGCCCTGTTTTCAGGCTGCGATTTAACTTAAAGCGATTTATTTGAAATAACGTTTACATTAGAGACTAAAAGAGAAAAGCTTTTTTCCCCCAAAACGTCCCAGTCAGCTGTGTGGCTGCGCTGAAAGGCCGCGTGGAGGGGCGGAGGAGAATGCTGGGGGATGAGAGCGTCCTCGGTCCTGAGCAGTGTGCTGGTGGCACAGAGGGTTTCGCTTGTGTCAGTTCAGTGACTTGCCCTTAGGCTTATTTCTTACACTCAGAATAAGTGGCGACGATCAAGAAAAGAGAGGCCAAGAGTTTCTACGGATACTGAGTCTTGGGTATTTTCATATGTCCTCTATTATTAATTTCGCAAGTACTGAGTATTTCTATTTTTCCACATACTTGTATCTTTAAAAAAAAACAAAACACCCCACGATAAAATAGTGAAAAATTTATTAGAAAGTTACATTACCAAAGGGCCTTCCCTACTTGAAATATGGAGGAGAGGCCCATACTTGTATCTTAAAAACACTTTCTCAAAATCTCTGTAGATGTTCATTGAAATGAAAAATAAACAACCTAAATTTAAAAAAAACAAATACTTTCTCCATTGCAAAAGTAAACCCTTCTCCAAAGACTCTCTTTTCATCTGGGGGGAATGAAAGGCCTTTATTAAACATTGCTCACAGTAGGGGATTGGGAGCACCTCGTCTAAGGAAAGGGACTCTGGGCTGAAAGTGGCCTCAGTGGGGACCAGTGTGGAGTGGTCAGGGGCTGAGGCATTGACTAGCAAGGGGGGGTTGCTGTGGGATTGGGCGCTATAGTGCCTGTCTGTCTTGGTTTCAGGACTGTGGTGATCGGGCCAGCGGTGCGGCAGCCGCCTCTGCTCCGCCCGCCCCCCCACCCCCACCACCACGCGAGCCACACTCAGGGTCCCCTCCAGCATGGCTGTGAGCGCTCCAAAAGCGCAGCCTCCGCCCTGAGGGGCCCCTCATTTGTTCATTCTTATTACCAAGCGCTTCTCTCAATATACCTCGCCTGTCACCTCACCCTGCCGTCCTGGAGAAGCGCTTCCCCGTGTTCTTTATCTCCTGGCTCCTCACAGGACCCTGGAGTGGGGGCAAAGCCCGACTCCTCACTGTACTCCTGCCATCCACCCAAGCGCGCAGCGGAGGATCAGAACAAGGCTTCGAGATCCCAGACTCACTGGGCCCTCCGCCCTTTGTGTATCCAAAGGAGAGGCTCATGTGTGCGTATGTGGACCTGCCTCAGCCTGGCTCCACACATGAGCAGGCCAGCGAGTGTCCCAGAAGTGGGAGACTGGAGCCCGCGGTGCGTGCGCCCCTCTCTACCCACATTAACGAGGGTCTTCAGATAGTCTTAGAAATCAAGTCGGGAATAAATAGGAAACCCCCAACGGAAACCCCAAAGCCTAGAAGAAAGGAAGGAGATGAACCCACTCCCGATGGGAAGGACATGGGGGAGGATAAATGGAGGCGCTGTGGACTTTTGATCTAACCAAAGTCTCCCTCTTCCTGGTGACCCAATCTCTTTGCCTCCTACACTCCTTTTCTCACTCTCAAAGCCCAGGCCCAGGCTCGAGCCTGTGTCTTCGCAATCCTGGCATTCTTTGGAACAATCGCTTTATTGGGGACAGCCATCCCTCCGCCCTGCAGTGGCCACTTCCTGCGTTTTTATGACCCTGGCCGCCGGTTGCTTGCTAATTGTCCCGGCTGTCCAGCTGTGTCTCTGTGCTTGTCCAGGATGAAGAACCTCTGCCCAATGCCTAGCTCCATGGGGAGTGGCCAGTCTGGGGGCCCTGGTACCCCTGGATGGGCTGTGACACCAGGAACTGGAGAGTTACTTGGAGCCCCCAGGGCCTGGAGAAACTTGGTGGCTCTCCCTGTAAAATTGGGCCTGTGGGAGGGCCCCTGAACACAATTCTGGGCTCTGGGCTCTTTGATGATGTGGAAGGAGCCAGGAGCCAGAAAAATGTCTGGAGGTTTTGAACAGGTTCCCTGGACTGGAAGCCCTCCCCACCCCTCTACCCGCATTCAGGTGACCTTCAGTCAAGAGACGACCTGCCTGTGCTGCTCTGCAGTTTTGGGGCAGAGCAACCAGAGAAGAGAGGACAGTGTATGATGGGAAGGCCATCTAAGTGACTTTTCCTGGTGCTTTAATCTAGTGGCAGTTGGTCTTCTGGGTGAGCAGGTGCGCAACTCCCAGCCCTCAGAGCTATGCCCCAGGCACCAGGCAGGGCCTGGTGCAGAGTCCCAGGCCCCAGGCCCCAGGCCCCAGGCACTGGGCGAGTTTCTTAGAGCTAGACAGCCTGCCCTTCGGCCTGAGTGGAGAACCCTGGGTAGGGAGAAATCTGACCTTAAGCTCCTCTCTGGCCTCCTGCCCCTCTTGATCTGGTGGTGTCTACAGGCCATATCTGGGCAGAAAAGTCCAAAACCCCTGGAGAAGCTGGACCAATCTGGAGCTACACAGGAGCACAGGAGGAGGAAAGAGCCAGGAGGGAGAGAAAGAGAGAGAGAAAGAGAAAACACGCATGCTCACCCAGCCAGGTAAAAAGTTCGGGGCAGAGCCAGATCTTCAAAGAGCAGTATCTCTTATTGACATCACAGCTCCCAAAAGCCATTGCACACTCCAGGAGAGGATCCAGCAGCTTCCAGGGTCCCATCTGTGTCCAGGGCTGGGGCCCCTGGAGGTGGGGTGGGGAGCAAAAGACAGCCAGAAGCAGATGGGACCAAGAGATGAGACAGTGGAAGGC
>NW_006399884.1:8699587-8705464 GCF_000299155.1 Elephantulus edwardii | reverse complement strand
TATTTTATTATTTTTGTGTGAGTGTACCGTCAAATCAGATCTGACTGGTACAGGAGGAGATTGTCCCTCCTTCCCCGGCAGAGCATCTGGTGGATTTGAACCGTGTGCCTCTGGGATTGTAGTTGCAGCTCCTTACCACTAGGCTACCAGAGCTCCCCAAAAAATGTATTTCTAAGTCAGGGAATCTGAACAAATAAGGAACCCCAGGAAATACAAGGAAACCCCAGGAGGGACGTTCTGCCACCAAGTCAAATGCAACCTCTACTGACCACATCTTTAGAACTGAGCAGAACTGCCCCTAACAGCTACGGAGGCTTTAATCTTTACAGAAGCAGAATGCCTCATCTTCTTCCCATGGAGCATCTGATGGGGGTTGAACGCCCAACCTTTAAGTTAGCAGCCCGATGCTGCACCACAAGGCCTCCCTGAGAGAATGAGAGGGTGATATTTGGGTGTAGAAATCTTGTTTTACTCATAGGGTGAATGGTATGCCAATAAATGGTGATGGTTTTCTTCCTTTTTTCTCCAACTGGAGTCTGTGAGCAGCAGTCTGGGCCCCGGGGAGCACGTGTGTTCTGCTTTGGGAGTGAACGCAGACAGTTCTTTAGGGCACTGAGAGGGAGTTGGGATCTGTGGACTGGCACTTTCCTGGGAGCAGAGATTCCAGTCCAGGGGAGAAGGCTTAATGCAGAAGACAGCAGGCTTTGGAGGCAGCCAGGGCCAAATGTTAGATATCACATGGAGGATTTTTTAAAAACTAATTAATTGTTTTTCCTTGTACCGTCAAATTGAATCGAATTGACTGGCACAGGAAGAGATTGATCCTCCTTCTCCAGCGGAGCGGTGGATTGGAACTGCAAGCCTTCGGGATTGCAGCTCAGCTTCTTGCCACCAGGCCACCAGAGCTCCCAAAGTGGAGGATCTTAAATTACCATTTATTCTCTCACCAATGCCTCATGCCTGGAATGAACTTTGTTTAGAATATAAAAATATGGTTTTGGGAGCCTTACAGAGTATATTTTTTAAGAGTCCTGGGCCTGGGGGGCATGGCCCATGGTTCCCTGTTTCTCCTCCCCCCCCCCAGCATTTTCACTTCATAAAGGAGCACTCTGCAGTATGGTGAGGTTACAGCGTAAAAGGATTCTGTGTCTCATGGTGGAATTATACAATGGTACAACTCCTCTGGAAGACAGTTTGGAATTCCCTCATATTATTCCACTGCTTGGTGTATATGTGTGTGTGTATGTGTGTGTGTATGTGTGTGTGTGTATATATATATATATATATCCCAAGAAAAATGAGAACTGAGGCACAAACAGAATTGTACACCAATGTTCATATCAGCATTATTCACTGTAGCAAGAACATGGAAACAGCCCAAATGTCCAACCACAATTGGATGTATTGAGAAACTATGGTACATTCATACAATGGAATACTACACAGCATGCAGAACCAATGATTTTATAAATCACTGCTTAACTTGGAAGGGACTGGAGAGCATTATGCTGAGTGAATTCAGTCCCACAAGGACGAATACTGTATAAGAACATTATTGTAACAACTATGAGATATCATCTCACCCCAGTCAAAATATCAAAATTTAACAGAACAGCAAGCAATAAATGCTGGCGAGGTTGTGGAGAAACTGGAACCCTTATTCACTGTTGGTGGGAGTGTAAAATGGTGCAACCCCTGTGGAAAGCGGTATGGCGCTTTCTCAAAAAGTTGTAAATAGAGATACCATTTGACCCTGCAATACCACTACTGGGAATATACCCAGAAGAGACCATAACTAACACCCAAGCAGATATATGCACACCCATGTTTATTGCAGCTTTGTTCACAATAGCAAGGAGTTGGAAACAACCTAAGTGCCCATCAACAAACAAATGGATAGAGAAGCTGTGGTATATTTGCACAATGGAATACTATGCTGCATTAAAAAACAAGGAACTCATGCAATATTACTCAAAATGGTTGACTCTGGAGAACATTTTGCTGAGTGAAATGTCCCAGTCACAAAGGGACAAATATTGCATGGTGCCACTGTTGTAGAATGTGACTAACCTCGGGGTTGGGGAGAGACTGAGTAAGATGGGTTCAATAATGTATACTGCACTGAAACAGAGGAGGGAGAAAACTGTTTAAAAGAGATATGTGACTAGGTATTTCTGTCATCACAGGAGTCTAGAGCGATGGCTCCATGGTAGAGGGGACCTGGGGAAGGGTTTGTAAAATAATGAAAGAATCTTTTACTTTTCCAAGAGGGTAATGTCTGGTGGGGGGAGCCTTGGGAGGGGACAAATCTACAACAATGAATGACTGGAAATCCAAAGCCTCTGTAAATTTTCACTGAAATTAATAACAAATTTAAATTTAAAAAAGAAGAATTAAGTTAGAGTAAGGATGGCAATGGAACCACCTTACCTCTGTAACTTGATTTGTGCCACTATTAGAACCTCTACTCAGAATATTATTGCTTTTCAATTTTTGACTCATGCACTTTTAACTTGTTAGTTAAATTTGTATCTTCTAGGCTGCAACACTTCCATGATACATCTTCAAGGATATGAACATGTACGGCTAAGCACAATTGATAACAGTGCATCTAAATTCCAAAATCAATCTCCATAATAGTCTATGTGTTTCCTACTGCCAAAGGGGCCCTTTAGAGTAGTGAGAGAAGACCTTCACCCTGAAACCCACAGCGTCCCTTTTCAGCAGGAAGTAGCTAAGAGAATACGCCATCCCCTTTTCCTTGTGAATCAGGGTGAAGTCTCTCTCAGGGAGGAGTGATAGGGAATGGCAAGGGACACACTGACAAAGGAGATTAATCAGAACTGGCTTTAACAAGCACTGTGGCAATTGGACAATTAAAACAGACATGGGGGGGGAAGAAGAACAAACTGGGGATGAGGGTGGAGAAAACAGTGCAACAATGAATGAATGAAAACCCAAAATCTCTGTAAATGTTCATTAAAACTAATAAAATTTAATTTTTAGAAAAACATAAAAAGAGAACATTATTGCAGAATGAGCATGAGGATCCAAGAGGGGGGCAGAGGGGTGAGGATGGAGGTGTTAATCACAGGGTAACACAATTTGATGGGTGGAGGGAGGGATGGGAAAAGGAAATGGGAAAGATCTGGTGTGGAAAACAATGTATGTGAACTTTGTAAGTAAACCAGAATAAGATTAAAATTTTATTTAAAAATAAAAGGATTAGGGAGCTCTGGTGGCCTAGTGGCAAGAAGATGCCCTGCAATCCCAGAGGTACACAGTTCGAATCCACCAGATGCTCTACTGGAGAAGGAGGGACAATCTCCTGTACCAGTCAGATCCGATTTGAGGGTACACACAAAAAATAATAAAATAAAATAAAAAAAATTTTTTAAAGAAAAATTTTTAAAAAATAAAAGGATTGTGTGTGCAGTGCATTTTCTTTTTGCTGTAATGTGAGTGAAGGTTTACAAAGCCACCTGATTTTCCAATCAAATTCTCAAACACCTTTTGTTTTAAAACATTGACAACTCAGGTCATTAAAATTAAATGAAGGAGCCCTCATGGCACAACAGCTAGCATTCAGCTTCTCATCTGAAAGTTGGTGATTTGAATCCGCCTAGTGTTTTTGTGCGAAAGAGAGAAGACGAGCTGTGCTTCTGTACAGATTCCCCACTGCCCTTGCATTGCTTGTAACCCAGTCACCTTGTGGGACAAGGGTAGGACTGCTCCATGGCTTTCCAAGGCTGTAAACCTTCCTGGAAACAGATTACTACAGCCCTTTCCCCAAAGAGCAGCTTGTAGGTTCAAACTGATGACCTTTTTTTTGGTTAGCAGTCAAGTGCTTTAACCACTGCACCACGAAGGCCTGAGAAACCCCAACGGATGGTTTTCTCTGTCACACGGGGCTCATAGAAGGTGAATCAAACAAAAGGAAATGAAGGTGTCTACTCTTAGCGACACTGTGATCTACAGGAGCCCAGACAAACGTCTTATTTTTGTTCTTATTGCTACTGCTTCTAGACTCCCTAACACCAAGTCACCCAGCAAGATGCACAGAGGTCCTCCACCATATACTGAAACACTACACCCCTTGCGTCTCTCGCTTTTACAGGAACGGCCAGCTGTGGTTTCTCAGTTCTCTGAGTGAGGACTCTCTAACCAATGACATGGGAATCCATACCAGTGTTTCCCCAAGTGCCAAAGATGGCCTTCAACATTTTTAGTTTCACAGTAAACACTTGTAGAAATAACTCTACTCACTGGAACCCAGAAGCCTGGGGCTGATCTCTGTGTGTGTGTGTGTGTGTGTGTGTGTGTGTGTGTGTGTGTTTTGGGGGGGAAATCTGTCAAATGGAAACGGACAAAAGTTACCCCTTCCTTCCCAGATCACTGTCTGTGGACATCTTCAGGGAAGATAGGACAAAACGTCCAGCTGCCTGGTGACAGTAAACTAGGTCCTCCGTTCTCGCTCCATGGAGGTGGGCGAGGCCGTGCTAACTTTCAGCTTAGGGGCTCCTGGCGCGGGCTGCACTCTCTTGTAGTTTTTTCCTTATACTCAGAGCAGCATCTGACCTGGACTTGGAAATTTCAAGGGGACGTAAACCGCTCAGGAGCACATGCATGGAGGAGTTACGGGTTGTAAATTTTTTTTTAACGAATTCGTGCGTACATTATTAATTATTTACTCCAGAATCTTCACCAGTTGCTTCTGCGACCCTGACGTTGGCTGGGAGCTCCGCTCGCTGTTCCTGCGGTCGCAACTGGTCTCCCGCGTCCTGCGCATCTGAGAGCCAGACAAAGCCGGTCAGAGTCCAGGGTGCGCCGCTATTGCATCCAAGACTGTCCTGGCGGCTTGGGCAACTAGAGCGCTCCAAGAGCAGGTTTTTTCGTCCCTCTTCGGGGAGGGTGTGTGTGTGTGGAATGCCACCAGTGGCTTTTACTGCGGTCCTTGCCAGCCACGCACTGCAGTCCTTGCTGGGCCTCAGGCCTCTTAACGAAAGGCAGGCCATCCTCCACTTCCAGCTCCTCAGGAAGGAAGCGGAGCCCTGTAACTGGATATTCCTGGCTTGCCCATCTCCCCACTGAGGTCCTAAAAGCACCGCTGGCTGCTCCTGGCACAGCTGATGTGGAGCACGTTTGCTGTATGAGTCAAGAGCTGGGCTCTCCATGTTAGGGGACGTGGGAGGGTGTGGTCCACCTGAGAAAGGGAGAGGGCCTTGAGTATCGGAGTGCATTATCCACGGTGTCAGGCTCAGCGCTGGGATTTAGAGCTGGAAAATTTTCTTGCCCAACAGGGGAGTAGGTTTCCCGCATGTGGAAAGACCCCAGATTACCCTGGCCCTAGGCAGACTGCGTCTCTCTTCAGGTCCCAGGTCCTCACTATTACCCTGATGATGACAAGAACTGAGTCATCAGCTTCCCATGCAACACGCACCTGGTGGTTCCGGCACCCAGAGAAGGCAGTGGCCTGGTCAGCAGGGCTCGGAGAGTGGGGTGCTTGGCTTGGAAACCTTGAGAGGCAGTTCTACGCAGCTCTCCACTCCCAAAGCGCCTTCACTCTTCTTATTAGCGGGGGAACACCTGTGAGCTGGGGCAGGTGATGAAGTGACTAAAGCTCCAGGGCATGTATCCTTTCAGGGAACTTCAGTTTGACCCAAAGCGCCGGCCCCATTTCTCTTAAGGAAAGGAGGTTGCTTTGCTTCTGGGCCCTGGGCTGGAAATGATGAGATGTGCGCTACTGGGGACTCTGGTCTGGTTCCTCCCGCAGAAGTGTCTCCTAAGGAGTTTTGTTGAGGCTGGAAGAACGTGTGTGTGTGTGTGTGTGTGTGTGTGTGTGTGAGAGAGAGAGAGAGAGAGAGAGAGAGAGAGAGA
>NW_006399884.1:8680408-8699486 GCF_000299155.1 Elephantulus edwardii | reverse complement strand
AGAGAAGAGAAGAGAAGAGAAGAGAAGAGAAGAGAAGAGAAGAGAAGAGAAGAGAAGAGAAGAGAAGAGAAGAGAAGAGAAGGGGAGGGAGAGAATGGAAGAAAGAACGACACAGGGCCCACGGCAAGATGAAGTTGTTTCCCAGAAGACATTCTCTCTTCTTGGGTGGTAGCTGCCCAGCTGGACAAAAGTTCCAACCTACTACGTTGAATTCATTCTGACACGGTAACGCTGGAGGACAGCGTATAACCGCCCCACAAGGTTTCCAAGGCTTTACACAAGCAAACCGCCACGTCTTTCTCCCGGTGGGAGCTTTTCAGGTAATAGTCCAATGCCGAACCACTGCGCCACTCGGGATCTGGAAAAGCGGGGTGGCCAAGCTCATTCTGTCCAGGAAGGTGTCCCTAGCCACCGATTTCTCCCTCTTACGTACCTCACCAGCACTGACCCAGCTGCCCTTCTTAGTGAAGATTACTGTCGTTTTCAACGACTAACGGAGAGTCTGCCGCTTACAGGCTGACCTCCGGGACTGACAGGGACTTCACTCACCCCGCACTCCCCAGACCACCCTGCTACCTGCCTCATTGAGTGCCTGCGCACCCGAGCCCTATGCTGAGGGGAGTCTCGGCTGCTTCGCCTCTCTGGGGTTCCCCGGCTCTTTCTGGGGCGCCCCCGAGGGAGAAAGCCGCTTTGGCTCACACATAAATGCCGGGGTGACCACAAATGAGGTGAGAAAAGGAAAAACAAACAGACAAACCGCTGGGGGATCAAAGATTTGTCTTCTGTCCAGTTTGCTTTGCAGTTCGGGGTTAGCAGGGAGGAAGGAGAGCCCGCTGAAGATGAATGAGAGCAGGGCATTCGCTTACACGGGGACCTGGGCCGGGCCACACGCTGGCGCGATCTAAGTGGAATTAAAGGAGCACAGCGCTGAACAGGCCACGAGTCCCAGGGTGCGGAGGGGTGGGTGATCAGAGGGACAAAGGGACCCAGGAGTCGTAGGATAGCTTCCATTGTCCGCTTGCCAGGTGCGTGCAGCCCCAGTCAGGGGGCGGGCGTCAGCTTTTCCGCAGGGCCGCAGCGCTCCAGGCCCCGCATGCTGTCCCGGGGACGGCCCCGCTATAGCCGGGCTGGCGCGCCGAGCAGGTCAGCGAGACGCAGACGGCCGATGGTCTTCACCTCACCCAGGGCGGTGCGCAGCTCCTGCTCGGGCGAGCAGTGCAGGCGGCGCTCCAGCTCGCGCGCCACGGTCTCCCGGTCGCGGAGGCGCGCGGCCAGCACGAAGGGGAAGCCGAAGCGCGCGCGGTACTGCGCGTTGAGCTCAGCCAGCCGGCGCCGTTCGTCCACGCTCAGGCTCTGCAGGCCCGCTGCGCTCTGCTCGCGCTGCGACTCGGCCGTGAGCGTGCCCCGCTGCAGCTCGCGGCCCGCCAGGTCCGGGTGACAGCGAAGGATGCCTTCTTGGCCTGCAGAGAAGCAAAGAGACACGGAGGGCGTCACTGCGCCGGCCACGCGCGCGCAGCTGGGAGCGAGGGGTGCGCATCTGGGACTCTGCGGGAGTGAGGAGTTCCGACAGTACGGGGGCGCCCAGGGCACCGGTCCCTCTAACGAGTCCCAGATCTCGCACGCCTCCCTCACCCTCCTTCAGCCTCGGCCAGGACTTGGGGGCGGGGTGGGAAGTGACAGGTTTGTCCTTTGAGACCTTGGGTAAGTTGAGCGGAGGGGAGAGAGCGGCGGGCCGCGGAGGTCCGGAATTTATGGCTCGCTCGACAGAGAGCCGGGACGAGATAAGGAGCTGGAGTGGTTGGTAGCTTTTCAAAGTCCTTTGCTCTCAGGGGGGCTTTGATGTCGAAAGGGGCCGGACACAATGACCTGAAGACTTCCTGCAGAAGCAGGGAAGGGGTTTCTCTCCGCTCTGAAGGAGAGCGGGCAGGGGCGGGGTGGGTCTTCAGGAATAAGATCCTTGGAGCTGGGCAAACACACGCCCCCGACTTTGTGACCCAAATGTGTGAGCTCGTTCTGGATCCAGAAAACCAAAACGAAGCCTATTTCCCGCGGGATCCCACAGCCCCTTGAATTTAAGGGCCTTTCCTTCTTTTAGGAAAGTCGCGCCCACCCACCAGCAGCCCTGCCGGTGTCTCACCTTCCCTCCCTCCCATTGTGCGTCCCAAAGAGACGGCAGAGAATCGCGGTTTATTTTAAGAACGTTTCTCATCATTTTCCTAGGCTCAAGCTGGACACTCTACGGCGTGGGAGTGGGGGAGGAAGGTTAAGCAAAAAGAGAGAATTCCAGTTTGGAGCTGAGGAAGGGAGCTTGCGTCTGGCACGATTTCAGACACCAAGCACGGGCTCAGAATCTATAAAATGGACATAAATGACACCTAGCTCGCTGAGTAGTTGAGATTAGAGACAATTAACTTACCTGCAACACGGTGCTTAATGCCTAGTAAATAAATGATTACAGATCAGTTACTGTTGTTAGTCCTGGCCAGTAAACCCCAGTGAATGGCCTGGGGGCGCATCTCCAGCCAAACTGTTATTCAAAGAACCTGGCTTTTCAGACTCTCAACAACAACAACAGCAAAACCCCTCTGACTCCAAAGGAGGAAAGTGCCCATCCTTCTTTCTCAGAGCATCCAGCCTTTGGGTTGCCAGAGTAACCCCTTACCCACTAGGCCACCAGTTGTAGCTGTTGTGTACCCTAGAGCTGGAACCTGCAGGAGGAGATTGTCCATCCAGCTCTGGTGACCTACTGGTAAGAAGCTGCGCTGCAACCTCAAAGGCTCTTGGTTTAAATCCACCAGCTGCTCTGTGGAAAATGGATGGTCAGTCTTCTTCTGTGTGGTTTACTGCCTCTGAAAACCTGCTGGAGTGTCAGCTATGGGCCAGTTCCAGCTCCACAGTACTTAGCAACAATTCTTGTGGAGTAGCTGGTGTGGATTCCAACCTTGTGCCTTTGGGATTGCAGCAGAGCCTCTTACCACTAGGCCACCAGAGCTCCCTTATGATAGATAGATAGATAGATAGATAGATAGATAGATAGATAGATAGACAGACAGACATATAGACATATAAAATATATAGGATATTATTTATTTATGTATTTATTTATTCATTCATTCATTCATTCATGACTGTAGATTCTGAGTCATGGTGACCCTGTGTGCTTACAGGGTTGAATGGCCCCGTGGATTTTCTTGGATGTAGTATTTACAGGTAACTTGGAGAAGCTATCCAGTATGAGGTTCATCTGTGAGAGCTGGAACACAAACTCAGGTCCACTAACACCCAAGCCCATGAATGACCTTTAGCACTATGCTACAAAGACTAAGGTGCACCTGATCCAAACCATGGTGTTTTCAACTGTTTCCTATGCATCTGAAAGCTGGGCAATGAATAAAGAGACCAAAGAAGAACTGATGCTTTGAATGGCAGTGTGGTGAAGAGTAATGAATAACCGATGCACTGCCAAAAGAACAAACACACCTGTCTTGGAGGAAGTCCAGCCAAGGTGCTCTTTACAGGCCAGGATGATGAGACTTTATCTCACACACATTTGGCTTGTTAGGAGGGGTCAGTCCCTGGGAAAAGACCTCATGCTGAGAAAAGTGGAGGGTCAGTAAAAGAGAGGAGGACCCTCAATGAGATCGATTGACACAGTAACTGCAGCAATAGGCTCACGCTTGGTGGAGGTCATGAGCATGGTACAAGGTTCCAATTTCTTGTTCATGCAGTTGCTATGAGTAGTAATTGACTCACTAGATATAAATGTATACCTAACATTGTTCATAGGATTGCTATGAGTCGTGCTCGACTCAAGGCAATCTTCATCAACAACAACATATCTGACAACAACAACAATCTTTAAAGAAGCAGATCAGCAGGTCTTTTCCACAACTCTGTCAGATGCACTGGAACCACCAGCCTCTAGTGCTAGCTCCACACACATTTTCACCCCCCAGGGACCTTAATTCAGGTATTATCTTTCCTTAATCCCACTTAGCAGTGTCTATCCAATTAAAGTACAGGATAGGACAGGGTTTAGAGCTGTTCACAGGGTTACTAAGAGTTGTACTCAAAGCAATTGCGCTTAACAACCATAACAACAAAATAACAATAACAGTCAATTAAAGAATGGATGGAGTGGCTTCCTCTAACTCTTCAACCAATTGTCCTCGGAAGTAAGGAGAATGTAGACAAGATCTCCTTTTAAGGGAGGATTCATGGAGGCTCAGCAAAGTTTAGCTGACCCACCCAAGGTCACTTAGCCAGAAGCTGACTGTGTCTGGAACCTAGTTCCAAGTCATCAAAACTTTCTGTTTAATGCTCAGGGGACTTTATACCGTGAAACTCCTGTCACCAATAACCCTATCTCTAGAATATTTTTATCATCCGGACCTGAGTCCAATCTGCAGCCCACCCAGCCCTGGGGACCCTCAACAGCCCAGGCTGGAGGAGGGTGTGTTGAGCCCCCGCCCTTACCCCCATGTAGTTGCAGAGTGGGCCCAGGTCAAGCAGAACCACCTTCTTTATCCTGTGATCACCCTGCCCAGCCAGAGGACCCCAAAATACAGTGTCTGCTAAGATTCCCCCTGGGCTTAGCACCCCCTTTTTTCCTTACCAGCCTAAAAGAGAAAAGGAGTGATTGTTGAATTACTGGTGGCAGGTCCAGGCTCATGGCCAGTCTGTCCCCTTACTGCTTCCTACCAGCCTCTCAACATGGACCTACCTCCCAGAGATGGAGTCAGTTCGGGTCCATAGCTTGGCAGCGTCAGGGGACAGGTCGCACACATGCCAGGCCTGTCCCCTGTCCTCTTGCCTTGCACCTCACTCCTCACTCCCCTCGGGTTTATCTCTCATCTTGGGAACACCATCCCCTCCCTTGGTTAATATTTGGCCAGGACTCAGCATGCCTCTCACACTCTGTGGGAAGGGGGTTGGGAAGGGGAAGAGATGAGCAGAGTAAAGAAGAAGAGTCTAAAAAAGAATAAGAAAAAAAAATAAAAAAGAATAAGAATGGAAACTACAAACACAAGACAGCCCTCTGCGCCCTAAAGCACATGTTGTCAGAGGTGCTGCTGTGTGTGATGGGAGGTATTGTTATGTGCTGTTGATTTGGAACTGACTCAGAACTGAGCCTCCAGCAGGTTTTCAGAAGCTGTAAATCACATGGGAGGAGTGCCCATCTTTCTTCCTCGGAGTAGCTGGTGGATTTGAACTGTTTGCCCTTGGGTTCACAGTGCAGCTCCTCCCCACTAGGCCACCAGAGCTCCCTGGGTGGTGGAATGGCAACCCTAGATGACAGACTAGCACTCCCTGCAGGGTTTCTAGGCTTTATGCAGCCTTTATGGAAGCAGAAAGATCACCAGCTCTCTTCTTCCATCATGTAGCTGGAACCTTAAGCAGCAGAGTACTTAATCGCTGTGTAACCAGGGCTCCTTAGTGGATGGTAGTTTGGAAGAACTAGAACCTGACCCCGCTTGGCCCAAAGACTCCATGTTCATTGCCCCAAATCACTGGGTCCTTGAGGTCATCTCTCCCACCTCCAGCACTTACTTACTGCCTCTATAATGTCCTTCCCTCCATGGCCCAGCTTGAGGGACAAGAAACTGCATTAGGCTCATTCCCACCTGCCTGCCCTGTCTACCTGCCCCCTCACCCAGAATGCCAGGTTCCAGCTGGGACAGGTGTGATCCACGGTTCATAAGGCTGCCTTAGCGCTACCTATGCTTCTGAGTTCCTCTCAGAATCCTGGACTTCCGTGCCACTGGCATGCCATGTCCTATGTTCTGTCTAGAGACAAACATGCAATATGGTAGGGACCACAGGAAAGTCTGCACCTAGAGGAGGCCCTGGCACAGAGCAGGCACTCATGATTTTAACAAGGCAGCTGTGATCACTGAAGAGCAGGTAAGAGCCTCAGAGCTCCCGCAGGGCACCAGCCACCCAGCCTCTGTAGCACTTGCTGTCTCTCCTGGTACGAGGGCCCGTCTATTGAAGACCAGCCACTCATTTGTGTTCTAAACACCAGCCCTTCTTTTTTACGCAAACACAGCAAAATTCCCCAGAAGAGTTGCACACACTATTTCCAGTTCCCTCTACTAAGCTCTCAAGCCCACTACTTGTTTTGTTTTGTCTTTCATACAGCATGCTCATGTGAATAAAGCACACACATATAACAAGCATGGCGAGCACAGGAAAGGAAAGCATCAGAAGATGATACAGTTTGCCAAAACCTGTCTAACACAGATGTCATTGGTGTAAAAATACAACAGTCTGCTCTTGTCAAGATCACAGATGTTTCCAAGCTCCCAGGAACATGTCACTTGACTGACTTTCTCTCCTTAAAAGATTAAGAAGGAGACATCACTGCCCAGATTCAGCACTGGTTCTTCCTCTGCTGTCAGACCCTACACTTCAAAGCCTTCCAGGAAACAACACCTCTACTTCCCTCCTCTATTTGCACAGATGCCCCAAGTGTTCTCATCTAGTCCTGTGGGTTTTCTTTGGTTTCATTTTTATTATGATTTGCGTGAAAGCTTATAGAGCAGATTGTCATTCCATTTGACCATTCCTGCATGGATTGTTTATGACACTGATCATAATCCTCGTGCAGCATCACTCTTTTCACTTTCCCTGTGGCTCTTATTTCCACTCATCCCCACACCTTGTTCCTCCCTTGCCTCTGAGCTTTATCCTCGGGTAGACGCTGCCCTTCCGATCCTGCGTGGGGGAGTGTTCTAAGGGCTGAGGGCCTCCATGGTGTTATTGTTAGATGACGTGCTCTTGAGTGGACTTCAAGTCCTAGTAACCCTGTGTCCATCGGATCTAAACCTTGCCTGTTCCTGCACCAGGGTAACAGTGACTGTGTTAATCCATCCCAATGAGGATCTTTCTGTCTTTCTCTGATCGTCTACCTTTGCAAGCATGGTGGACTTTACCAGGGACTGGCTCCTTCTGACAATATGTCCAAAACATGGGAGACAAATGGATAGGGCTCACTTCGTTGACTGGTTTATTGTTAAATTCAAGTTGTCCCACAGGAATGGGTTCAGTTCCAGAGCTATGGGGGACTGATGACCATAGCCTTGGGTTTTCCATCACAGCAACATGGATTTGAATAGCCTCAGTTCTTTGATGATACCAAATCTAGTGTGGCTTACTGCTCCCACCAATGTTCCTCAGCTGTAATCACACAATAGCCAACATTTTCATTGGGATGACTAAGGGTGACTTCAAATCAGCATGCTCCTATCCTCTGTCCCCTGTTCTCTGTCCTGTCTTCTTCAGAAAAGAGCACCCTACCTGTTTTAGCTTGATCAATCAAGCCAAAGGAATAATTAATATCCTTGGTTCTTCTTTGCTTCTGGTCCCACTTCCACCCGCCCCCCCCCCACCCCGCCAAGTATATCAACAACGCATGTTGGCTGTAACTTGGCAACATGTTCCGAGACTCCAACAACATCTCTCCTTCTCTGCAGCTACAACCCTGCTCCAAGCAACTGTGGTGTGTCCGTTTCACTGTTACTAGACTAGTCCCTCCATTTGATATCTCTGTCTGCTATACATGGTCATCTTGGGGGGTGGACTCTCATTGCAAACGGAGTCAGTAAAAATTTCTTGCCACATCTGAGAACCTTTACCTTTGCCTTCCTCTGTCCTTAAATCCCTCCACTCTGCACCATTCTCCAACTATCTTCTAAGCCTCCCAGCGTCAAGTCCATACTACTTCCTTACTTTTCTGGCTGCTTGCTTCTCATCCTTCAGTTCTGATCTCAAATGACATTTATCCGTTGTTCACAGGGTTTCTGTGAGGCACAGTTAAGTCAACATCATCTAACAACAACAGCAACAACATACTTATGATGAAGGAAATAAATAATTATACAATGAAACCATCAGCTGCCCCTTGAAAGAAAGACGAGGCAGCCTGCTTCTGTCAAACTTTGCAGCCTTGGAAACCCCATGAGCACTTCTACTCTCATCTGTGGGGCTCTTGGAATGGATCAAGTGGCAATAGTTTTGGCTTGTTTTGCTTTCTGTTGTTATGTACGTACCATCGAGTCAGAAGTGATAGCTAGCTGGCCCCTCAGGTGGTTTTCAGAGGCAGTAAATTACACGGGAGAAGACTGCCCATCTTTCTCCTGTGGTGCAGCTGGCATATTTGAACCTACATGCCTTCGGGTTAGCAGTGCCGCTCCTCACCCTAAGCCATTTAAGTCCAGAACTGAAGAGTGAGAAGCAAACAATTAGAGACCTAGGGAACTAGAATGAACTTGACATTGTGACATTGTGAACTTGACATTGGAAAATAGTGAAGAGTGGATGGATGAATGTTTTAATAACACCAATGAAAACTGACAAAATGAATTCCAATGTCTAAGCAAACACTTATTGTATCTGTTGCTGTTTTATGTGCCACCAGTTGACTACAACTCATAGGATGCTGTGAGCAACAGTCTGAAGTTTGGCCTACCCAGCACCATCCTCATGATCTCTGACACGTTGGAGCCCACTGACGGTCTCACTGTGTCAGTTTATTTTCTAGAGGGCCCTCTGCTTTCTTTCTGGCCCTTTGCCTCTCCTAGCATGATGTCTTTCTCCACAGACTAGCGCTTTCTGACAACGTGCCCGAAGTGTGTGAGATTTAAGTGTAACCATCCCCCTATTTGCTCTTCCTCGAGGACAGATCTGCTTGTTCTTTTGGAAGAACATGGACATTCAGAACTCTTGGTCACCGCTAACTTTCAAAGGCATCAATTCGTCTTTGGTCTTCTTATTAATTGTCCAACTTCCAGATGTAGAGGAAACAACTGAAAATACCGTGGCTTGGCTAGCACCGTGGTCTTTAAATGGATATTGGTGCTCTTTAACACTTTCAAGAGGTCCTTGACAGCAAATTTTTCCAGTGCTGGAGTCTTGATTCCTTGACTGCGACTAACAGGGGTGTTGCTTGTGGATCCAAGTGAACTGAAATTGTTGGCAATTTCAACCTTTTCTCCACCTATCACGATGTTACCTATTGGTCCAGTGGTGAGAATTTCTGTTTTCTGGATGCTGAGACATTATAGATATATAAATAATCACCTTAAATCTTCACTTTCAGTATGCAAGGTTGTATTATCTGCATAATGAAGATTGTCAATGAGTTCTGATAGCAGTCTTTTCATAGATTTCAGTGTCTTGAATAATTTGCTGAACATACAGATTGATAGGTATGGAGAAAGAATCAAGCCCTGATGACATCATTCCTGTTTTAAACCATGCAGTGTTCCCTTGTCCTGTTTGCACAGTACCTTCTATGTATAGGTTTTAAAAGAGCACAATTAAGTGTTCTGGGACTCCCATTCTTCTCAATGTAAGCTATAATTTTTTATTATCCACAAGAAAATACCTTTGCATAGTCAATAAAATACAAGTAAATGTCTTTCCATTATTCTCTACTTTCAGCCAAGGGCCATCTGACCCCAGCAATAATGCCTCTCATTTCATGGTGTTTCTTGAATTAAGATTGAATTTCTGGACAAATGAAAATCAAAACTAATCCTGGCCTGCCACCTACTGGCCACTGATCTTCATCATACCGCAGCTTAAATGTATTGCCAACCAGCTTGTTTACAGAAACTGGCTCTTCAGTTTTCCTTGAAGATGGACTGTTTCCCAAAACAAAAAACAAGCCATTGGGTAGGCAGAGCTCTGGTTTTTTAACATCTTCCTGGAGCGCCTTCTAGTGTTAAGATTATAAGAATCCATGCTATCTAGTTTGTATTGTGCAAGGGATATGGTGGCGTAGTAGCAAGAAGCTGAGCTGCAGTCTCAAAGGCATGTGATTCAAATCCACCAGCCGCTCTGCGGGAGGCTTGGCAACCTTTTGGCTATCAAACAAATGTGTTAACTACTGTGCTATAAGGGCTACTCTTCTGAGGAAAGAACTCTAATACACACACACACACACACACACACACACACACACATATGTTGTTGTTAAGTGTCGTCGACCCATAGCAACCCTATGAACAAAAGACATGAACACCTGTATAACTTTCATCGTTTCTCCACGTTCATAGTTTCCAGAGGCAAGTTATTTCGGAAGCGGATGCCTCTCCTACTTACAAGCTTGTTTTAACCAGGGAACTCCACCAAACACCATGGGTAACCATTAATGCACTTGACACATCAGTGTCACAGTGTTTAGCATCACAGCAACCACGAGTTACCTCTGTACAGCAAATGGACAGACCAGTGCTATACCACTTAGAAAAATGTTTGACCAAAACCCATTAAAACCAGGCCTGAGGGCCTCAGATTAAAATCACTCACCTTGGACTAGGTATCGTAACTATCTATACACTAGGCCATTAAAGCTCTCTTCTTGTTGTTGTTAAGTGCCGTCGAGTCGTAGACGACTCATAGCGACCCTATGAATGAAAGACCTGAACACTTGTGTAACTTTCATTATTTCTCCAAATTCATAGGGTTTCTGGAGGCAAGCTATTTCGGAAGTGGATGGCACTCCGGCTTCCAAGCTTGTTTTAATCGGGGAGCTCCACCAAATAGTATCCACCATGACTAGTCATTATCTCATTTGACACATATATATTATTAAAGAAATGATGATAGTTATGGAAAGGAATTAGGTCTTTTGTTAATAGAGTCACTATGAGTCACGCTTGACTTGATGGCAATCAACAACAAAACCAACAAGATATTATATGTTATATATATTTCCTTCATCATAAGTATGTTGTTATTGTTGTTAGATGATGTTGACTGTTGATGGTGAATCCTAGGAACCTCATAAACAACAACTTACCTTTCTCTTTCCTTATTTCCCTCCACTCTGCACAATTCTCCAACCATCTTCTAAGCCTCCCATTGTCAAGTTCATTCTACTTCTTTATGTTTCTGGCTGCTTGCTTCTCATCCTTTAGTTGATGGGTTGACATGAGTCAAAATCAACAGCAGTGGATTAGGTTTCAAAGACTTAGCACGTGAAGAGCATTTAGAAAAGTCCCTCAAGGGGAGCTCTGGTGGTCTAGTGGCAAGAAGCTGCACTGCAATCCCAGAGGAGCACGGTTCAAATCCACCAGATACTATGCCGGGAAAGGAGGGACAATCTCCTCCTGTACCAGTCAGATCTGATTTGATGATTTGATGGTACATGCACAAATAATAAAATTTTTTAAAAAAACTAAAAAAAAAAAGAAAAAAAAAAAAGAAAATTCCCTCAAACACGGTAGTGGTCAGATCAGAGTGCAATGCATTTTAATCCTGTAATTAGTATTATTGCTTTGACCAGTGTCCTCTGTAAGATCCACTGTGGTGATTGGATCTGAGGAGTCACCAGTAATAAGTCTGTACTTGTACTTCCGAGGACGTGCAGGTTCCAGCAGTGTGGAGAGTCAGGGGCCACCTGCAGGGACACCCATCAGAGAGCTGCGTCTAGTGCAGAAGCAAGCAGTGCCCCTCTGAACCAAACTCCTGAGGTCATTTTCCCCTCTGACCCCTACCAACTGATCCACTGATCCTAAAGTCAGAACAAATCTAGATCTTTCAAGATCATCTTAGGAGACAGGACATGCACTCATTCAACAAATCTTTTCTACATCCTTCTATCTCAGTTAAGAGTGCTGGGGGCCCAGAGGCCCAAGCGCTTGGTCATTAACCAAAAGATAGGCTGTTAGAACCAACCCAGTGGTTCTGTGGTAGAAAGGCCTGGTGATCTTCTCCCACAAGGGTTACTAAAACCAAACCACTGCCATCAAGTCAATGCTCACTTGCATGACCCTCCATTATGTTCCTGATCTTAATGGGAGAAGACCTTCGTCTCTCTCCCTCGGAGACACTGACAGATTTGAACTGCTGACCTTTCAGTTTTCAGACCAACACTTAACCTACTTAACCAGGGGGCAGTCCGGATAACCTCTCGGACATCACGGATACTGACATGAATCCCAACAGAGAGAGTCCGTGAAGGGACTGCAGGGAAGGAGGGAGGGACTAGACAGAGATTCCCGGTTGTGTCCCAATCCCACTGCAGTTAAGACAGTGACAGGAATTGGCCTCAGCTTGTGCGGATGATGCGAATGCGGGGCCAGGCAGGCCTTCGGTGCTGTGCATAAGGTGACAGTGAGTCACAGCCCCACCAACAGAAAGGCTGGTCAGACAAGTTGGGCAACTTCCCTGATGGGAAAGAAGCTGGAAATCAGAGAGATGCTTTCTTTTATTACCTAAATTCTTGAAACAGAGTGAATAGGAAATAAATACTTGTTGAATAATTGGAGAAACAAATGAATAGCAGACCTAAATTCTCCGTGCTCGCTGGCATTATCTCAACGTCCTCTCCAGCCCACCATCCCGGGGTTTGACAGAGATCCTGGCATTGTTCCTTCTTTTTCTTTTTTCCTTTTAGGGTCGGGTCTCTGGAAAGGTCATGCACATCCCTTAAAAATCACGTCCCCCCGGTCTAGAGGCCTTTCGTTTTGGCTGCTCTGTCCTTCCGGCAAACGTCTGAACATGGGCTTGGCTGACCTCTTGCTTGGTAGGCTTTCGTCTGCAGGCAGGATGCAGCTCATTGATCCTTGCTCCTGCGTGCGGCTGGGCTGTTCCTGAGAGCTCTCGGTTAAAGGTCTTGCGCGCCAGCTCCCCCTGCCTCCTCTTACCTGAACTGCAGAGGGGCTGCCGCGCTCAACAAAGCCATATATCAAGTATTTTTTATAGTTTTTATTTTTAATTTTAATAAACATTTATAGAGATTTTGGATTTCCATTCATTCATTGCTGTACTTTTCTCCCTGCTCACCCCTCCCCACCAGTTCGCTCCTCTCTTTGAAAAGAAAAAGAAAAAAAAAATTCCTTCATTGGTATATAATTCCCCCATCCCTTCCCCTCCCCTCCCCCGCGCCCTCGCACCGCGTACACTTCTATATGCAACCTTAATTCTGGACTCCAGTGCTAACCACAATACTCAATCATATATCACCTCTAATCTGTTCTTGCCCTCATCTGTTTCAGAGTTGGAAGCAACCTAAGTGCCCATCAACAAACGAATGGATAGAGAGAAGCTGCGGTATATTCACACAATGGAATACTATGCCACATTGAAAAACAAAGAACTCATGCAATATTATTCAAAATCGGTGACCCTGGAGGACATTACGCTGAGTGAAATATCTTAGTCACAAAGGGACAAATATTGTATGGTGCCACTGTTGTAGAATGGATCTGACATCAGGGTTGGGGTAAGACTGAGTTATGTATTTTATGAAATCGTTGTCCCTGACTGTTGCATAGTATTCCATTGTGTGAATGTACCATAGTTTCTCATGGGAGAGGCTAAAGAGCATTATGCTAAGTGAACTAACTCAGTCTTATAAGGATTCATACTGCGTAAGACCATTATTGTAAAAATAGAAGAATTACTAATAAGATGTGTACAAAAGTGCACAGGGGGAAGGGGAGGAGGTGGGGTGCTGAAGGTGTGTGTGTGTGTGTGTGTGTGTGTGTGTGTGTGTAAATCATGAGGTCTTAGAGTTTGATGAACAGAGAGAGGAGGTGAAAGAATTAGGAAAGATCCAGTGGGGACCTGAAAAAAAAGGGTAATAATGGGCATAGATCAATGATAATTTTATAACACAATGTATTGGAACGGCCATATAAAACACAATGTGAATGAAGGAAATGTGTGAAACAAACTGTATGTGAAGGAAACACAATGTATATGAATTTCGTATGCAAACCAATATAAAATTTAAAAATTTAGATAAAACGAACTAAAACCCCCCACAACAAACTCCGTAGCAACCTGGTAGAATGGAGTTGAACTGCCCATAGTGTTTTGAAGGCTGTCATCTTTACAGAGCAGACTACCCTGTCTACCATTCTCCCAGATGGAGAGCTGGTAGATTTGAACAGGTGGCCTCCTGGGTACAGCTCGGCACTTTACCACTATGCCACCAGGTCTCCTTCAGCTCTGGCGAGACCCTGCAAAATGTGCCAGCATTTACCCAGGGTTTGTGTCTGTTTGATATCATATAAAAAGAGCAATAATGGGCACAGATCAATGGTGATTAATTTTATAACACACAATGGAAAGGTCATATGAAACACAATGTGAATGATAGAAATCAGTTGTATTTCTCGACTCTTTGCAGATGTGCTTAAAAGAAATAAAAAAGATTTCCTTCTTGGAGAGATTTTTCCGGCATCCATATTTGGTTGGCTGGTTCTGTCATGGAACAGAACTACCGGCCAGCAGCTTGGGAGTTGACTGGATCACCAGGCCCTTGTAAGTTCAGGGTGCGGCTGGTTTTGAAAGCAGATCACCAGGCTTTTTTTGTGGCCTTTGAACTTCCAATCTTTTGGCCAACAGCTAAGCACATTAACTATTTGCACCACTCTGGGAATCTCAGAGAGCAAAACAAAACCCGTTGTTGGGCAGTAGATTCTAACACGGTGACCCTGCAGGACAGGGTGAAACTGCCTCAGAGCATTTCCAGGCCTGTCATCTCTGCGGAAGTCACCGCCTCATCCCTCTCAGTTTGAACCACCAACCTTGCAGTAATCTGCTGACAGCTTAACCACTGCACCAACAGGCACAAAGAAAACATCTTTTCTTACTGATCTCAAGATATAAAGGGGGTGCTGTTGTGTGCTGTCAGGTTGATTCCAATGGCATTCAGGACACAGAGTGTGCCTGTGCCTGGCTTAATGGGAGGAGATTGCCTATCTCTCTTGAGGAGTGGCTGGTGGGGGGATTTGAACTTTTAATCTTTTGGTTAGAAGTGCAACATAAGGGGAGCCTCACCATCACCGTCACCATCACCGTCACCATCACCGTCACCATCACCGTCACCCTCTACCTCTGACACTGCAGGCCTGTCCCCACTTGATAAGGAGTTGCCTTATCAAGGACTGCGATGAGGCCGCCTGACTTGGCCTTTCGAGGTGATGTAGTGTGTGTCATCCAGAGCCACTTGGGTGTGTCTCCCTAAACTCACACCCGGGGAAGCCTGGTTGTCTCCATCCACCCACCAGGTCATCTCACCTGTCCCCTTTCTCCGAAGGTGACCTTTAGACTCTCATCTCTCCCCTCACCCCCCAGGCAGCTGCCTACACAGCCCAGTGCAGACCAGCTGACTCCAAAGGCTCAGCAGCCATGTCCCCTGGGCTCCACAGATAGAGAGATACTGGCCGTCTCCTCCCTTCATATCAAAAAAACCAGACCCACTGCCCTCCAGTCCCTAGTGCACAAAATACCCCAAGCCCAGCCCCACGGGTGTGACTGCAGCTCATGGAGAACCCCTCACCCTTATTGGGTTTCGGAGGCTGTTATTGGACATCTTTCTCCTGAGGAGCACTTGGTGGATTCAAACCACCAACCTTTTGGCTTGTGGTCAAACATATTACACATTATGTGGCCAGAACCCCTCAAATAGGGCATTCCACTGGGGGGCCGAGAGAGGTGGGCTTCTGGACTCTGAGTGGTAGTGAGTGAAGTCATTAGTGCCTAATCTGAGAAGCACTCCCGCCTCACCCCACCACTGTCAGGTGACTTGGAAGCTGTCGTACGTAACAGCCCCCCTTACCCCCGTCCTCACTTCCGCCCTCATGCTTCAGTTCGTTCCAGTTTGATCTCACCCCATACAAGAGCTTGACTGTCACAGAGCTTGGAAAAACTCACCAAGGCTCACAGCCCCTCACTGTCTTCATGCTGATTCAGTCCCACAGGGACCCTGCCTGACAGGGCAGACCGCCCCAGGGGGATTCCAGAACTGTAATCTCTAGCTCAGCCTCTTTTTTTCTTCCCTTCTAGCAGCACACGGGTTTGAACTGCTGACTTTTCAGTTAGCAGCCATTTTAGCTACCCCACCACCAGACTCCTTATCACAACATAGATAACGAAATAATCAAAACCTGGGAGAGCCAGAACGTTGGGGCAGTGTTGTTGTTAGGTGCCATTGAGTCACAATGACCCACAGCGACCCTACAGGCCTGGACCTCGGCCTGCCTGGCACCATCGTCATCATGATCCCTGCCACGCTCACGCACAGTCATGGGTCAATCCATCTGGTTGAGGCTCTTCCTCTCATCACTGACCTTTCCCAGCATGATGGCTTTTTCCAAAGATTATTCCCTCCTGACAACATGCCCAAAGTACGTGAGATGAAGCCCCACCACCCTCGCCTCTAAGGCTTTCCCTGGCTGCCTTTCCTCCGAGACAACGCGTGGGATAGTTCTCTCCTCAACACCACAACTCAAAGATACAGATTCTTCTTCTGCCATCCTTAGTCACTGTCCAACTTTCCTTGCTTTTCTAAGTCCTTTGAGTTTTCTGCCTCTGACAGTGGAAAATATTTGAATTTTTCCCTTCCCTGCCAAGTGCCTGACTTCCAAAGGTTTTGCAGGTTGGTTTTCCTGTCCATCAAAAGAGCACTGGCAGTGCATTCTACACTGTGCTGCTTACCAAGAGGTCCATCAATAGCTTGGACTGAAGGGGGGCCAGTTAGAGGGAGACGGGCAGTCTCCTCTTGTAAGGATTTACCACCTTGGAAATCCCATGGAGTCCGGTGGTAAGCAATCAGACTGAACTAACAAATCAAATTTTGTAGTCTTTCTGATTTGGGTGAAAGTGTAGAGGGCAAATGAGTCTTCCATTCAACCATTCATACACACTTAGTTCACACTGGTTATAATCCGTTCACTGTGACAGCACTCTTCCCTTGTACCTTTTGAGTCCCATTTCCACTAATCCTTCTATCCTACCCCTTCCTGCCTTCTGAGCTTCATTCCTGGGCAAATGTTACCTTTTGGTCTCATGTGGCTGATTATTTTAAGGCGTGAGCGCCTCCCTGATGTTATTGATCACCTTAGAGGCCTATGTAGTTTTGCCTGAAAGCTGAGCCGGAAGGTCAAACCATTTTGATCATCTTGAACCCAACGAAACCTTACCTGCCTGTGGAAGTGCATCGATAAAGGCACAGAAATGCTTCTCCAAGTCCTCCAGGTCATGGAATGGACGCTGAGACCACACAGCAGCTGCTATCAGAGGACACCTCTCAATGACATTCCCAAACATGTCCACGAAGTCCACAAAGTCCATGGAGTTGACCTGATCCATATCCATCGTCCTTGGTCAGCTGGAGGCAGGGGGGTGGCTAGCTCCCCTTTGGACAGGGTGAGGGGACCGACTGGCTGTTCGTGTGGGTTTGTGTGCTGGACAGGAGGGTCTGTCTGTGTGCAGTGCCGACCTCACGGCCTTCAGCCACTGGGCTTGTGTAATGAACAAACATGGGCGGACAGTCTGGGGTCAGGTGCCAACTTAACAAAAACCAGTTTCAGAGAATTATTGACTCAGCTTTGGAGCCACAGATGTTTTGGGAGCCATTCTCATCCGCCCCCTCCCCATTCTCATTTTTAAGTCATTGTTTCCCTGTTTCCCCCAGAGAGTTGTCCTTGATGTCCCAGAGGAAGGTCACGCAGGTCAAACCACTTGGCACTTGATGTCCCAGCGCTTGGTTATCGCAGCGGCGGCGGACCGACCAGTGGCCATTGGAACGCGGTGTATGGCGCCCTCATGTGGTCGGAGCAGAGCGGCGCGCTGACGAGTTTTCAAGGACTCAGGTTTTTCAGGAGCCACGTGGCTCCTTTATGTAAAGAGTAGACCCTTCACCAAAGGTCAGCAGTTCGCGTCCACTCGCGAATCCACGGGAGAAAGAAGGGTAGTCTCTTCCCCTCGGAAGCTCGATGGAAGGCCGCCACGAGTGGGACCTGGCTCAACAACATTGATTTGGTTTGGGTTTAGATTTTCCCGAAGTAGATTGTCAAGCCTTTCTTTGAATGCACCTCTGGGTGGACTCAAACCTACGACCTTGCTGTTAACAGTCAAGTGCATTAACCGTTTGTTCCACCCAGGTAAGCGTATTAACACACACAAGTTCTTAAAATAGTTCCTGTTACACAACTCATTGCCATCATCTCATAGCAATGAGGGTTTGGAGGCTGTAAATCTCACAGGAGAATGTCCATGACGTTCTCGCGTGGAACCAAATGGCAGCTGCCTGGTAGATCAGAATGGAACTGCTGTCTATAATTTTCTTCTTGTTATTATGTACCATTGAGTCAGAACCAACCTAGAACTGACCCTTCAGTGGGTTTTCAGAGGCAATATATTGGATGGAAGGAGATTATCTAGAGTTTTCTAGGCAGTAATATTTCCTTTATGGAAGTGGACAGGCAGATCTCTGGGTGTTAGTAGGTGAGTTTGATCTGATAACTTTTTGGTTAACAGCAGAGTGTTTAACACTGTCTCAATATTTTGTGCTATTTGGTCTGATTTTAAAACAAAGCCCATTGTACATCTATGTTCATAGCAGCATTATTCACAATAGCAAGAAAATGGAAACAGCCCAAATGCCCATCAACATACGGATAGATTGAGAAGTTATGGTACATTCACATAACGGAATGCTACGCAGCACTAAGGAGCAATAATTTGGGAGAATCTAGAGATCATTAAGCTGAGTGAAAAGGAGAAAAACTACATACAACTAAAACAGAAAGACAACTAGTAAGATATAAGTTCAAAGGGGGAAGGAGAAAGGCCAGGGGTAGAGTGTGGGGAGGGGAGAAATCACATTTCCTAGTGATTTTGGTGGTGAGTTTGGTTGGCATAGAGAGGGGGTGAAGGAATTAAGAAAGAACCAGTGGAAACCTGAGAGATGAAGTAATTGCGAGCATAGATCAATGGTGATTAACTGTATAAAACGCAATATATAGGAATGATTGTATGAAACACAATGTGAATGAAGAAATGGGGGGGGGCACTAACAGAACAAATAACCCCAAACCAAAGCCCATTGCCTCTGGGTTGACTCTGAGTCACAGGACTCCACCTGACAGCACAGAATTGGCTGGAATCTTGATGGGAACAGATCACCAACCAGGTCTTTCCTTCTTTGAAGCTGCTGAGTGGGTTCAAACCATCAACCTGCTCACTCCATACACAAAAACCAACTCAAGGTGGATCATGGACCTAGGACTAAAACCAAGGACTATGAAATTCATTACAGAAAAGCTAGGAACAA
>NW_006399884.1:8676865-8678799 GCF_000299155.1 Elephantulus edwardii | reverse complement strand
AAACCATCAACCTGTAAGTTATCGCTGTGCCAACAGGGCTCCTTTGTGGTGGCATCAACAAAGTCAAATGTAAATACCAGTAGACCACTTGTGTTTGCAAAATAAGGCCGGTGGGAGTGGCAGGGGGTTTGGAAAGAGCCCTTCCTGAGGGAATATTCTCCAGAGGAGCTGAGGACAGAGAGAGCTGGAGGAAGTCACAGCGGGGGTGGGGACAGGACAGAGGTCAGAAAACATCCTCCCGCTGCCTGGGGCCCTAGAGGGGCTTTGTACTTCAAAAGACTGAGAGAGAAAGAGAAAGAAACTGACTCTTCAGTTCCTTTTTTTTTTTAAATTTTTTTTTACTATTTTTAATTTTTTTATTGAGGTATTAATGAAAGTTTTAGAGAACTTGGATTTCCAGTCATTCATTGTTGCACATTTTTCTCCCTCCCCCTCCCCAGTTTGCTTTTCTCTTTATAACAATTCTTTCATTGTTGCATACAAATAATTTTTAATTGTGATTTTAATTAAAGTTTACAGAGGACTTGGATTTCCGTTCATTCACTGTTGCACCTTTCTCCCTCCCCCCACCCTCAGTTAGTTGTTCTCTTAAAAAATTCATTCACTTTTGCACAATTTCCTTGTCCTCCCTCCACCCCATCCCCCAGTCTGTTTGCTATGCACCTCTTATTCTGGACTGTTGTCATGCAAACTTATTTTATATATTTAAAATATATATTTAAAAATTAAGATATATATTAAAATAATGTATTTTAATCCTATATTCCTTTTAAACAGTTCTTTCCCTCATTTGCTTCAACGCAGTGTTCATTCTTTATCCCCTCTTTTCTTAGTTTGCCCCCAACCCCCATGTCAATCCTGTTTACTCCACTCTTCATTTTCAAGGCCGCAAGCCATGCCATGCTCATATAACCCTAAGCAATAGAAGATGCTGTGAGAAGGATAAATTCTCATGTTAGCTCCTGTGAAAATGACAGCTTGGGCAAAGCAGGCTGCATGGCGAGCTCTGACCCAGTGGTGCTGTGGACAGGGCCAGGAACAGGGCACGCAGCTACAGAAACACATGTCCCTTATCAGGTAAGAAACAGCAGGATAAACTGAAGGTCTCCAAAAGGAGCTTTGTTTGTCTGGGGTCCCCTCTCCCCCAGTGAACTGGCAGGGATTCCCGGTGGTCTAGTGGTAAGGAGCTGCCAACTCAAAGGCTCATGGTTCAAATCCACCAGCTGCTCCGCTGGAAAAAGGTGAGCAATCTCCTCTCATGAGACTTACTGCCTCTGAAAACCTGAAGGTCAGTCAGCTAGAAAAGTTGGTTCTGACTTGACAGCACACAACAACAACAACAACAACAAAATACAATCCACTGGCAGCTAATGTGTCAGGCTGAAATGCCCATAGTTTTTATCCTCTAGTTTCTCCTCCAGAGAAAGATGGGCAGTCCCTTCCTGTGAAGACTGACAGCCTTGGGAATCAATGGAAGCTCAGCCTACACTGAAGGTAGTGGGTTGATGAGCTGGTTGATCTTTTCTCTAATTCTGCTTAACATTTTCCTCTCTAGAGGATGCACCATAATGACAGAACCAGTCCTGATGCTGGTTGCTAGACGCTTTGAATCAATTCCTACTTGCCCCTACTCCATGCCTGACACAGCGAATGCCTCTGTGACCCTCACACTCATCAGTAAATGTGAGCCATTGTTGCAGCCACTGTGCCATTCCACCTCGTTGAGATCCTCACCTATAGCTGACCTTCCACTCCACCAAATGTGATGTACCTCTCCAGGGATTGCTTCCTCTTGATGACCTGCTGTCCAGAATTAATTTAACAGAAAAAAAACCACTAAAAACCCAAGGGGGGGGGAAATCCAAACAAAACATAAAAACCCAACCCAAAATAGCAAATACAAACCAAAGCCAATAGGGGAGGAAAAAACTCCC
>NW_006399884.1:8649185-8676744 GCF_000299155.1 Elephantulus edwardii | reverse complement strand
CCTGACAAGATCAAGAAAAGACCTGGTTAACGGTACTATCCCAGCAGAATTAGCTACTGAGAGAGAGCTGTGTAGAATTGAACAATGTGTGTGGAGATACAACTTTACCTGAACTGTAGGCAAGTCTTTACTAAGAGTTCAGTATAATAGACTCAGTATAATAGACTCTAACTTCATTTCTTAAGGAGCTTTCCAGGAGAAAGATTGGCTTCCCTAAAGATTTGTTATGTGCCATCGAGTCAAATCATAGCGACACATCTGAAAATCCTGCCCGATGTTCATGATCTCTAACATGCTTGAACTCATAGTTAATGGTTTGTTGGAGTTCCTCCTCTCTTTCTTTGGCTCTCTACCTTTCCCAGTTGTTGTTGTTGTTGTTGTGTACTGTAGAGTCAGGACTGATCCACAGCTGATGCTTTAGCAGGTTTTCAGAGGCAGTTCATCTTACAGGAGGAGACTGCCCATCTTTCGAAGAGCATCTGGTGGCCTCGAATCTCATATCTTCGGGATTGCAGCCACCTATGATGTATTTTTCCCCAAGTATGTAGGGTGAAGTTTCATCATCCTTGTCTCTGAGGAGCACCTGACTGTACTTGCTCCAAGAGAGAGTTACAAATTAGGGATAGCACTGAAATGAATGAGAATTCTAGGACACTTAACTGTGCTCATGTGAAACCGATACATAGACCAAGAAGTAATTGTCTAAATGGAACAAGGAAGCACTGTACGACTTAAAATCAGGAAAGGTGTGCATCAGGTTTATATCTTTTCTCCATACCTATTCAATCCACACATGCTAAACAAATCATTTGAGAAGCTAGATTATATTAAAAAAGAATATGGCATTAGGATTGGAGGAAGACACATTAACTGCCTTATGCAGCCAACACAAACCTGCTCATAGAAAAGAAATAGGAGGTGAAACATGTCCTGCTGTTTCACATGACTTCTCCAGAGTACTAATGAGCAATGTTATTAGTTTAAAGTCTATGGTATGCCTTATCTAACCCATGATGGCTTTTCATTTACTTACTATATATCTGAAAGTTGGACAATGACTAAAGATGACAGAAGATTTTGTCCAATGCAATATGTCCTTTGCTTTCTTGCCTGCTGTTACCATGAGGGTTGATTGTGGATCCAAGTGAAATGAAATAATTGACCACTTCAATCTGTCCTTCATGTATCATGATCTTGCCTGTTGGTCCAGTGGTGAGAAATTTTGTTTTCTTGGGGTTGAGTTGTAATCGATATTGAAAGTTTTAGTCCTTGATCTATTGCAGCAAGCACTTCAAATCTTCCTCACTTTCAGTGAGCAAAGATATTAACATTTGTATAATGCAAGTTGTTGTTACATGTCACATTCTTCTTCATAGAGTCCAACTTCTCAAATGATCCTTTCAGATTGACTAGGTATGGAGAAAGGATACGTCCCTGACACACACCTGCTAATACAATTATCATTCAAATACACACACCAACAACTAAAACCGAAGAGAAGGCACCTGAGAAATTCTACCAACTTTTGCAGTCGAAAGTTGATTGAACATGCAATCAAACTGTGTTAATAATAATTGATGATTGGAATGTAAAGGTTGGGAATAAGGAATAAGGACTGAAAGTAGGAAAGTATGAACTTGGTGACAGAATGAGAGCAGAAAACAAGTGATTGAATTTTGTAAAATCAGTGATTCATTCTATTGCAAAGACCTTTTATAAAAAACCACAAACAGCGACTATGCACGTAGACCTCACCTGATGGATTACACAGGAATCAGATTGACTACATCTATGGAAAGAATCACTGGAGAAGTTCAATATCAGCAGTCAAAACCACCAGGCCAGGTGCTGACTGTGGAACAGACTATCACTTATTCAGGTGCAAGTGCAAACTTAAGATGAAGAAAATGAAAACAAGCCCACAAGAACTTAAAATACAATCTTGAGTCTAAACTACCTGAATTAAAAAACTATCCCAGTTTTGTTGGTTTTTATTTTTATTGAATGTCAGATGAGTTGTGAGATATCATCAAGGATATCATCCATGAAGAGAGCAAAAGGTCATTACAAAGACAGAAGAGGAAGAAAAGACCAAAATGGATTGAGATTAGAGGGACCCCCAATCAAATGCCCAGAAGTAACTCCTAAACCTTAAACTGACACCATCTCAGGAAGCCATCATTGGACTATCAACAATTGAGCCCATTTTAAGAAATAATATTTGCTTTTAGCACTCTTATAAAAAATTATCCAAATGAATATAAACTTCATGTCATTGAATGGATTCTAATTCCCAGCAACCCTAAAAGGACAGGCTGAATAAGGTTTCCAAGGACATGGTCTTCATGAAAGCAGACAGCTACATCTTTCTGGTGGGTTTGAACTTTTAATGGATGGCTAGCAGCCATGCTGCTTTAACCACTGTGCCAAAGATTAAAACTTTATGCATCAAACTCAACTCATTGCCATTGAGTTAGAATCAGGTAATTGGTTGCCACTGAGTTTGTTGTAACAGTTACCAACCTCAATCTCTTCGCCATCTATCATGATGCTGCCAATCAGTCCAGTGGTGAGAATTTTTGTCTTCTTGATGTTAAGCTTCAATCCATATTGAAAACTACAGTTCTTGACCTTCTGCAGCAAGTGCTTCAGGTCCTCCTCAGTTTCAGCAAGCAAGGTTGTGTCATCTGCATAATGCAGGTTTAATAAGTTTTTCTCCAATCCTGATGCCATATTCCTCTTCATAAGGCCCAGCCTCCCAATTGATTTGTTCTGCATAGAGACTGAAAAGGTATGGAGACAGGACACATTCCTGATGTACTTTCTTGCTAATTTTGAACCATGAAGTGTTTTCCTGCTCTGTTCTGAGGATTGCATCCTGGTCCAAGTATAGGTTTCACATACACACAATCAAGCACAATTAAAAGATGAATTGCATTAGGTAAATCTGCTCTCAGGGGCCTTCCTTCCTGAATGCTGAAAAGCAACGATGTCAGTCAAGAGACTAAGGTCCACCTGATCCAGTGCATATTCTTTGTCATTACTTGCTATGCATCAGAGAGCTGGATAATGACTAAGGATGATAGAAGAGGAATTGATGTCTTTGAGTTGTGGTGCTGAAGAAGAGTCTTGAACATACCATGGACCGCCAAGAAAACATAAAGGTCTGCCTTGAAGAAGGTGAAACCAAGTTTCTTCTTGGAGGCTAGGATTTTGAAGCTCCGTCTCACATACTTTGGGCATGTGGTCAGAAGGGACCAGTCCTTGAAGAAGGACATCATGCTCAGAAGGGTGGAGGGACAGTGCAGGAGAGGGAGACCCCAGATGAGATGGATTGATGCAGTGACTAGGGCAATGGAATAGATGTATCAGAGTTTGTGAGACTGGCTCAGGGCAGGGGGCAGACTTCAGAGCTATTGTATGTAGGGTTGCTATGAATTACTGGTGGTGACTTGATGACAAATAACAACAACAACAACATTGAGTTTGAGCCAATAGCAGACCCTCCGGTGGGTTTTCAGAGATTTTAAATCACACAGAAGGGGATTGTCCACCTTTCTCCTATGGAGCAGCTGGTGGATTCAGACCACCTGTCTTTGAGTTGGCGGTATAACTTCTTTATGACTAGGGCACCAGAGATCACTAAATTAATGGTGATGAAACAATATGGGGCAATGGTAAGATACATGGCACAATGAGATGTGCACATATGTTTGCCTATGTATAAATAGAATAATAAGGGAAAGATATAATTTTTTTAAAGCTAGGAAACATATAGTTCACTCTTTAGTCCTTCTGAAGGGTGTGTTTTAGGTTTGGGTATGTGAAAGAAGGATTCATTTATTAAATATATATATTTTACATCAAGCATATTTATGCTTGGACTTTAATAGGCCGAAGGTATTTAATATACTTATTTACTGTGTCCTGGATGTGTAGATAATTAAGAGTTGGATACACTTGTTGGCAAAGATGGTATTTCTTAAAATCCAATAAAAAAGTTAGGTCATTTACCTAAGATGATAATTAACAGCATAGGTACTGTTGTTCTTGTTAGGTCCATCGAGTCAAGTACAACTTATAGCGACTTTATGAACAACAGATCTGAACCCTGTCCTAACCTGTGCCATCCTCACACTTCCTGACACACTAGAGCCCACTGGAGCAGTCACAGTGTCAACCCACCTGGTCAAGGGTTTTCCTCTCTTTGCTGACCCTCCACCATTCCAACCATCACACCCCTCTCTAAGAAATAGCCCCTCCTAGCAACACACCTGAAGTATTTGAGACAAAGCCTCATCATCTTTGCCTCCAAAGAGCACTCTGGCTGCACCCTCTCCAAGACATATCTGTTCATTCTCTTGGCCACCCATGGGATGTTCAGTACTCTTCTCCAACATCACAGCTCAAAGGCATCAGTTCTTCTGTTATCCTTATTCATTGACCTTTGAAAACCCTACGAGCACTATAGGAACACAGATAATTACAGCAGTGTAATGACAGAGCCCAGATTGGGAGTCAATTGAAATAAGGGAAAATAATGACAAACATTGTTTAAGAATTGGAACATGGAATGTATATAACTTGAATGTTGGAAAACTGGAAATTGTTAAAAATGAAGTGGGATGCATGAATATCCACATACTAGGTATTAGTGAGATGTGATGGACACTTTGAATCAGATAATCATGTGGTATACTATACTGGGAGGGGGGGAAAACAAAAGAAGAATGATTTTGCATCAGTAGTCAAAAAGTCAATTTCAACTTCTACCCTGATACAATGTTGTGAGTGATAGTATTATCTATAAGCATACAAGGAAGAGCCATTAACACGACTATTATTTAAATATACACTCCAACATCTAGACCCAAGGAGGAAGAAATTGTGAATTTTTACCAAATTTTGCAGTCAGGAATTGACTGAAAATGCAATCAGGATGTGTTAATGGTAACTGGTGACTGGAGTGCAAAAGTTGGAAATAGTGAAGAAGGATCAGTAATTGGAAAATAAGGGTTTGGTGATAATGAGGCTGGAAATAGAACAAATTTTGTATTTTTAGTGATTTATTAATTGCAATTACTTTTTTTAAAAAGACATGACTGATGACTGTACACATGGATCTCTCCTGATGGGCTGCACTGGAATCAGATGGACTACATCTGTGGAAAAAAATCATTGAGAAGTTAAATCCTGGCAGTCAAACTAGGCCAGGGGAGGGCTATGGTTCAGACCATCAATTACTCATATGCTAAGTTCAAATTGAGGCTGAAGAAAATGAAAATAAGTCGGCAAGAACCAAGATATGATCTTGATCTACATTCCATCAGAATGTCAAGATCATCTTAATAATAGGTTTGAGGCCTTGAACAAGAATGATTCAAGACCAGATGAGTTTTGGGATCAAGCAAGGATATCATCCATGAAGATAGTAGAAGGTCATTACAAAGAACAAACCAAAACTCTAAAAATTACACTAGAGCTTCAAGAAGCCAAAACAAAAGGAAAACATGCCAAAGTAAAAGAGCATTAAGTGGGTGGGCTGCAATCATGGTCAGCTGGATGATAGGGATGAGAAGTCCTTATGGACTTTCCATGGAAGAAGTCAACACCAAAGGTCAGCGGAGCTGGGAAGGGCGATGGAGAAGATAGAGCACAAGTCTGGTCTTGAAACTACCAACCAGTTGCTGTCAAGTCAGCCCTGACTCATGGTGATCCTGTGTGTCTTAGAACAAAACCAGTCTCCATGTGGTTGCCAAGGGATGGCTTTTCTGAAGGAGATGACCTGGCCTTTCCCCTAAGGCATCGCTAGCTGACTTGGACCTCCATAGTTTTGGTTCTAGCTTGGTGCTTTTTTCATTTGCACCACTCAAGGGTTTGTGAAACAAGGCCTAAACTAGGTAGGTAACAAGGGGGTGCATCTCAAGGAGAAAGAATGAAGAAAATGGGTAAGAGAGAAGATGATGACCACAACATAACTGCTGATTGTTTTGTTGAGAGAGATAATTTCTCACAGTCTCAATGCCGGACAGAGAATAAGGAAGACTGGAGAAGAATGAATGCCTTTGTATTACCAGTTAGAGAAGAATACTGACTATACCATCCATGGACTGCCAGAGAAGAAACAAGTTTGTCATGGAAGAACAACCAGAGTGCTCCTTAGAAGGGAGGCTGGAGAGACGTAAGCTCACATCCTCTGGGCATATTATCAGGAAGGGCCAGTTCCTGAAGAAGGACGTCATGCTGAGAGTCAACGAAAAGCGGAGGACCCTCCACAGGACGGAGTAACACAGTGGCTGCAACAATGGCCTCAGACTTGGCAACGACTGTGCGTGGGTCACTATGAGTTAGAACTGACTCAAGGGCACGTACCAAAACCATCCTGAGGAATGTGGTACGTTCCAGCAGTGGTGTGTGTTCAATATTAGCAGGAGAATGAGGCTTTATCTAACAGGCACTGGGAAGCCTCTGCAAGCTTTTAAATCGAGGCACATACACATCAATACTTCAGGAAGAGGAATTTAAAGTGGTTTAGAGAAAACAGGGAGCTCTGGTGGCTTAGTGGCTAAGAATGCATGACCAACTCAAAGGTATGTAGTTCTAATCCACTAGCTGTTTTGCAAGAAAAAGACAGTCTCCTCTGATACAATTTACTGCCTCTGAAAACCCACCGGAGGGTCAGCTATGGGTTGGTTCCGACTCAATGGTACATAACAAGAAAAAACAGTGTGGATGGAGGGGTGATCCAGGCAACAGCACAACTGTAATTGGTTAATAAGCAACTGGTTACAGAGACTATAGCTCTTAGACACTCTTCAAACCCAAAGCTGAACCTGTTCCTGGAGACCAGGAAGAATATACTTCTCAGAACAATCAACCCCAGGTGACCAGAACGGCAGCATTTGCCCAAAACAAAGCTCAGAAGGCAGGAAAGGACCGGAAAGAAGGACAATGGACACCAGGAACCCAGAGGGGAAGTGGGAAGAGCACTGACCCGTTGAGGGGACTGCAATGCATGTCAGGAAATGATCTCTGTAAAAATTGTTGTGTAACAAACTGGCAGGCTTTGTAAACTTTCACCAAAACCACAATCAAGCATTCATAAAAAGCAAAAGCAACTGGTGGAATCTAGCTGAGGGTATGGTGGTTGGGTCTCAGGCCAAGTTTTAAAATCAGAAAGAAAAGAAAGTATAAGGTAGTCTGTCAAGTTGTGTCATAACTATCACAGATGTCACAGTTTATACATATTCATATGTATTATAAATATTAGATACTTTATATGCAAATATATGCTAATGAATATATACAACTCTCTCTATCTATCTATCTATGTATCCTGCCCATCCTCCCAAAGAACAGCTAGTGGATTTGAATTGCATGCCTTTGAGGTTGTAGTGCAGCGAGATAGATAGATAGATAGATAGATAGATAGATAGATAGATAGATAGATAGATAGATAGATAGATCTTGTAGCTTAATAAAGCGTTGCACTGCCAACCTAAAGATATGCAGTTCAAATCCACGAGCTGCTCTGCAGGAGAAGGAAGGGCAATCTTCCCTGGTGCAATCTGTAGCCTCTGAAAACCCACTAGATGGTTCAGACTTGATAGTAAACAACAATAACATATATATAAATATACATTTTCCTTTTTCAAACTGTGCTTTGAGTGAAGGTTTACAAAGCAAATTCAATTTTCATTCTACCACACATACACATTTTGTTCTATGACACTGATTTCTACTTCTATTTAGGAGCTCTGGTGGTACTGTTGGTGAAATGGTGACAGGTTCAAACCCACCAGCTGCTCAACTGGAGAATGATGAGGCCATATATTTCTGTAAAAACCATAGCCTTGGAAACCCTATGAGTTTCCTCTGTCCTACAGGGTCGCTGTGAGTCAGAACTGACGACAGCACGTAACAACTAGGACAAAGACTGAACCCACTGCAAGCACTGATCCAGAGAACTGCACAGATGTTTGCAATCAGTGTTTGTTAACTTAGGTTTATTCGGCAGCTGATTGGAAGGTGGGTGGTTTGAATCCATTAGGCGACCCTCTGGAAAGGTCACAGCTTGGAAACCCTGTGGGGCAGTTCTACTCAGTCCTGCAGCTGCTATGAGCTGGAAATCAACTTGATAGCAATGGTGTGTACACCTAGTTTGGGGAGCAGAAGTCAAGCAGAGTTTTCGAAATCTGATGAAAGAATGGACCCTCTACACACACACACACACACACACACACACACACACACACACACACAGCATTACATACCACTTCAGTGGGTTCATGAACACCAGTCACTTATTGTTCTACAATCCCACATAAATAACTGGCTAACAAACATCTCTATAATAGAAAGTTTATTTCCATTCATAAAATATATCACTAAATAGCTGAAAAAGTTACATATAGTTTTAAAACTTAGATTTAGAAAATCATATTAGCTTCTTAGCAAAATGCTTCTGTTTTATGTATTTACAAGAAGATCCTTCTGGTCCACACCATTCTTGCAGTCAGCCTTGAGAGGTTAACGGTCCCAGCAGGTTACCAGCTCTTACAGGCTCTTGCTAAGGATGATCCAGTTTTACAAAAGTCCCTTTGAAAACAAGAGTAATACAGAGAGCTCCGAGAGGAAAGTCCGGCAAAGCAGCAGTGGATAATATATTTTTCTCTTAGTGATGAACTTAGCTTCATTTTGGGTAATCTACAGCCTGTTTAAGGTAGGCAGGGGTGGAGTCCTTGAAGACAAAGTCCATTTCCTCTATGACTCTTCCTGCTGAGCCTGTGGAGAGGGGGCCTCTGGGCTCACCTCTTGATTGCAAGGCTGCCTGTTTTGGTAGCTGGAAGGTCGTTCCAATGCACGGTCATCCATGTTCTGATACATCTGAATAGGAGACAGAGACAGTGATCATCCAGTAGAGACTTCAGAGCCAGTAACCAATGCTACTGAGAACATTGCTGAATGGGAAACCTAAACTGCTATGTCAACCCTCACTAAAAGCAGACAAACAAAACTTCAGTTTCAAGTGTCTCTAACACAATTTTTAGAAAAGATGGTTACATTTAAATCATTATATTAGGCATAAGGCATAGAAGAAAGCTACACAATAATTGAAAGGGTAATTTTGTTCCTTCTATTCTTGGAAGCTCTGGTGGCTTAGTGGCAAGGAGTTGCACTGCCAACCCAAAGACATGCAGTTCGAACCCAATAGCTACTTCATGAGAGAAAGATGGGCAATTTCCTCCTATATGATTTACTGCCCCTGAAAACCTTCTGGAGCAGCTATCAGTCAGTTCTGACTTGACAGTACCCACAACGATTCTTGGATTAGGAAGTCCTGATGAGATACTAACTAAAAGATTGATGGTTTGAATCTTCCAGCTGTTCCCAGGAAGAAAGACAAGTAGTGTCTTCCTGTAACATTTATCAGCTTCCAACTGAACTGCTATGAGCCAGAACTGACTAATGGCAGAAGGGTTATTTTGTTTGCTTGTTCTTGGATTGACAGCGTGGCTGCAACAGTGACCTCAAGGACAGCAGCGATAGTGAGCATGGCACAAGGCGAAGTGTTTTGTTCTGCTGTACACGTGCTGGCTATGAATCAGAATCAACTCCCCTGTGACTAACAACAATGACAATAACAATTCATGGAGAAATAAAAGCAGAGTGAAAGATTTTATTTCATTCTTGTATCTACTTGAGACTCAACTGTCCTTCTAAAACCCTGAAAACAGTGCAGATGAATCCTAAAAGAAAGGCTTCAAAAAGGGATTTGTTCATTATGTAATTAAGGCAGGGGCCGGAGGCATGAGGTTTGTGTCTCAATTTCTTTTTTCCAAATGAAAATAGCTTTACTTTCTCTCATTGATTCTAAAGAGAATACTTAGCCACACAGTTAAGCAATGGAGAAAGGCATTACTTAAAAAGTTACAGTCACTCAGATAGCCACGTCTATTGGAATCCTACAGTGCACACTCAATTTTGCACCAGGAAGTTGGCTGCATATTGTCCTGTTGTTATTGTTAACTGACTCACAGTGAGCTTATGCATAATGAGACTGGGTTTCCACTGGCTCATTTTCAGAAGATCACAGGCTGAGGATTCCCCGCATATTGTTCTGTTCTTGCCGTTAGGGACCATCAAGTCAGCGTTGACTCCTCACGACCCTGTGAACAGATCTGAACCTTGCTGTGTCTTATGCCATCCTCACAATTTCAGATATGCTCAAGTTAATTGTTACGGTCACTGTGTCATTCCATCTTGTTGAGGGTCTTCCTCTCTGGTGCCCCTTGACAACATGCCCAAAGCAGGTGAAATAAAGTTTCACTATTCTTTTCTCTAATTTTGTTCCAGAGCCTTAGTTTTTAATCACTAATTTATTGTTCACATGTTGCATACACTACATATTTTCCCCATTCTCTAAAGATGGTTACATGCCATCTTTCCAATGGTAGCCTAGGGTTCAACGGCACTGATGGACTTGGTGTCTAAGAAAAGTCAAATGTGTACACATGACCTACTTTGTCCTTGGGGTGAATGAAGGACATGGAACTGCTGGATGTGAGGGTATATGAAACTGAATTGTGATATACTTTGCCAGACAGCCAGAAACACTGTACTCCTCTCCTACCAACTGTTCCTGGAGCACTGTTTTCACCTGACTTTTACCAACAGTGGGTCTTAACAATCTTTTCTATTTCTGACCCTTTGATAAGCAACTTTTGGTTCCCTTACCTGTATATGTCTTAATATACATAAAGTTGAATTCTTTCTCTATATTTAATGATTCTTTGGATTTCATTGTGAATGGCCCATTTTATTCCTTTTCTTATATTGGGATATATATATATATATATATGTTTTATTATTCTTATTGATTTGCAAGAGCTCTTTGTATTTTAAAGACCCTTTATTCTTTTTTATTTCAATTCTACAGACTCTTCCCTACTCTCATCTTTGACTCTATTTATTTCCCTCCCCCCCCCCCGTTAGCCAGCTTTTTATACTCAGTTATCTTCTAGCAGTAAGGAGTTGTGCTTTTTTTTTTTTTCTTTTCTTCTCCCTGCCTCTTTTTAAACAGTCCCTTGGTAAGGACTATCCACTTAGCTTTGTATCCAAAGACGAAATTTGTAGGTGAAAGGAGTTAGGAGTTAGCCTTCGTTACAGACTGGTTCATTTCAGGGTCGAAAATATGGAACGCTTCATGAATTTGCGTGTCATCCTTGCGCAGGGGCCATGCTAATCTTCTCTGTATCGTTCCAATTTTTAGTATATGTGCTGCCGAAGCGAGCACAGGAGTTGTGCTTTCAACCCAAATGTTGGTGGTTTGAATCCATCAGTTGTTCTACAGAGGAAAGATAATCAATCCCTTCCCATTTTATATACAGCCTCTGAAAACCCACTTTCAGAAGGGTTGGTTATGGGTCAGTTCTGATTCAATGGCATGTAACAATATCTTCTAATCTTAAAGTTTCTTTCTAGAAATCCCTCAATTTCTTTCACATATTCTGATCAGTTTGATTGGTTGACTAATCAGTTATTGGGTCTAAGCCAGCAACCCAACCCAGTGACATCAAGTTAATTCTAATTCATATCAACATTAAGACAAAGTAGAGCTGCTCAGAAAGTTTCCACAACTGTACTCTTTACAGAAGCAGCTTGCCTATCTTTCACCTATAGTATGGCTGGTGAATTCGAATCACCAACCTCTTTGGTTAGTAGTTGCATACTTTGACCACTATACCTCCAAAATGCCTTTTAGTGTCTCCTTATCCACTTCTAGAAAAGAGTATCATATGAAATTTAATTATAAAAGGAATACACGAATACATTTTCCTTACAAAACCTGGAATCCATAGGATCTGAAATATCTAAGTATAAATATGTACATAGGACCAGGAGGCAGTCATCAGAACAGAGCAAGGGATGTGTCCTATCTCCACACCTTTTAAATCTATATGCGGAACAGATTATCCGGGAGACTGGCCTCTATTATGAGAAATGTGACATCAGAATTGGAGGAAGAAAAAAAAAAGAAGAAAAAAAAAGAATTGGAGGAAGATTCATCAACAATCTGCATTATGCAGATGACACAACCCTGCTTGCTGAAACTGAGGAGGACCTGAAGCGCTTGCTGCAAAAGGTCAAGGACTGCAGCCTTCAGTATGGATTGAAGCTCAAGATCAACAAAACAAAGAATCTCACCACTGGGCCAGTTGGCAGTATCATGATAGATATGAAGAGATTGAGATTGTTGACAGCTTTAGTTTGCTTGGCTCCACAATCAACATTATTGGTACCGGCAGCCAGGAAAGTAAAAGATGAATTGCATTGGGAAAGTCTGCTGTCAGAGACCTCTCCAAAGTACTGAAGAGCAATGATATCAGTCTGGAGACTATAGTGTGCCTGATACAGGCCACAGTCTTTGCAATTACTTGCTATGCATCAGAAAGCTAGACAATGACATAGAAGAATTGACACTTTTGAGCTGTGGTGCTGGAGAAGAGTGTTGAAAGTATCATGTACTGCTAGGAGAATGAACAGGTTCATCCTAGAGAGGGTGAGACCAGGCTGCTCCTTGGAGGCAAGGATTCTGAAGCTCCATCTAACATACTTTGGGCATGTTGCAAGGAGGAACCAGTTCTTGGAGAGGGACATCATGCTTGGGAGGGTGGAGGGAAAGCACAAGAGAGGAAGACCCTCAATGAGATGGACTGATCCAGTGACCGGGGTAATGGGGGTAGGTGTGTCGGAGACAGTGAGATTGGCACAGGATAGAGCAGTTTATGGCTGTTGTACATAGGGTCGCTATGAGTCGCAGGTGACTCGATGGCACATAATAACAACAACCACATCAAAGAAATTTCTTACAGTTTTTTAATACATGATGGTGCTACCTACCGCTTCCTCTGCATCTGCCAGCTGGCATCCGAGAAACGAAGTCAGGTTAGGGAAGGAGGGCCGCTTCCGTGAGTCAAAAGCCCAGCAGGACTGCATTATAAAGTATCTGCAAAAGTGAGGGAACACAGAGCCAGGTGAACAAATCAGAAAGCGTCAAAATGGATCTTCTTCTGCATAAGGAATGCCGCTTTTGCTCTACAACTATTTATTTGTGGCATGGCTGCTTTATGGCAAGAACTCTACTATATATTAGGAGTCCATATCTGAAGCAAGAGGTTAGATGGTAGGGATGAAAACACCCAACCAACTCAAGTTGCCATTGAGGTGACCTGACCTGTGGTGACCCATATGTGTCAAGTAGAGGCTGGCTTTTGGAAGGATCATCAAACTTCTCTTCTAAGGCACCTCTGGGTGGCCTTGAACCACCAGCCTTTCAGGTGGAAGTCAAGAGTTTATTTGTTTGAACCACTCAGTGACTCCCAGATGGTGGGTGGAAATGCATTTTTAAAAACGTAATATAGAACACAAGTCAGGAGACAGAGAGCCTCGGAGACCTGTAAACTAAGAACTCATCTCAGAAAAACACATGGCTGTCAAGTCGGACCTGACTCATGGCTGACTCTCGAAGTAGTCTTCAGGGGCTGAGGAGTTTGCCCCTTTTCTCCTGCAAGCTAAGGAACAGACACCCAGAATTATGGGCCTATGAGGTAGGGCTTCCAATTGGGTCATTCCACTGCCACCACCTGCTGAGAATTTGCTCTTCCATTCCACCCACAGCCATGGAATCTATTCCAACTTATACCAACCCTATACGGCTGTGCTCTTCACTGAAGAAGCCTGCCTAATCGCTCTCCCTCAGAGCAGCTGGTGGATTGGAACTGCTGACCTTTCAGGTAGCAACACTTAACCTACTACACCACCTGGGTTCCTTTTTCATTCCAAATACACTGAATCAGAACCTATGATTTAACAAAATTCCCAGGTGATTTTTACACATACACACATAGGAATCACCAAAAGGTCCGTAAGACTCTCCTGTTAAACTGTAGATAAGGATTCAGTCTGTCTGGGCTGGAAGAACAAACCAGAATAAACTGGTTCAATGTTCTGCTCTAAAGACAGGGGAAATTTCAGTGTGTTCAGGAATCTTCTTCCAAGGCCCTTAAGCCCCCACTGCCCCAAGGAGTTTTCTTTCTTTTTAAAAAGACAAAAAAAAAAATCATAAACTTTACGTGAAAAGATTTTTTACTTAAAAAATATATTTGAAATTAAAGATTTCATCCAGTTTACAGTCTGATTGGAACGTACATTTCTTCTGTAGCGTAAAAAGGCTGGTCCATTTTAAATCCACTTTGAATGAGTTTATAGAAGTTTGCATCAACTGGAATCCCAGGGTAAGGGTTCACACCTGAGAAAAACATTAGAGACATAGATAACTCATCCCATGAATTTCTGTGTGTTCATCCAGTCAGTTAACAGACATCTACTGAGAACTTCCATGTGTCAGGTGCTAGGGTAAAGTGCAAAGTACACCCCCCAAGCAGATTAGAGTCTAGCAGGGAAGATGTTGTGTTTTGGTGTGTGTTTTGTTTGTTTGTTTTTTTAAATGAGATACAAAGCAAATCAGTTTTCCACTTACACACATTTTGTTTTATGACATTAATTACCATACCCACTATGTGAATTCACTCTTCCCACTTCCTCCTTGTGATTCTCATTTCCTTTAATCCTTCTACCCAGTACCCCTTCCAGCCCCTTGAGCTTTATCCTTCGACAAATAATGCCCTTTTCATCATATATGGTTAATTATTCTGAGAGGTGTCATCCTAGTCACCTTACAGGTCTATCATTTGCTGAAAGTTGAGTCACAGAGGGGAGTGTGTGTGAGTTTTCTTTTGAGTTCCAAGGGTGATTAAGGGAAATAGTACTGGAGGCTCCACCAGTCCCTATCTTAACATCAATCTTGGCCACTGTCATGTTTTTGAGTTTTGTTCCACATGTCCCTTCACTCTATCCAGGACTTTCTAAACTCTGTTAGAATGATCACCAGTGGTAGCTGGGCATCATCTAGTCCTTTTGGTCTCTGGAATTGAGGTTCACTTAGTCCACTGGCTCTTTGGACTAATTGTTTCAGTACAAACTCTTTTTCTTCTCTATTCCAGGCAGAGATAAACATGCCTTGGATAGTTGTGCCTTAGATGATCGATTGAAAGCTTGAAGACTACCACTGCTACTTACCACAGAAGGATATACACAGTCTTTGTGGACTATGTTCATGTCAATTGACCTTGATGTCCCCTGAGACTATGGTCCTGGAGCCCCAGATCCAGTAACCCATTCCTGCAGGGGAGATGTTGCTTCCAGCTGCTATCCAGTCATCCTTGACTGATGGTGACCCCCGAGCACAATAAGACTGGACCATTGTGATCCACAGGGTTTTAAATTTTGGAATTTTGGAGGTAGATCACTGGGTCTTTCTTCCCAGCTTGTTTTAGCTTGGAAGCTCTGTGAAATATGTTCAGCATCGGATCAACACACAAGCTTCCACTTGTCTGGTGGTGTGTGTACTGTGCATGAGGTATATTGACTGGGAATGGAACCGAGGTCTCCCAAATGCAAGACAAGAATTCCATCATTTAGCCACCACCACCTCTAGGGGGAAAGCAGCACTGTCTCTATGAACAAATGCCCCTAGGAAAGACAAACATGAGCCAAAAAATGCTGCCTTTATGAATAAATGCCTCTTCTGCCACGAGGACAGAACTGGATAGGGCCCAGCTAACCATTACTGAACATTCTGACTAAAGACTATGTCAATGAGTATGGATCAAAAAGGGTGAGATCCAGAGCATATTTTCAAAACCTCAGGGAGCCATGGAGGTTAAGTGGGTCTCTGAAATAACTGCCATAAGATAATCTTTAAATCCTAAATTTAAAACCATCCCCTGAATTCTTCTTCAAATGAAATGATAGAATATTTTTAGTTAAGCTACATTAGTTAAGTGTAGCTAAGTTAAGGTAGTAAAGGTCTATCTTGAACAACCTGCTCCTTTAAGATCTATGTTTGGGCAAAGAGCACTGAACATCCCGCTGGCTGCCAAGACAACAAACAACTCTGTCTTGAAAGAAATGCAACCGCACCCAGCGCACTCCTTAGAGACAAGGATGGTGAAACTTCATCTCACAAGCTTGGGCATGTGGTCAGGGGGTGCTGGTGCTTGGAAAAAGACATCATGCTGGAAAAGGCAGAGGGTCATCGAAAGAAAGGAGGACCCTCAATGAGAAGGAGTGGAACAGAGACTGTCACATGGCCTTAAGCATGGTGGAGATGCCAGGATGGTGTCGAACAGGTCAGGGCTTTGGTCTGTGGTTCACAGGGTGGCTATGAACTATATTCACCACAATAGGACCTAACAATAACAACAACACATTATGGGATCAAACTGATGGCAGCAACTTGAAGGACTGGATAGGAATCTTGGGGGCAGTGAAGAACTGTCAGAAAACAAGGGTGAAACTGGCTACACAACTCAAAGGATGCAACCAGAGTCACTGACTTGGACAGGTAGAAATGGTTAAATTGGTGAAGGTTCTGCTGTGTATGTTCTCAATAATCACAAGGTAAGTAATCAATTAAAGAAACATGTCACGTGCTACAATAGAAGACTAAGGAGCTGTGGATGTGCACTGAGGTAGCACTTAGCCCAGCCTGTAAAGGAGGAGTTAGCGAGGTCTCATAGCGAAGCTCAGAGGATGTGCAAAGGCTCGGTGCCAGGGAGGGCAGCAAACCACAGGACGTACCAAGTGAGAAAATTTCCCAGAGTAATATTCCGTAGGACCAGACGTCACTCTTAATCGTGTAGACTCCTTCAAACAAGCTTTCCGGAGCCATCCATTTGACAGGCAAGCGGGCCTGGGGAATCCCAAGAAGAAAGAAGAAGGTGAATTTTCTGCAGATGGACATGGCTTCTTTTTTCTTATTAGCCGGACTCAAAACCAAACCCAAACACAAACCATTGATGCCAAGTGGATACACTGACTCATCTTTCTCCTGAGGAAGAGTCTGAACTGATGACTGTTAGGTTAGCAGCATAACGCTTAACCCACTGTGCTACCAGGGCTCCCATTAGTGAGATCACAGTGTTGAGCATATTCCCAAAGGTGCTTAATTTTAAAGATTTACAGTACTCAAGCCATTTTGAAATGGACAATCTAAAATAGCAGCCTTAATCAAAACTTATTCCTTTAAAGCATATCTCCAACAAAGGCTTCTGTTTGGACATGGTAAATTAGCAGTGTACAATTGCTTTCTACTCAGGAGTGTCATGGTGGTGCACTGGTAAAAGCACTTGTCAGTCCAAACCCACCATGGGAGAAAGAGGTGGCATTTTCCTTCTGAAGAGATTTGTTATTGTTGCTGTGTACCATTGAGTTGGAACTGACCCACAGCTGACCCTCCAACAGGTTGTGAGAGGCTGTTAATCACATGGGAGGAGGTTGCCTGTCTTTTTCCACATGGAGCAGGAGGTGTATCTGAACCACGCATCTTTGGGTTGCCAATATAACTCCTTACCACTAGGTTACCAGAGACTTACAACCTTTGAAATCCTCTGAGGCAGTTCTACCCTGTCTTGTAGGGTTCTCCTGAGTTAGGATAGATTCTGGTTTGGCATGGTTTAATCTTGATGAAAGCAGACTCCCAGGTCGTCTTCTCACAGAGTTGCTGGCTGGGTTTGAACCAACTATCTTTTGGTTAGCAGCTGAATGCTCAACAGTTGTGCCACCAGGGCTCCAACTATATACAGTCATTCATCATACTTAAATTTCCCACCATAATGACCGTGGCCTGGGTCTGACACCAGCCAAGGTGATTGATTATTTTACTCTGGTGGGAATGCAGTTTTTAAATTAGATTTTTAGCATTTATTGAAGATTTCTCCCGGACAAGGCGCCCTCATGTGGTCTATTGGTTTGTTCCCACAGCAGCCCTGTCTGTAAATGACGAGCTACAAGTCTCAGGAGAAACACAAGATCATGGTGGTCACACACAGATTTGGAGAGTCAGACTAGTCATGTTCAAATGTGGGTTCTGTGCAACCACACCAAGTGTCCTAACCTTCGTGTGCCTCAGCTTCCTCTCCCACAAAAGGGGTGCCCTAATGACTGGTGAGGTGCTGTAGATTCCAACTCACAGAGAACATAAAAGCCAGAGTAGAATGGTTCTCATAGGCTTTTTCAAGCTTCAACCTTTCCAGGAAGGCCCTCTGGCTGCACAATAGATGAGGGGTTGTGCTGCTAACAAAAATGTCAACACTTTGAACTCACCAGCCACTCCATGGAATAACGACAGGCAGCCTTCTCCCTTTAAGATTTACAGCCTTGGAAACTCACAGGAGGTCATTGTAAGTCAGAGACAATCAGTGGCAGTGGGTTTGGTTCTTGGGAACCTTCACAGGAGCCACTCTCCTGGTCTTTTATCCCACCGAGACCCTGGGGAGGTTGGAACCATTGATCTCTCACCCAACCACTTACTTAACTATGGCACCAGCAAGGTGTCATTTACGTTTTATTACAGGTAGAATATTCCCTAAAGCTGTGGGGAAGCCTTCTAAGCATAAAAAGGGCTAATCATAGAAAGTTTTTTATGTTGCTAAAAATGAAAAAAAAAAAAAGAGTAGGGACCAAGGGGGAAAAAAAAATTATCTAATGATATCTAATGATGATAAAAGGTAGCTTGTAAAAACACAAAATTAGCAGGAGAACGTATAAGAGCTGGCAGCCTCACATTGCCCCTGATCACATAGTTGGAGTCATTCATGATGTCCCGGGCCAATCCGAAGTCACATATCTTCACCACTTTCCCATGGGTCACCAGGACATTCCTGGCCGCCAGGTCTCTGTGCACACACTGAAGAAGAAAGTCAGACTGTTACTTATGATGACACACATTATCATAGCATCTTTCTTTCTGCAGGACTCAAGCTCAAGTTGAGTTAAAGATGAAGAAAAGGTAAGTTCATTAAGGTCTTTCATCAGACTTGGATCCCCAACCATGAAACCCTCACCACTGTCGACTCAATTCCAACTCTCCACTGGATTTCTGAAGCTGGATCTTTACCTGGGACCAGGGACAAAACCCAAGCCTGGGAGCCATGGCTCATGAGACACTGTACTCTGCCATCGAGCTACATCTACAGGCCCTCTGAAGCTGGATCTTTAATGGGGAGAGATTCTCATTTTTCTCCCATGGAGATACCACATGACGGATACAAACAGCTGACCTTTTGGTTAGCAGCCCAACATGTAACACCCTAGACTAACAGACTTGCCTCAACCAGTCATCATGCTATCTAAAATGATGAACATGAGTGGCTTAACTCTTCAGTATTTGTTCTGTGCCTAGAACATTCTCACAGTACAAAAGGGGAAAGATTCTTAGAAGACCAAATGGAGTTGATTAATGTGTTTTGATGTAAGAGATATGACAATAGGTGATCTTACTGGTCTTCTCCCAGGGTTTTTAGAAGTCCCTTCTACAGAGTGTCTTTACTGGTCTCTGTGTGTGGACATACAGCACATTTTGCTGAGTGGAAAGCTGGTTCAGGAATAACATGGAGGAATGTCAGAGAAAGTAAAGGGACCCGGCAGGCCAGCAGGCAGGAAGTAGCACTGCTGCTGGGAAGAGATGTGTTGACCATTTGGAAAAGTTAAAAAAAATAGTCTTGGAGGTGGACTAGAGTAGAGTTAGAGGGAGCTCCCAAGGTGAGAGATGGTGTGGCATTAATCAAAGGGGTTCAGACAAGAAAAGTACCTCTAAAGGCTGACGCAGAGGGTCAGCGGCACCACGTCCCACCCAATCTCAGGCAGTGGCAGCAGCGGGGACCATTCTCACCAGGTCCAAGAGAAGACCTACTACCACAGGGATAACATGGTAACACATTTTGAATCTTCAGTCTTCTTTGAAGGCTACTGTAATGAAGTTTGAGATATGTGTTCTTTTGACAATGTGCAATTTTTTTTCCATGGAATGGATAGATGAGGAAGGAGATCCATGCACGGTGTCATCTCAGTTGGCGTTAGAAGACGTGTTTAGGCTTTATGAGCTAACCAAGGATTCTGAACTCCTAATTCGTGTATTCCCTTATGTACTGGAATGTTCTGGAATTCCATGTCCAGGAGAAGATAAATCCATCTAATACTGACATGCTCACAGCTGGAGACAGGTTTTTTTGTGCAAAGGGCCATATTTTCCAAGCTAGGCATTTCCAGGAAGTATTAAAAGAAGATGGAAGGAATATACTGAGTCATTATATAGAAAGGAATTGGCAGATACAGAGGAATTTAAAGAAATAACATGAGCAAGAGCCTATGGTGATGAAGGAAGAAGTTCAAGCTGCTTTGAAGGAAATAGCAAAAAATAAGGCCCCAGGAATAGATGGTATACCAATTGAAGTATTTCAGATAACAGATGTTGCCCTGGATGTGCTCACCAAGTTGTGCCAAGAAATCTGGAGAATAACCACTTGACCAACTGACTGGAAGAGATCTATATTTGTTCCCATTCCAAAGAAAGGTGACCCAACTGAGTGTGGAAACTACAGAACAGTGTCATTGATTTCACATGCAAGCAAGATTCTGCTGAAGATCATCCAAAAACGATTAGAACAGCACATCAGCAGAGAACTGCCGGAAGTCCAGGCTGGGTTTAGAAGGGGTCGTGGTACTAGGGATATTGTTGCTGATGTTAGATGGATCTTGGCTGAAAGCAGGGAATACCAGAAGAATGTCTATCTGTGTTTCATTGATTATGCAAAGGCATTTGACTGTGTGGATCATAACAAACTGTGGCTGACTCTGAGAAGAATGGGAATCCCAGAACATTTAATTGTGCTAATATGAAACCTATACTTGGACCAAGAGGCAGTAGTCAGAACAGAGCAGGGTAACACTGCATGGTTCAAAATTGGGAAGGGTGTACGCCAGGGATGCATCCTGTCTCCATACCTTTTCAACATGTATGCAGAGCAGATTATTCGAGAGGCTGGGCTCTATGAGGAGAATTGTGGCATCAGGATTGGTGGAAGATCTATTAACAATCTCCGTTATGCAGATGAAACAACCTTGCTTGCTGAAACTGAGGAGGACCTCATGCACTTGCTGCGAAGGGTCAAGGACTGCAGGCTTCAGTATGGACTAAGGCTCAATGTCAAGAATACAAAGATTCTCGCCACTGGACCAATTGGCAGCGTCAGGATGGATGACTAAGAGATTGAGAGTGTTCACAGCTTCACTTTGCTCGGCTCCACAGTCAACACTCTTGGTACTAGCAGTCAGGAAATCAAAAAGCATGTCGCGATGGGAAAGTCTGCCGTTAGGGACCTCTCAAAGGTACTCAGGAGCAACAGTGTCTCTCTGGAGACTAAGGTGCACCTGATACAGGTCATGGTATTTGCAATCGCTTGTTATGCATCAGAGAATTGGACAATGACTAGGGAGGACAGAAGGAGAGTGGATGCTTTTGAGTTGTGGTGCTGGAGAAGGGTAATGAATGTACCATGGACTGCCAGGAAAACAAACAGATTCATCTTGGAGAGGATTAAACCAAGCTGCTCCTTGGAGGCAAGGATTCTGGGGCTTCGTCTGACATACTTTGGACATGTTGCCAGGAGGGACGGGTCCTTGGAGAGGGACATCATGCTTGGGAGTGTGGAGGGACGGCACAGGAGGGGAAGACCCTCTATGAGATGGATTGATTCAGTGACTGGGGTAATCGGGATGGGTGTGTCAGAGGCGGTGCGGTTGGCGCAGGATAGAGCAGGGTTTAGAGCTGTTGTGCATAGGGTCGCTATGAGTCGGAAACGACTCGATGGCACATAACAACACAACAACAAGGCATTTCAACAGGCGTGCTGACTGCCATCGCGCCGACCAAAGATGGGGACTTTGATACTAGGGATAAATGCATCAACTGCAAACTCCTAGTTCATAAAAAGTGCCATGAACATGTCACAGTTGAATGTGGGCAACATTATTTGCCCCCAGAACCAATGATGCCATGGATCCATCATCCATGCATTCAGAACAGGCACAGACAGTAATTCCATATAACCCTCATGTTAAATCAGCTTGTTAAAGAGAAGGAGGCAAAGAATATCAGGGAAAATGGCAAAAGCTTCATCTGGTTTAGGATTTCAGGATTTTGATTTGCTCTAAGTAATAGGAAAAGGAATTTATGCCAAGTTACTTACTAGTTCAATTGAAAAAAAAAAAAAACTAACACAAAACTCCAAAAAACCAAACAAACCACAAACCCATAAAACACCAAAGAAACACAAACCCAGATTTTAATTATGCCATGAAAGCTGTGAAAAAAAAAACAGTTTGTTAATGACGACGAGGATATTGATTGGGTGCAAACAGAGAAGCATATTTTTGAGAGGCATCCAATCAGCTTTTTCTTGGTCGGCTGCATTCTTGCTTTCAGACAGAAAGCGCGTTGTTCTTTGTTACTGAGTATGTCGATAGAGGAGAACTAATGTTTGATATGCAGCCAAAGAGAAAACTTCCTGAAGAACATGCCAGATTTCACTCTGCAGAAATCAGTCTAGCATTAAATTATCTTCATGAGCGAGGGATAATTTATATAGAAATTTACAATTGGACAATGTGTATTACTGGACTCTGCAGGACACATTAGACTCACTGACTATGGCACATGTAAGGAAGGATGGCGGCCTGGAGATAAACAAGCACTTTCTGTGGTGCCCTAATTGCATCGCTGCTGAGATTTTAAGAGAAGAATATGGTGTCAGTGCCAACTGCTGTGGTGTTGGAGTACTAATGTCTGGGTGGGCTTTAAAAAATTTTTTTTATAATGTGTGTGTGTGTGTGTGTGGGTGTGGGTGTATCATCAAATCGGATCTGACAGGTACAGGAGGAAATTGCCCCTCTGATCAAAACACAGAGGATTATCTCTCCCAAGTTATCTTGGAAAACCAAATTCAAATATCACATTCTCTCTCTGTGAAAGTGGCAAGTGTCCGGAAAAGTTTTCTCAACAAAGATCCAAAAGAATGGTTGGGTTGTTATCCTCAAACTGGACTCAGGGACATCCATTCTTTCAAAATGTTGATGGGACTATGATAGAGAAAAAAAGATGGTATTGCCTTCAGATATTTCTGGAGAATTTTATTTAGACAACTTTGGTTCTCAGTTTACCAATGAACCTGTCCAGCTCACTCCCAGGACATTGTAAGGAAGATTGACCAGTCTGAATGGGAAGGTTGCGAGGATATCAATCCTCTTCTGATAGCTGCAGAAGAATGGGACTGATCTCATTTGCCAACTATGTATGTTGCTTGTACTGTATTTAATGCATGGATAAACATGTTAAACCAGCCTGAATATAATGATATAAATTTAAAAACAAACCATTTTCACATTTTCCACCTTCAAAATGCACCCAATATCTTCTGTTCTTGACTATATGAGTCAGGTATTTAACATCTAAATGAAACAGTGAAGGGAAAGGGGGAAGAAACTAATTTCTAGACAAGCAATCATGTAAAAATGTAAATATACTATTCTTCAATGACCCACTTAAGCGTTAAAATATTCTCTCTTTTACGGTCTTCTCAATTACTTGTTATGCTTCAAAGAGTTGGATGGTGACTAAGGATGTCAGAAGAAGAATGGATGCCTTCGAGTTGTGGTGTTAGAGAAGAGTCTTGAACATACTGTGGACTGCCAAGAAAACAAATAGGTCTGTCTTGGAGAGGGTGAAGCCAAGTTGCTCCTTGGAGGCCAGGAGTTTGAAGCTCCGCCTCACTTACTTTCCTTAGACCATTCTTTAGAGAAAGACATCATACTCAGAAGGTTGGCAAACAGCGCAGCAGAGGGAGATCCTGGATGAGATGGATTGATACAGTAACTGGGGTAATGGGGGTTGGTATGTCAGAATTAGTGAGACTGGCTCAGGACAGGGAAGGGTTCAGAGCTGCTGTATGTAGGGTCGCTATACATCACAGGTGACTAAGTGGCACATAACATACTATGACAGGTTTGGAAGTAGGAGTGGCATCCACCTCCTAAATAACATGGCTCTAGAAACTCTATGAACTTTGATAATTGTCAATAGTTGTAGAGGGGCTGCAGGCCTTTTGTTCATAGGGTCGCTATGAGTAGTGCTCAACTCCAAGGCACTCAACAGCAACACTTTAAAGGAAATACCACTGTTCTAAAAGAGAATCAATTACATTGAGGCACATAGAGGTTTTATATCATAAATCTCTTACTACTTTTGTCATTATGTGTTTAATTTTGGAATAAAAGATTAGTTAAAAACATATATTCTTGATAACAAAAAAATAAAAAGAGAAAAATGCATCTTCTTATGTTACCTGTTGGTTTTCAAGTCCTTTTTTGTTTAAAAATTCAACCATAGATTTTACCCTTTTACTGGGTAACTCTGAGAGAAAGATGAGAAATCTCTTCCCGTGCGATTAACTGTCTCTGAAAACCTACTGGAGGGTCAGCTATGAGCCGGTTCTGACTCGAGGGTACACAACACACAACACACACTGGATAATTAAATTATTGATTTTTAAATTTTTGTTGTTGTGTACCGTCGAGTTAGAACCACCCAAAGCTGATCCTCTGGAGGGTTTTCAGAGGCAGACAGTCACACAGGAGGACACTGCCCATCCTTCATGTCTTTGGGATTGCAGTGCAGCTTCTTGCCACTGGGCCAGTAACAGTTATTAAATTGATTGATAATAAAAAGTGTTGCTAGCACAGAATTGGAGAACTCAGATCTTCCTTGAGTAACAAACAAACAAACATTTTTTTAAAGAATCAGATCCCAACTTATTAGTGATTTTGAGTTTGTTCCTTTAGCCAGAACTTTATTTGGAAAGTTAATAAAAGTATATTAAAGGAATCTCTACAACCAGGAGAGGATAAAATAGATGAATGGGATCTTTTAAGAATCAAATCCCTATGCACATCCAAAAACTTCTCCAACAGGGTGAAAAGGAAAGCCACAGACTGGGGAAAAATATTTGGTAATGACATGTCAGATAAGGGACTTATATCTAGAATTTATAAAATACTCAAGCACCACAACAAGATAAAGGTAAACCATGCAATTGAAAAATCGGCACAGGACATGAACAGGCACTTCACCAAAGAAGACATTCAGATGACCAACAAACACATGAAGAAATGTTTAAAACCCCTAGCTCTAAGAGAGATGCAAATCAAAACACCTATGAGATATCATCTCACCCCAGTAAGAATAGCAAAAATTAACAGAACAGCAAACATCAAATGCTGGCCCTTATTTATTCACTGTTGGTGGGAGTGTAAAATGGTGCAATCACTATGGAAGGCAGTATGGCACATTCTCAAAAAGTTGCAAATAGAAATATCATTTGACCCAGCAATTCCACTACTGGAAATATACCCTAAGGAAACTATAACCACCACCCAAGCAGATGTATGTACACCCATAAGTTATTGTAACTTTGTTCACAACAGCAAAGAGTTGGAAACAACCCAAGTGCCCATCAACAAATGAATGGATAGAGAATCTCTGTTATATTCACACATACTATGCTGCTTTGAAAAACAATGAACTCATGAAATATTATTCAAAATGGGTGACCCTGGAGGACATTATGTTGAGTGAAATATCTCAGTTGCAAAAGGACAAATACTGCATAGGGCCACTGTTGTAAAACAGGACTGGCATCGGGGTTTGGGGAGAGTGAAAAAGATGGGTTCAATAATGTATACTGCATTGAAACAGATGAGGGAGAGAATTGTTTAAGAGGGATATATGATTAGGTATTATTGTCATGACAGGAGTCCAGAATGGAGGCTGCATAGTGGAGTACACTTAGGGCAAGGGATTGTATAACAATGAAAGAATTTTTCTTTTACTTTTCAAAGAGAAGAGTGAATTGGGGGAGAGGGGTGGGTAGGGAAAAAAGGGCAACAAAGAATGAATGGAAATCCAAAGTCTCTGTAAACTTTCATGAAAATTAATTAAAAAAATATATAAAAGGAATCAGAATGAAGTAGAAGGAAAATACATTAATATAGAGAAAGGGGGAAAATAGATATTTAAGATAGATTCAGAAAAGTATAATGGTATTATTTATTTCCTATTGGAGAGTAAATTCCACAGTTGCTGTATGTTATTATTGTTGTTATGCACTGTTGAATCACCTGTGACTCACAGTGACCCTGTCTCTGAAGCTTGCCCCCTCCTGAGCCAGTCTCACTGACTCTGACACAACATAGTCACTGTATCAATCCATCTCATCCAGAGTCTTCTTCTCCTGCGCTGTCCCTCCACCCTTCCGAGCATGATGTCCTTCTCCAAGGATCAGTCCCTCCTGGCCACATGCCCAAAGTAGGTAAGACAGAGCTTCAAAATCCTAGCCTCCAAGGAGAAACTTGGTTTCACCCTCTCTAAGACAGACCTGTTTGTTTTCTTGGTGGTCCATGGAATGTTCAAGACTCTTCTACAGCACCACAATTCAAAGGCATCAATTCTTCTTCTATCATCTTTAGTCATTATCCAGCTTTTTGATGCATAGCAAGTAATTACAAAGATCATGGCCTGGATTAGGAGCACCTTAGTCTCTAGACTGATATTATTGCTTCTCAGTACTCTGGAAAGGTATCTGACAGCAAATTTTTACCTAACGCAATGTGTCTTTTGATTTCCTGACTGCTGGTGCCAAAAGTGTTGATTGTGGAGCTGAGCGAGCTATAACTGTCAACAACCTCAATCTCTTCTCCAGCCATCATGGTGCTGACAATTGGGCCAATGATGAGAATATCTGTCTTCTTGATATTGAGCTTCAACTCATATTGAAGACTACAGTCCTTGACCTTCTGCAGTAAGCACTTCAGGTCCTCCTCAGTTTCAGAAAGCAAGGTTGTAGTACATACTGTGTAGGTAGTACGGACTACACATAGTACATATGTGGTACATACAGCTATGCTGTGTGGATTAATTTAAATAATAAGGACTGTACTTACTTCCTATTAAGCTTATCAGAAACATTCCATTTAGTTAGTGGAGGGAGAATACTTTTTTCTTTATAATTTTTTTTCAGTTTATCAAGAGTGAGCCTTTATTAAGCTATTTTGCAAAAGTGATTGTCCATTCCCAGACAAAGATGCAGGTCTTTCATAGCCCATCAAGAGTTTCTATCCCCTTAGCCGTTGAGTCCCTCATCTGATTTCTCATTGATTGAGCAGTACAGTGAGTACAATCTTTCTTGGATGGTGATGGAGTCTAAGCTCTTCTTTTATGACTCCCATTTCCCTCCTTTCCTGTTGCCTGGTTTGCCTGTGCATTCTGGGGACTCTGTGGTTTGTCATGTTAGTTAACGGTTTATGGTTCTTTTGGATCAATTTGTGACTCATTACCTCAGTCTTTGTTCTCTTTACATTGAAGATGGATCAATCTGAATTTAATTTCTTACATTTGGAAAAGTAGAGGGCCATTGGAAGAGAGAAAGACTCTCAACAGTAGAGTTTGACACAGTGATTGCAAGGATGGGCTTGGGTATCTCAGAGATTGTAAGTATGGAACAGGATAGGACAAAGTTTCTAGAAAGTTGGAACCACCTAGTTTTCT
>NW_006399884.1:8591907-8648310 GCF_000299155.1 Elephantulus edwardii | reverse complement strand
TTATCTTGTTGTGGTGCTCAAGTATTTCATAAATTCTGGATATAAGTCCCTTATCTGATATGTTATTACCGAATACTTTTTCCCAGTCAGTGGCGGAGAAGTTTTTGGATACAGGAGTGATATTCATTTCCGAAACGGCTTGCCTCCGGAAACTATGAACATGGAGAAATGACCAAAGTTATACATGTGTTCAGATCTTTTGTTCACAGAGTTGCTGCGAGTTGTCTATGACTTGACGGCACTTAACAACAACAAAAATTATTTAATATACAGAAAACAACTATCTATGGTAGATATCTTATCCATACACGTTTATTCCCAGAAAACCACATTGTCCATACTTCTGGACCTTATTTGTGGAGTTTTCAGTGAAATGAAAAGAATAATAATAAACATGCATAAATGTTTGGGACACACATCACTCTCATTTGTCCCAGTTCCAGCTTATTAAGTCGTTTCTTGTTACATGGATAACAAATAGAGTAAAACACATTTCAGGGGTAGAGTTCTTCAGATTATTTTTTATTAATATTAGTATTTAGCAATTTATTATTTAAAGGGATGTTATTGTTGTTGTTAAGTGCCGTCGAGTCGCAGGCGACTCATAGCCACCCTATGAAGGAGAGTCCTTGATGCTTGGGTGCCTTTCATCCTCTCTCTAGGTTCATAGGGTTTCCGGAGGCAAGCTATTATGGAAGTGGACGCCACTCCTCCTTCGACACTAGTTCAATCGGGGAGCTCCACCCCACTCTCAGTCCGCATTGGGTAGCCAACCATTAACGCATTTGACACATCCGTGTCACAGTGTTCAGCCTCACAGCAACCACAAGTGACCGCGGGACGGCAACTTGTACACCAGGGCTATACGACCTACCAGATATAATATCCTCCTTTATTTAAATTTTTTTTTAATGAAAAGAGACTTTAACTATGATTATCTAATTACTCAGTAAAAGTAAATTTTAGGAAATGCTATCTTGTTTCATATCTACAGTGATTTAAAAATTATGGGCATTTAATAAATTATCCTCTTTCTTTTTTGGAAATTACATTTTGTCAAAGATGTCATTTTTCTAAAGTTTCAGATCATGTATTGTCTTTTCTTCAAATAACTAGATCCGAGAGCAATACAACCTCAAGGGAAAAGGTTTATAAAGTACACGTTCATTAAAAGTACATACGTTTGTCTTCACACCAGAAACTGTTTTAAAAGCAGTATTCACTTCAGATCATAAATTTAGCAACAACTCTGACCTTTTATGTCAGAAAGATATTTATGACCTTGCTTTTAAGTGTTGCTGTTTTTCCTAGGGCATTATTTTAGAAACTTGTCAAATTTTAGAATATGGAATAATGAGCAGGGAAGCTTGTTTCACATTGCTGGGCCCACTTTACAACACCAATGTACCTTTAGATCTCACTATTTTATTTTATTATTTTTGTGTGCGTGTACCATCAAATCAGATCTGACTGGTACAGGAGGAGATTGCCCCTCCTTCCCCGGCAGAACATCTGGTGGATTCGAACCATGCACCTCTGGGATTGTAGTTGCAGCTTCTTGCCACTAGGCCACCAGAGCTCCCCTTAGATCTCACTCTAAGCAACACTTCTGTAATTTTCTTTGCCTTGTGGTTAGGTCTTAGAAAGAATACATATGATAAAACATTTAGAGGAGAGATAAGCAGTGAGTCACTATCTTATCCACAATTTTAAACAATTATTTTTTTATTATTTCAAATTTTAAATTAACAACTTCAAGTTAGCTATTGCCTCATTAAAAATCAGTTATGAGTTGGTTTCGTCTCAAGGGTACACAACTTGGTTGCTCAAGGTGCCACACATTCAATGTGTCAAACTCCAGATCCCTGATTTTCAAGCTGGTTTTCATTTAAAATTATCTTCCATCCCCACCATGAACTCCTTCAGGAAGCTTTTCCTGCTTGGTCCATCCCAACCCTTCTCTGAACACATCTCAATTGTAATACCCATCATCCCACAGCTTCACCTTCACTTGCTTGTCCCTTTATTGTTGTGAGCTGTCAATTCCAACCTACAGTGACCTTACGAGACAGGACAGACTCCCAGCCTTTATACTACAATTAACCAAGGAGCGAGATAATGTTCTAGATTATTCCAGTAATGCACAGGAAAGGAAAGATAGACTAAGGGATACAAGTTACAATAAAGAAGAAAAAAAAATGCAAGCTCATCTCTTTCTTCTCCCCCCCTCCCTTTCTCTTTTCTTGGTTAAAGAGTTCTTTGGAAGGATCTTACCGATTTAAATTCCAGAAATTCCATCCCTTTGGCAACTTGATAGGCAAAGCAAAGAAGATCCTCAAACGTAAGTACATTCAGGTCCTCTTCTTCTTCCAGCCTTTTTTGGTTTTCATATTCCATTTCATCTGTAAGATAAAACCCTTCACTTTTATCAAAACACTAAGCAGCTGCCTGATGCCATCAGGTAAGAGGTTATTAATGCTATAGTCAGGCAAGGAGACGACACACAAATGGAAATCTGCCACTTTACCTGGCAGCACCATCAATACTCATGGAAGCAGCAGTCAAGAAATCAAATGACCGCCACAACAAGATAAAGGTAAATAATCCAATAGAAAAATTGGCACAGGATATGAACAGACACTTCACCAAAGAAGAAATTCAGATGACTAACAAGCACATGAAGAAATGTTCAAAATCCCTAGCTCTAAGAAAGATGCAAATTAAAACAGCTATGAGATACCATCTCACCCCAGACTGAATAGCAAAATTTAACAGAACAGCAAGCAACAAACGCTGGTGAGGTTGTGGAGAAACTGGAACCCTTATTCACTGTTGGTGGGAATGTGAAATGGTACAACCACTGTGGAAGGCAGTATGGCACTTTATCAAAAAGTTGCAAATAGAGCCACCATTTGACCCAGCAATTCCACTACTGGGAATATACCCCAAAGAGACCATAACTGACATCCAAACAGATATATGCACACCCATGTTTAGTGTGGCTTTGTTCACAATAGTAAGGAGTTGGAAACAACCCAAGTGCCCATCAACAAACAAATAGACAGAGAAGCTGTGGTATATTCACACAACGGAATACTATGTTGCACTGAAAAACAAGGAACTCATGCAATATTATTCAAAATGGGTGACCCTGGAGGACATTATGCTGAGTGAAGTAACTCAGTCACAAAAAGACAAATACTGCATGGTGCACTGTTGTAACAGGATTGACATCGGCGTTAGGGGGAAGACTGAGAAGGATGGGTTCAATAATGTATACGGCATTGAAACAGATAAGGGAGAAAACTATAAAAGGGATATGTGATTAGGTATTTTTGTTATGACAGGAGTCCAGAGTGAAGGCTGCATAGTGGAGTGGACCTGGGGAAGGGTTTGTAAAACAATGAAAAATTTTTCTTTTACTTTTCCAAGAGGATAGTGCACTAGGGGGGAGGGTTGGGAGGGTAGAAAAGTATAACAGTGAATGAGTGGAAACCAAAAAAAGAAAGAAATCAAATGACATGTTGCATTGTGTGAACATGCTGCCAAGGACCTCTTCAGTGTACTACAGAGCAAAGATGTCAGTTTAAAGACCAAGGTGTGCCTGACCCAAGCCATGGTATTTTTAATTACTTCATATGCATGTGAAAGTTATACAATGAATAAGGAAGACAGAAGAACTGGTGCCTTTGAATTACTGTGTTGATGAAGACTATTAAATATACCATGGACTGTCAGAAAACTAGATCTTTCATCTTAGAAGAAGTGCAATCAGAGTGCTCCTTAGAAGTAAGGATGTTGAGATTTTATCTCACACTTTTGGGGCATGTTGTCAGGAGGGGTCAGTCCTTGGAAAAGGATATTATCCTTGGCCGTGGGTTAGGATAGGAGAGGAAGTCCCTCTATGAGGTGGAGTGACACAGAGGTTGCAATAGGCTTCAGCACAGCAGAGATTGTGATAAAGACACAGGATCAGGCAGGGTTTCAATCTCTTGTACATGGGTCACTATGAGTTGGGGTTGACTCAATGCCACCACTACCACAAACACCACAGCTGATCTAGTCTTGCTAAGCACATGCAGGGTCAATTAAAGATTCCTTTTGGTTTCCCACCACCTCACTGCTGTCAAGTTGATTCTGAGCCACAGCAGCCCTGTAGGACAGGGTAGAATTGCCCCATAAAGCCACCAAGCTGGCAGTCTTTCTTTACTTGAACAAAATGTATGGAAGGGCTAGTGGAGTGGACAGCCAATCTATTGCTTGGCTCCTTCCTGTTTGTTTAACCATTGCTGCCAAGTCATTTCCAACTTATAGTGACTCTCCATTGAGTTTCTGAGGCTATAAATCTTAACAAGAGGAGACTACACATCTTTCTCCAGTGGAACTACTGGTGGATTTGAACTGTTAACCTTTCACTTGGCAGGGCAACACACTATGGACTACATTATCAGAGCTCTGATCTGCTTAAAATCATTCTTACTCCTTTTAGTTGAACATTGACATAAAACTTTCAAACTAAATAGTGTTAGTTTTAACAAAGAATAAGTGAGCCTTAAAGCAAATGCATTTTTCTTTGGAAAATGATTTTCTCTTATAGTAATAGCTTTCTACAATAGCTTGAAAAAAACAAATGGGTTTTAACAAGGCCTTTGCTATGACATTAACAAAGAAAAACTGCTTCTGTGTCTACACACCTCAAAACTATGGGTAGAAAATGAGACTTTGAATTTTTTTCTAAATTTTATTATTATTATTGTGTGTGTGTATGTGTGTATCAAATCAGATCTGACTGGAGGAGATTGTTCCTCCTTCTCCAGCAGAGCAAACGCGGGATTCAAACCATGCACCTCTGGAATTGTAGTGCAGCTTCTTGCCACTAGGCCACCAGAGCTCGCCGAGACACTGAATTTTTTTTTTGTCAATAATTTTAATGAACATTTACTGAGAACCTGGATTTCCGTTCATTCAATGCTGCACTTCTCTACCCGCTCAGCCCTCTCCCCCCGCCCCCAGTTCGCTCCTCTCTTTCAAAAGTAAAAGAAAGACTCCCTCCCTTGTACACAATCCCCCCGCACCCCTCCCACCACCCCAAGTACATTCCACTATGCAACCGAGACACTGAATTTTAAAATACTACTAAATAGAATAAAATACTACCTTCAGAATGAAATGAATTTCCATTGCACCCCGACATTTGGTCCAGATCCTGTTGTATTTGCATTTCTCTTGAGCCAGGCATACTATTAGAAAAACACACACATATATTTTGTCATTACTATAGTCTCCTTTTGAAATGTAATTAAAATATATTTTTGTAGAGTTTGTAAAAGCTGGAACTGGTGTGAGGCAGAAACCTGTTAGAGTAGGAAAAGGCAAGTAATATCCCACTGACCAAGAGCAACAGCAGAAAACCTGAGAGACCTGGAAAAACAAGGCAGTTCTGCTGGGTTCTGGCTCTGCCAGGTGCCACTGAAATCTATCACAGGAGCAAACTCAAACTATTGGCTGCAGAAATTAATTTGAGCAAATCAGTGCTTGTGAAGATGACACAGGAATAGGTAATTGTTCTGTTATATGATAAATCTCCTTAAGTCAGAACTGACAGCTCACAGTAACAATAATCATAAAAGTCCTTTATCGTTGTTATGTGTTGTTGAGTCACCTACGACTCATAGCAACTCTGTGTATAGTAGCCCTGAAGCCTGCCATGTCCTGAGCCAGTCTCACTGACTTCAACACACCTATTGCCATTACCTCAGTTACTGTGTCAATCCATCTCATCTGAGTTTTCCCTTTCCTGCACTGTCTCTCCACCCTTCTAAGCATGATGTCCTTCTCAAAGGACTGGTCCCTCCTGGCTATGTGCCCAAAATATGTGAGATGGAGCTTCGAAATCCTAGCCTCCAAGAAGAAACTTGGTTTCACCCTCTACAAGACAGACTTGTTTGTTTTCTTGGCAGTCCATGGTATGTTTAAGACTCTTCTCCAGCACCACAACTCAAAGGCATCAATTCTTCTATAATCCTTGTCATTGTCCAGCTCTCTGATGCATAGCAAGTTATTGCGAAGATCATGGCCTGGATCAGGCACACCTTTGTCTCTAGACTGACACTATTGCTCCTTAGTACTTTGGAGAGGTCCATGACAGCAGATTTCCTAACTGCTGGTGCCCAGAGTGTTGACTGTGGAACCAAGCAAACTGAAATAGTTAACAACCTCAACCGCCTAAAAGTCCTTTGTTGTTGTTGTTATGTACTGTAGAGTCTAAACTGACCCATAGCTGGCCCTCTGGCATGTCTTCAGAGGCAGTGGGAGGAGATTAACCATCCTTCTCCCGTGGAGCAGCTGGTGGCCTTGAACTGTCTTCCTTTGGGATTATAATGCAGCTTCTTGCCACTAGGCCACCAGAGCTCCCGTAAAAGTCCTTTAAGGGATATAACAGTAAATTCTCTAGCTCTGGTGGCCTACTCTGGATGTTGTGCTGCTAACCTAAAGGCTGAGTGCCTCTGATGGTTCAAAGTCCAGCAGTTTTGATCTCCCAGTGGCTCTGAGAGAGTGAGCGAGCTGGGTAGTCTCTCCCTGTTGTAATTCCAGAATCACAGGATTCACAGAATCCGATGGAGGGTTGCTATGAGGTGAACTGACTCAATGACAATAAGTGTGCTATATAATGATTTTTAAAAATGTTTTTCACCATACAAGTTTATTCCAATTTATAATTTCTGTATCATTGGGAAATGACCTAATGCATGTAGACCACTAACATTTCAAAAAACATTGATTGTGGATGGAGTGAATCTCTGGGTTTGCCAGCATTCATTATTGCTCAAGGGAATGGACACTGGTGGTGAAATGATGAAATATTCAGTTGCTGAGAGGTGGTTTGAAACCAGCCGGTGACTCTGGGGAAGAGAGACCTGGCTGTGAGCTTCTGTAAAGACCACAGCAAAGAACTCCCAAGGGGCAGCTCCACTCTGTCACATGGGGTCAGAAATTACTTTCTGACACCCACCAAGGATAAGTTTTATTAAGCATGCTGAGCCAGTCACACACAGGGTTCATTAGCACAGACTCTCTGTTCCTGAGTGCAGAGGACATTAGAGGGTTTGCTCAGATCTAGAATATAAGCAGGAATGAGTGTAAAGGGCTGGATTGGTGCCATCAGTGTGAACAGGTTAAAAAAAATGCTACTGAACAAAGATGTGATGTCTGAGACTTGGAAATGCCAGTTCTGTCATAGACCTCACGGCATCTGTCATAGAAATTGTGGTGTTAGGGGAAAACAAAAAGCTAAGAATCTCAGACACATTCTCCAAAAGTCCCCCCAAATGATAAAAGCCCCTGGCAAGTAAATGTGCCTTCAAAATAACAGAGGCTTTCAGATGATCAGGGAACTAAGAACACTTTGTAGATGAGTGAATTGTTCTCTGAAAATGCACAAGGAAAAGTGCTCACACTAGGAGGTCCCTGAAAGAGTGGAAACGTGGAGCAAAAGTCAAAGTCGTAAAAAGGCCAAGCTCACAGGTCTGACAGTGTCTTGTTAGAGCCCCAAGACCAGTGCTGCGTGACATTCTTGAAGCCTGGAGTTGAATTCAACCTCGTGGCTCTACTCTTACCCTGAACAACAGAGTGGGAAATAAGATGAGTAAGACGACCAGGGAAGCATTCATTTCTTAGAACAATCAACGTCACAAGATCAAAACGGCAGCACTGGCCTAGGGAGAAAGCTTAGCAAGCAGGAAGGGATGGGAAAGAAGACCAAATGGAAATGGGAAACACAGGGAGGCAGTGGGAAGAGTGCTGTTATGTTGTCAGTATTGTAATCAATGTCACATAACACAATGTGTATGAACTGGTGAATGGGAAATCAATTTGCTTTGGAAACTTTTACTCAAAACACAATAAAAAGTTACCCCTCCAAATGCATGTGAATTTATTCAAGTAAAGATACTAGAGAGTTTTATTTATGTTATTAAGTGCCATTGAGTTGGCTTCAACTCATAGTGACCCTATATCTTTGCCCAAAGATCTATATAGAATAAAACTTTGCTATGAACAAAACTTATGCTATGAACCCTGTATGGACAAAATCTTGCCCAATCCTGTGCCATCCTCAAAGTTCTGCTGTTTAAACCTATTGTTGCAGTTCCTGTATCAACTGTGATGGAGAGTAAACAAGGCAGACTCTCCAATCAGTAATCAGCAAGAAGTTCCCATGGTTAAAGATGTGTATTCCTTCAAACTCTTAGAGGGTTTGCTTATGCATACTGTGACAGTAAATCCTACCAGGACCCAGAATGGCTCAGTGTTCCCACCAATGGTAAAATAATGTTGTTATGTGCCACATGTCACCTGAGACCCACACTGACCCTATGTACAACAGCTTTGAACCCTGTCCCGCCCTGAGCCAGTCTCACTGATTCCAACTCACCTAACCCCACTGTGCCAGTCACTGTATTAATCTATCTCATCCGGGCTCTTTCTCTCCTGCACTGTCCCTCCACCCCTTTGAGCATGATATCCTTCTCCAAGGACCAGTCCCTCCCACGTGCCCAAAGTATGTGAGATGGAGCTTCAAAATCCTAGCCTCCAAGGAGAAACTTGGTTTCACCCTCTCCACGACAGACGTATTTGTTTTCTTGGCAGTCCATGGTAGGTTTAAGACTCTGCTTCAGCACCACAATTCCAAGGCATCGATTCTTCTTCTACCATCCTTGGTCATTGTACAGCTCTATGATGCATAGCAAGTAATTGCAAAGACCATCTAGACTGACATCTTTGCATTTCAGGACTCTGGAGAGATCTTTGACAGCAGACTTTCCCAATGCAATTTGTCTTTTGATCTCCTGACTACTGGTAATGGAACACTAAAAAATCAAATAACAACCCAAACTCAGCTCTCCAGTTGACTCCAATTATTGGCAACCATATGTGTGTAATAATATGCAACTGCTGATTTATTTTTTTATGATCAGCTAGTATTTCTTTAATAACAGGTCTAGTCACACAGGTCTTCAGATGTACACTAACTTGTATCAGAGTTCAAGGACAGAAAAGGCAATGATTTCCACATTGGTGGGATAAAGAATTTTTCATGTAATTTTTCATGACCAATCAATAGCTTTTAAAAATCTCCACCCTTTTCTTCCTAGACACTCTGGGGAGAAGGAGGAGAGGAATCAAACTTCCAAACTATCACTTAGAAGCCAAATATGTTAACCATTTACAACACCCAGGGACTCCAAATAAACGTTGCCACAGCTGTTATGTATTTTGTCCCCATCACATTATGTCACTCTTTCCACCTAATTTTTGGACTCCTAGGATCGAAGATTCTTTCTATAAACAAGTCAAGGATTCAGTAGGAGTGTTAATGTTTCCTACTAATAACTGTGTGCTAACTGGGAGGCCTGAAATTTTCATAAGCAAGTACTTATAAGTTGTTGTTGTTGTTGTTATGTGCCACTGAGTTGTTTGCAACTCATAGCAACCCTATGTACAAGAGCCCTAAACTCCATTCTATCCTGTGCCAACCTTGCTGTCTCAAACACATTCATTCCCACCACTCCACTCACAGAATCGATCCATCTCGTCAAGGGTCTTCCTCTCCTGTGCTGTCCCTCCACTCTCCCAAACATGATGTCCCTCTCCAAGGACCAGTTCCTCCTTGCAACATGCCTAAAGTACGTCAGATGAAGCTTCAGAATCCTTGTCTCCAGGGAACATTCTGACTTCACCCTCTCCAGGACAAACCTGTTTGTTCTCCTAGCAGTCCATGGTATATTCAACACTCTTCTCCAGCACCACAGCTCAAAGGCATCAATTCTCTTTCTATCATCCCTATTCACTGTCCAACTCTAAGATGCATAGCACGTAATTGCAAAGACTATAGCCTGGATCAGGCGCACCTTAATCTTTAGCCTGACGTCGTTGCACTTCAGTACTCTTGAGAGGTCCCTTACAGCTGACTTTCCCAGTGCAATTCATCTCTTGATTTCCTGGCTGCTGTTACCAAGAGTGTTGACTCTGGAGCCAAGCAAACTAAAACTGTTAACTATCTCAATTTCTTCACCATCCATACTGATCCTGCCAATTGCTCCAGTGGTGAGAATCTTTGTTTTCTTGATACTGAGCTTCAATCCATATTGAAGACTGCAGTTCTTGACCTTCTGCCACAAGCGCTTCAGGTCCTCCTCAGTAAGTACAGGGCTGCTAACCAAAAGATTGGTGGTTCAAACTCACTAGATGTTCCTCAGGAGAAAGATGAGGCAATCTGCTCCTATAAAGATTACGATCTTGGAAAACCTATAGAACAGGTCTCTGCTGTCCTGCATGGTCACTAGGGGTTGGAATAGATTCGAGGGCAGTGGGATTGCTTTTTGGGTTTTCCAAAAACTTAACTTGAGTCTGGGCAGTGATTTAGGTATAAATGGAGAGACTGGCTCAGCTCTAGGAAGCGTATTGCAAGAAAAGAAAAGGTCACATTGTTCGAGGTCAACAGGAAAATGATACCAAAGCTAAGTGAGTGATAGAGGTCTTTGCACCCACAGAGACGATAGCCTTCAGCACCTGACCGGTGTCGGGGGACTGATCATTATATGTGAGCTATGTTCAACGAGGCTTCATTACGAAACCCTGACATAGGATCTCACCTGGGATTTGAATGTGACTGGAAAGTGGGGTAAAAACTGAAATTGTGTTCTTTAAAAATCTCCGTCCACGTCCTGTGAAACTTTTCTCTTTTACTTCTTAGATAGTTAAGCAGATCACCATAGCAACAGTATTCGAAAATCAAGTAGATTGGCCCTGAAAGAAAAAACCATTTACATCACAGGTGGGCAAAAACCAGAAGTGCTTTTCTCAGAAGTCTCTGTAACAGATGTCATCTAGGACAGCCAAGGCCTTAGCCGACTTAGAGAAAGTACAGCGCATGTTGAACCACTAACTGAAAGCTCAGCGGTTCAAAAGCACCAGCCACTCCATGGAAATAGGCGCGCCATCCCCTTTATTAAGATTTACCATCTCAGAAACGTGGTGCACGGTCACCATGTGTGGGAATCACACACAGTGGCCTTTGGTTTCTTAGACTGAAATTTCTATTTTAGCTCTTTTTTTTTTGCTTTTGGAAAGCAACGCCTTTTTCCCTTGGACCTTAGCTCTTGCTACACCCATAACCACTGTTCACCTGGACTCTCCAGCTTGCAACTAATACTGAGATGCTGGCAGCGCTGAGAACACTTGGTAAGTAATTACTGACTTGTTACATGACTAAGAAGGGGAAAACATGTCCCCACCAACTCCTGGGTTCACGTTCTTTCTCTCTCTTTTTTTACACAAGCCCTGGGCTGCCTGTCCCTGGAAGCTGCACATAGTACAACGTTCCTGATGGAAAGAAGTCATTGTGAGTGCAGAGTTTGGGTATTTCTGGGCCAAAGGGAGAGAATCAGGAGGCTTGATACAGAGTACAGCGGTGTCAGATTACTCAACAAGTGAGGCAAACATGGTCTGTTTGACTAATCTGTAGTCAACACCGTCTCATGTTTCCACATCACAGATTCAGTTCCTAGGGATGACTACTAGCATCTGTCTCTCTCTTGACCCCACAGCCTTCTTACAGAATCAAAGCCTCTTTTCAAATGGGCAATCCCCGACAGGAGTGGAGCAGCCAAGAAGCCACAGAAACATGGCTTCCTCTCGCCTGTTTACTAATCTGGAGTGAACAATTTCACACGGACTTCACCATATCTTTGATGGATTTGCAGTGAAAACTTAGGGATTCCATGATAGGTCACACAATAAAGGAGGTAGGATAGTCATTCTGTACATTGAAACATTTAATTTACATTAATATATACATATGACAGTGACACCTCTGTCTCTCACATTGCTGTCAATTTTGACAGCACATATATCTGAGATATATCTGTACATGCATTTAGAAACACACAAAGTGATTGCTATCAAGTCAATTCCAACTTTTGTGTGACCCTCCATTGAGCTACCAATGCCCATCCTTCTTCTGTAGAATAGCTGGCGGATTAAAACGGCTAACATTTCAGTTAGCAGCACAGTACTCTACACACTGTCACCAGAGCTCCTATATACATGTATATACGTGTGTGTATTAAACCAAGACTCACTGTCAACTCAACTCATAGTGTCTCTCCATTAGGTTTCAGAGATTCTAAATCTTTTATTGTCATGTGCCATCAAGTCAGAATTGATCTACAGCTGACACTCCAGTGTGTCTCCAGAAGCAGTAAACTGCATGGGAGGAAACTGCCCATCTTTCTCCCATGCTGCAGCTGGCACATTCGAACCACTTACCTTTGGGTTGGAAGCACAACTCTTTACCACTGAGCCACCAGAGCTTCCTGTAAATCTTTAGGAGAGGAGACGACACATCTTTTCCATAGTGGATTTCCAATACTGTAAACTATGGAACTGAACCGCTGATCTTTTGGTTAGCACTGAATTACAACACCAGAGTTCTCTCTCCTCCTCTCCTCTCCTCTCCTCTCCTCTCCTCTCCTCTCCTCCTCCTCCTCCTCCTCCTCCTCCTTCTTCTTCTTCTTCCTTCTTCTCTCTCTTTCTCTACCAGAATTCTGGTGGCCCAGCCTGTAGAGTGCTGTGCTGCTAACCCAAATCTTAGGCATCTCTGTGAGAATGGATTCAATGACAGTGCATTTGAGAGGTTTCTTAAAGCATCTATTTTAAAAAAGCATAAAAAAGCATCTATAGAAAAAGATTTTGTGATGGTGAATAATGCTGCTATGAACATTGGTATACAAGTCTCCTTTTGTGCCTTAGTTCTTATTTTCTCAGGGTAGCAGCATTATTCACCATCACAAGAACATGAAAACAGCCCAGATGTCCAACCACAAACTAATGGATGGAGAAATTATGGTGCATTCACACAATGGAATATTAAGCAGCATACAGGAGCAATGATTTTGCAAATTATTACCTAACTTGGGAGGGACTGGAGAGCATTATGCTGAGTGAATTAACTCAGTCCCATAAGGACAAAAACTGTATAAAATCATTATTGCAGAATGACTATAAGGATCAAAGGGGGGTGGTTGGAAGCAGAAGGATGAGGATGTGCAGGGGTTGGGGGAAACTAATGATGATTTGATGGGTGAAAGGGTGAGGGAAATTTGAAGAATCTGGTCTGGAAAACCATGTATTCAAATTTTGTAAATAAACTGGTACATAAAAAAAGATTTTTGTGTTGCACAAGTAACCCAAGGTCACACTTCTCTGGTGGTTTGAGGATTTCTGGGGGAAAGATGGGCCACCTCGTCCTGTGCACTTTACAGCCTCAGAAATCCAGCAGATGGTGGACTTGTTCTGACTCAATGGCAGCCACTGAGTAAGTGTTTATACACATAAACTCTCTCTCTGAACATGTATGTCGCTGTTGTGTGATGTCAAATTGGAACTGACTTACAGATGATCCTCCAGCAGGTCTTCAGAGGCAGTAAATCGCACAAGAGGAGACTGTCCATCTTCTTCCCATGGAGCAGCTCACAGATTCAAATCATAAGCTTTTAAATTGACAGCACAATTCCTTACCACTAAGGCAGGAGGGTGATACCTCTATGTATGCCTTTGATTGGGTGTTGTTACTGGGGATGCATTACCTGACAGTGTACACGCCCCCAGCAGATTGACGATGTTCTCATGGCTTCCCAGGTGAGTCATCATTTTGAGTTCTGACATGAGAGCTTCTTTTTCAGAGCTGTCTGCCTTTTCTGTGATTGGAAGAGCACATACGCGTAGAATACAAGGAAAGCAGTAAAAATAAAAACACCAAAATAAAAAAACCCAAAAACAACCAAAAAACTCACCCCAAAACCCCAATATTTTAAAAACAATTTCTGTTTAAGTTTGTTTTAGTGTAGTTTGGATGAAAGTTTATAGAGAAAACTGTCCATTCAACAATTTATGCACTTTTTTGTTTCATTAACCTGACTGCATTCCTCTCAATGTCACAGGACTCTTTCTATTTCTTCCCTAGGTTTCTATTCATCCTTCTTTCTGGCCTTTTGAGCTTTATTCTTGGGCAAATTCTGCCCTTTTCTTCTCACTGGTTGACTGTTCTGAGCAGTGTGCAATCTCTCCAGTGTTCCTGTTCACCATAAAGGCCTATCTATTGTTTGCTGGAAAGTTGGGCCACTGGGTTGGGTTCAGTTCCTGGCCTGCAGGGTGATTAAGGACGATAGCCTTGGGGTTCCACCAGTCTCTATCAGACCAGTAAGTTGGTTTCAAGTTTTATGATTTTTAGTCTTATCCTTCATTTTTCTCCCAAAGTATCTAGGGTCTCAACCTGTGACCCTTTTGGGGCAGTCACTGTAGTAGCTGGGTACCATCTAGTTCTTTTGGTCTCAGGGTTGTGGATGATGTGGTTGGTGTGGTCCATTAGTCCTTTGGACTAATCATTTCCATATTCCTTTTATTTTTTCCTCATTTTTGCACCAAATAGAGACCAACAATTGCAAATTAGAAGACTATTCTCAAGCACTTAAGACTCACACCGATATTCTTCAAAGTAGGCTATATAACACTATCTTTGTGACTCTATTAAACCAAGTGACCATGATGTCTCCTGCCTAAATCTATGGTCCTGAGCTCCCAGGTCCAGCAACTCATTCCTTCAAAGTGTTTAGTTATGGCTAAGAAGTTTCCATAACTTTTCCCCCTCTGCTGTTATTAGATGCTATTGAGTTGAGTATGACTCATTGTGACCCTATGAATGATAGATCTGAACCCTGTCCTAACCTATTCTGTGTCAGCCTCATCATCTCTGACACACTTAAGCCCATTGCTGTAATCACTGTGTCAACCCACCTCATTGAGGGTCTTCCTCTCTTTCACTGACCCTTCATCTTTCCAAACATGATGTCCCTTTCCAAAGATTAGCCTCTCCTCACAACAAGCACAAAATATGTGAGATGAAGTTTCACCTCCTTGCCTCCAAGGAGCACTCTGGCTACAATTTTACCTACAGAGTCCACTATATTCATGGATATATTTGCAACACATATGACTCAACAGTACACAACAACAACATAAAAACGTAAGTTGGAGATGAAAATAAAGGTCAATGACTGCAAGCCACTCCATGGAAGCAAGACCTGGAAATTTCCTTGCATAAAGATTACAACCTAGGAAACCCTATAGGGAAGCTGTGCTCTGTCAATGAGTAGTTATGAGTTGGAATAAGCTGATGACACCTAACACACCACAGAGTTTATGTTAACAATGCAAGAAAGAGCATCTGCTTGCAATAACTACCTCTCCCAATGGTGACTCAAATAGAAACTGAACAAACAGATGATGAAGAAGAGTCTGCATTAGAGCTCTTTTATATTCTCAAATCAGTTGACACAAACCTCAACCTGGAAGCATGGCTAGTAATGGCCATTAAAAAAATGGTGGAAAACAAAATGCTTAAAGAAGATATTAGTCTATAGGATAGACAATCTACATAAACCCCAATTTCATCTACACTGAGACCAGAAGAATTAGATGGTGTCCAGCTACCACTACTGACTGTTTTAATCAGGGCCCCAAAAGGACTCCATGCTACATTCTAAAGACATTTCTCTCTTCTTTTATCTTTTCTTCATTTGTAATGTTTGTTGTTACATGCTGTAAGTTATAAGTCAGCTCTGACTCGGAGACCTTATGTACAACAGAGTAAACCCCTACCTGACCCTGTACCATTGTCATAATTTTTGTTGTGCTTAATCTCATGTTACATCTTGTTGGAGGTTTTCCTTCCTTTTGCTGACTCTTTCTCTGCTTTTCTAAGTATGATGTCATACTGTTGAACAGAACCTCAAAGTCAAGCAAAACAAAACAACAAATATACTTACTGAATTCTTTTAGACTAGAGTTCTCCCTAAGACTGCTGTCCTGTGGCCAGCTAGCTCAGTTGGTTAGAGTGTGGTGCTAATAAGAGTACTATCCTGAGGTACTCATCAAACTCTGAACCAAAACTAACCTCTGAGGTCACCTTTTAGTCAAATAACAGAATATCATAATAATATTAATGAATATAATCTGTAAGCACTGTGTGTCCTAAAAAATAATAAGCTCATTTGCATAAGACCAACTGGTCAATAATGACTTTAAAATAAAGGTAATAATGTAAGGGAGCTGGGTAACTAGATTAATGCAACTGGAACAACCAGAATGAAAATAATGAGAATGCTCATTCAGTGTGAAGAAAATAACTGAAGTCATTGAACAATGTGTGCAGAAATTGTTGGATGGAAGTTTAAGCGGCTGTGTAAAGCTTCACCAAAAAACCCCCAAGACAAAATATGACAGAAAATGGGAAGAAGGGGGGACTGCGTCTCCTTGTCTTCATACATCATTGCTGCTATCATTCCACTTTACTGTACCTTTCAGCATTTTGACTGCAACCTGGATTGAGACTCCTGTTTTACTAATTCCATAAGCTGTTGCATTCATCACTTTTCCAAAAGCACCCGATCCTAGGACCTTTCCTGCAAGATGAATGACGAGTAAGCACCTTTGAAAGGTTTCCCAACAGGAAGGAATTGTTACAGAAACTCTTGCAGCATTCAGTGCTTACCAAACTCTAAATTTTCTCTTGGAAACTCCCATTTGAGATCATACTCAAATTCTCGGAAATCAATGTAGAAGTACTCATTGTCCAGTGAGCCAGTCACCTGTACCATTTGCATCTGGCTTTCATACCTGAATTGCTGCAGGGAGGCATGAAAGAATCTGTTGAGAATAGGCAATTACTCAGGAACAAGAAGTAAGGATGAATTTTTACTTTTGGGGTTTTTTTTTACCTTTTTGTACTTGTGATAAAGTAGCATAGTTAAAACCACAATGAAGGGAAGACAAAGTCCAATTGTTGCATAGAATGAGATGTTGTCTTGGATGAAAGGGAAAGGATCTGCAAAGAGTTCCACCAAGTGATGATTAAGACTTTCTGTCTGCATTACAAATAGTATTTATTACAAATAAAATACATATCTCTATTGCATATAGTAAAAATTATACACAAATAGAAAAAATTATAATATCTTCTATCCTGTTTGCATAACCACTGTTTTCAATCCTCACAATCCCTCTACATGTCCTCTACTCCCCATCAGATAAAGTTCACATAAAAGAGAAGGCTTCATGGTGCTCCTAACTGAGGACGGGCAGTTCGAATTTACCAGCTGTTCTGCAGGAGATAGGAGTCAATTTTAGTCACAACTGACTTGATGGCAGTGGGTTTTGATTTGGTCACATAAAAGACAAACTGAAAATCTGTTTCTTTCCTATAAATTTTTCAATATTTCTGAACACATTTTTTTCTAATAATTTAAGAAGCTTCAATGCATCCTGCTAAGGGAAAGACATCAGTCTGGAAAAGCTAAATATTGTCTGATCCCAATAATATTGGAAAAGATAATCTATATAAACAATAAAAAGTTAGTTGCTGGGGTCTGAGAGGAGGGATGAAACAGGTGGAGTCCAGTGCATTTTTAGGGCAGGAAATTATTCTGTAGTTTACAATCATGATAGACACATGGCATGTATTTGTCTAAACCCGAGGGCTGTACAATGCAGAGTGAACCCTGATGTAAACTGTGGACTTTAATGAATAATAATCCATCAATATTGGTCCACCTACTGGAACACATATACCACAGGAATACAAGCTGTTAATAACAGGACAAATGATGTGGGAAGGGGGCATACATGTGAAGGTTTCATAGCACAGTATTTCTGTAAGCCCAAAGCTGTGCTAAAAGTCTGTGAAAATTTTTATTCCAATGAAAACATCATTCATTATGTTCTAAGACTTACACTTGTTTAAATTCACAGAATAAACAATCCAAACTCACCAGCATTGAGTCAACGCTGACTCACAGAGACCCTGTAGGACAGAGCAGCATCGCACCACAGGATTTCCAAGGCTTATATCTTCATGGAAGCAGCTTATCTCAACTTTTTACCAAGCAGTTACTGGTAGATTCGAACCACCGACTTCTTGATTATCAGTTCAATTCTTTAACTACTATGCCACCATGGCTCCTTCACAGGACATGCAAGTCATTTGTTTTTGGTGGTGTTTTTTTATTTTTACTTTTTTCTAAGATGTCTAAATTCAGTGACTTGATGGCACACAACAACAACAATATATTCTGTCTATGAAGATCTTTAAGTGTGTCTGGGCAAGTTGTCAATTCTAAACTATCAGTACAGGCATCTAAATTTCAAGTTGATTTCATTTAGAATAGTGCTTTAAAACAAACAAACAAACAAATATAGGGCTAGGATCAGGGCAAATAATGGTGTTCGGTCAAAGGAGGAAGCTGAAGCTCAAAATCATTTGCTCTGATTCATTGGGATTGGTCTTTGAGTTGAGGTTCACAGTGTTGAGAGTTATTAGTGTATGACTACAGGGAGCTCTGGTGGCCTAGTGGTAAAAAACTGCATTGCAATCCTGAAGGCACATGGTTTGAATCCACCAGCTTCTCTATGGGAGGATGGACAATCTCCTCCCATGTGATTAACAGTCTCTGAAAACCTGCTGGAGGGTTAGCTATGGGTCATTTCTGACTTGAGGGTGTACAACAACAACAACATATGACTACAAGTCATGACCATGACAACATAGGGGATTGTCACTCTGAACTACAGGGTTGCTTTTTCACAGGGGACTCTTGCTTGACTCAAAACCTTTCTCTACTCATGCACTGAGTAGTACATTCTCTTAGGAAATTATCCAAATATAAGGAAACATCAGGCACTAACTCAGCAGTGGGGAATTCCTGACAGGGCCGTGGTAGGACAGCAACTGCTCATACCTGATGAGGTCAAAAGGATTGTTTCACAAGAGTTGCCCACGGAATTGTAAGCGCAGCACGTGACCATGAAACCCTTCATTGCCTCACTGATGTTGAGGGTACTACTTGATATCCTCTGTCCGAATACTTTTCTGTGAGCTTTTTTACTCCAGATGCCTTCTGTGATTTCATCTGTGCAGCTGCAAAGGCATGGCAGACAGAAAAGTTGGGTAGGTAGGCTGGTATTATAGCAGAAACTAGGGTTTCTATTGAGAACACTATAAAAAATTCCTTCATTAATAAACGTCAGGCTTACTGGTCAGATAGAGGCTGTAACTCAACTGTCAGCCAAACAACAGGCTTATAAAGTGACCTGTAACACCAGCGAGTCAGTTACCCTTTAGAGTAACCAATCATATGGAGTCAAAGGGCAGCATTTTCCCAAGGATAAGGCCCCAGAGGCAGGAAAGTGTAAGACAAAGTATTAATGGAGATGAGAATCATAGGGAAGAAGCAGGAACTATGTAACTACATTGAGGGAACTGAAACTAATGACATGAATATAAAGAATGGATACAAATGGTTGGATTAAAACCAATATGCTTTGACAACTTACACTCATAATACAATAATTTTTAAAACTTTAAAAAAATTTATTATTTTGTGTGTGTGTACCGTCAAATCAGATCTGACTGGTACAGGAGGAGATTGTTCCTCTTTCTCCAGCAGAGCATCTGGTGGATTTGAACCATCCACCTCTGGCATTGCAGTACACCTTCTTGCCACTAGGCCACCAGAGCTCACCAATAATTTTTTTAAAAAAGAAAAATTCCTTCTTTAGACATTAACAGAAGCATCTATGGCCACTGAGAATGATGTATGGTAAACATGTTAAAGAATTCACCATTTCTTCTTCAACTGCTCATGAGACAGTCTCCCTATATGCTTACTGCATCAGGAAGCATTTCACTTTACTGCAGCTTGCAGATACTGGATTTTTTACAAATGTTTAACAACTCCATATTGAATAAGTCTATATGGCACCATTTTTCCAACAACATGTGCTCATGTTAGGTCTCTCTGTCACATTTTGGTCCTTTTCACAATATTTCAAACTTTTTCATAATGCTATTGCACACTTAATAGATGATAATAGGGTGAAAACCTAACTTCCTATGTGTGGGAAACCAAAAAAAATGTGTCTGACTGGCCTTTTTGCAATATTTGCTTTACTCAGTGGTCTGGCACTGAAAAAAGGCACTATCTCCGAGGTATGCCTGCCTGTTAGATAGAGAGTGTGTTTTATATCCTTCTGCTACAAGAGATACTAATATTTTCATTACTTGGTAGATTTGTCTGAGCACTTCTTCCAGGTCCAAGATGGTAACGGGTATCCATCGGAGGAGCAAGAAGCCTGATTTGCTGATACCTCAGCCAGCACTTGAGGTTTCCCTGCAGAGAAGAGCATGTGAAAGTAATTTAAGACAAAAGAAAAGGCAACATCCTGCTGCATGCTGCAACATGGGTGAGCCTTGCAAACAAAATACTGAGTGTAATAAGTCAGATACACAAAGATAAATGTTTCATGACCCCACTTACATGAGTGACAGGTAGTCTTCCTCTGACAAAGTACTCAAGTTACTATGAATCACAATTAAAATTGTCCTTTCTCTTTTCAAAATTGCATCATCTGTGAAATGAACTACATATAATGGTGCAACATGTTGCTGATGTTGTCATTATCTGGAAGTCTATTGGTGATGTTTCCAATTTCAAGAAAACAAATAGAGATTGGATATATAAAGATACTGATAGTACAAAACAATAATAATGGAAACAAAAGAAAAATGAGGTATTCATCTTATGTCAGAACTGGCTTATGACAGAGTCACTGGGACAGAACCCCATCATAAGTCAGTGACTACCTGTGTATAGAAGAGGCAAATGCAGAGACAAAAACTTACGAGTGGTTTGCATGAATGGGATGGGAGAGGGGAGTCTTAGCTCAGGGGACACTGAACTTCTCTGTTAATGGTGGTGGGAAAGTTTAGAAATGGGTAATGGGGATAGCTACACAGCATAATGAATAGAATCCATGTCACTGAATAGCATTTGCTAAACATGTTGAATTGGTGTTACATGGGGAGCTCTGGTGGCCTAGCGGTAAGGAGCCACGCTGCCCATCCAAAGGTCCACCAGTTACTCTGCAGAAGTCTGGACAATCTCTTCTTGTGCAATTTACACCTTCTGAAAACCTGCTGGAGGGTCAGCTGAGTTAGTTCTGACTCAATGGTACATGACAACCACAGTACATATGTCTACTTGGGGGAGGGGCTCATTTTCTTAAGGTGGGTTCATATATGACAAACAGATAGAGAAAATGACAGAAAGTATGTAATGAATGAAGAAGGTTCTGTCAAAAGACTAGGGCATTTCTAGCCATAAAAGGCAACTCTGATTCTCAATGCAGTCTACTTTATAATGCATAAGATACCTACTTTGGACTTCTTGGAGTAGCTGGGTGGTGTTATATACTCTTTAGTACATGTAAACAATTTCTATTCTTGCAAGACATACAGCCCAAATTCTCCTTAGAAACAAGGATGGTGAGACAGCCTTTCACACATTTGGGACATGTTACCAAGAGTGACCAGCCCCAGGAAGGACATTCTACGGACTGCCAAAAGAATGAGCTGATGTCATGGAGGACGCACGGCCCAAATGCTCCACAGAAGGAGGAACAGTAAGACTTTGTCTCTTGTACTTTGGACGTGTTATCGGCAAAAACTAGTCTCTGGAGAAGGAACAGAGCGTCATGCTTGGAAAAGTAGAGGGTCAGAGACCCTAAACGAGGTGAGCTGACACAGTGGCTGCAACAATGGGCCAGAACAGAGCGATGGTTGTGAGGAAGGGACACAGCACCCCAATGCCTAGCCACTGGACACCACTTCTCCACTGCTAGGTTGTCCTATCCAGATCTGAAATGTAGTGCTTCATTCTGCTGCACATGGGGCCACTGAGCCACATCCAATCCAGGGTACCCAACAGAACAGCAGCGGCCTCCTAAATGGAGGGGAAATAAATGTCTGTTTGTAAAAGAAATTTGTTTACTATAATGGGTATTCCTGTTACAGCAGCATTAGGAACCTAAGCCACCTGGTCAAGTTGAAGGTCAGTGAAAATAACCCCATGAGATGTATCGTCACAGCAGGTACAGGAGTGAGATACAACAGCAACATCTGTGAGGAAGACACACAGCCCGGGCATGGTTTCCGCCTGTTGTTGGAATCAGTTCAATAACCCCTAACAACAGAACATTTGTTCAGGTAGTATGGCACTCTTGGGAAATGGCTTCAGAGTTGACTTCTGATGTTGGCTGGTATGGGCTGCACATCCACCAGGGTAGCGTGGGCTCCTGGCAGGTGCTCTGTTCCCCACCCCTCCAACCCTCTCTTTAGGCCTCTGGTTCTGCTCTTTTCTTGCTTCTCCCTGTGCCATGAGGTCACCACAGCACTCCAATGCCTAGCCATTGGATACCACTTTTCTACTGGTAGGTTGTCCTATCCAGATCTGAGACGTAGACCCATAGCTATGTGCACACATCAACATAATTCTTAGCTTGAGGAGAAGCTATCCAAAAGATAAGAGTATCAACAAAACATGCCCTCTTATCTTTACAGGTCAAAACCCAGTGCAAATTATAGAAAGCAATATGACTTCAACCATTCCTTAAGATGAACTTTGGAAGAATTAAAACTCAATAAAATTTTGCTTAACATTTGTTCAGTAAAGTCACAATACTACAGCATGTTTTGATAGGATATGGAACAGATCTTTTCATTTCTGAAAATGAAAACAGGGGTGTACATAAAACAAGCCAGTAGGTTTAAGAGCACAATTTCCAAATGCATAAACATTTATTTTATTTTATTTTATTATTTTTGTGTGAGTGTACCATCAAATCAGATCTGATTGGTACAGGAGGAGATTGTCCCTCCTTCCCCGGCAGAGCATCTGGTGGATTCAAACCGTGCACCTCTGGGATTGTAGTTGCAGCTCCTTACCAGTAGGCCACCAGAGCTCCCCCAAATGCATAAACATTTAAAAACAGCTTTACAGCATTAATTTTGTCTTGTTGTTGTTAGGTACTGTCAAGTTGACCACTCATAGTAAACTATGAACAACAGATCTGAACCCTGCCCTATCTGGTGCCATCCTCATCATCTCTGAGTCCATTGTTACAGTCACTGTGTCAATCCAGCTTGTTGAGTGTCTTCCTGTCTTTCTATGATCCCTCTACTTTTCCAAGCGCAATGCCTTTTCCAAGGACTGGTCCCTCATAACAACATGCCCAGAGTATGTGAGAAGAAGTTTCATCATCCTTGTCACTAAAGAGCACATTAGTTGCACTTTCTCCAAGACAAGTATGTTTGAACCTTTGGCAGTCCATGGGACATTCATTTAGTACTTTTCCAACAGCACCACTTAAAAGGTCTGATTTTTCTGTCATCCTTATTTGTTGTCTAAATTTGTCTTAGTGCTGGTATAACAGAGATGTCTAAGTGAATGATTTAATGAACAGAAATATATTCCCTTACAATGTAGGAGGCCAAAAGCCCAAATTCATGGTGTTGGCTCTGGGGAAGAATTTCTCTCTGTGTCCTCTGCTTCTAGGAATTGTAGGAGCGCAGGAATCAAAGTCCAAAGGACATGCTCCAGAGGGTCTAGGGTTCAAGTCCCTGTTCAGGCAAATGGCATGCTCCACATCCAGCTCTTCTTTTTTTTGTGACACTGAGATTCCCTCCCTGCTGACTTTTCTCCCCCTTTTATCTGCGAGAAAAGATGTCACATCAGGGGAAATCCTTTTAAATCATATCAGGACTGTGATCAGTCATCGCATCTCACCCTTCATCATTTTAGGACTGCTTGTTTTAACCAGTTGTGACTGTGTACCATGAAGTCAGAGCTGACCCATAGCTGACCCGCCAGCAGTTTATCAGAGGCAGTTAATCACACGGGAGGAGATTTCCCATCTTTCTCTTGAGCAGCTGGTGGATTCAAACTGAGTGCGTCAAGATGGAAGCACCGCTCTTTACCACTAGGCCAGCCACCAGAGATCCCTTATTTTATCAGTCATTTATCAATAATGTGGGATTATCATATAAATTCCACATTACATTATTACATACAGTATTTTGAGAGGGGACACAATTTTGTCAATGACACTTTCTAAGCCATTACTTAGCTCTTCCTAGTTAAGGTTAATAGAGAATTAAGGAATGACAAAATTAAAAGTATAGGGGTTTGTTTGTTTTTTAAAATTTTACTTACGTTTTATATTCAGTGTAAATACTTTTGTGAACTGGGCATCATCATTCTCTGCATGGAATGTATATTCTCCAGGCTGGTGTCTATGGTTGCAAAACTTAGATACACTGTTTGAAAAAGAATTGAAGACATATTTAGCCATGTGTCTACAGAAAATGCTAAAATGAATGACAGCTGCTTAGGAGAGTCTTCCTTGAGACACTGACCCACTCCTCCAAGTTCAAGGAAAAAGACCAACAGGCAGCACCTACATCACTAGTATTTGGTAACTTTTTTAGAAATTAAAAATTCCAGGTACCACCCCAAATCTACTGTGGTGTTAGAACTTTGAAAAATGGCTTTATATTCATTGCATTAGCCCTCACTGAAGGCATGGTCTCTCTAGCTACCTCAACTGTGGGCACATAGTCTTACAAATAATCCACAGCTGTGGGAACAATATGAGAGAGAGCATTTTCCACACTGTGAGGAGACTGTGGTGAGACTATGGAGACTGTGAAGAGGCTGTAGTAAGGTGTAACCTGACAGAATCCTGGAGATGAAGCCAAAGTTAAAGGTTTTGCTTCTGGACAACTGAATAAAGAGTTGAGCTATGACTGCTATAAGACAAAGCCTGCTGGATGAGTGAGGAGACCAGAGGTTTATTTTTGCTGCTGAACTGAACCTAGACTTTCACTTGTTGACTGAGAAACTGTATGAACCAATTGAAGAGTTGTGCCTTGATGTTAGTCTGTCTTGGAGCTGCTGTTCACTAAACCTGAACTTTTACTGTATGATATCCTTTGTCTCCATCACCTCCCAAACTATTTCTGAATAAACACCACAACTGTGAGTAAAGTCTGTGAGTCTATCTGCAATAAACATTGGATCCAATAATTCATAGAAATAGGTGCAGGAGCATGGAGGATGGCATGTCTGACCATGTAAATATTTGGTACTATGGATGTTACTGATGGGGACAGCTCCACTTTATGAAGCAGGTAGAAATCAGACTCAGCCTTCCCTATGTTACCACTGCTCCTTTTAACACCTACTGACTCAGAGTCTATGCTTAAGATGATTCCCATGCAATCTGCAGGCACATTCTTTTTTTATGTTTTTATTTTATTTTTATTTTATTATTTTTGTGTGAGTGTACCGTCAAATCAGATCTGACTGGTACAGGGGGAGATTGTCCCTCCTTCCCCAGCAGAGCATCTGGTGGATTTGAACAGTGCACCTCTGGGATTGTAGTTGCAGCTCCTTGCCACTAGGCCACCAGAGCTCCCCTTGGCACATTCTTGTTTGAGACTCTGGCCTAGACCGGAAAGAGGTATATCTTGTATATCTTCTGGATCTTCCCACAAATGTAGAAGATTCTTGGAAGGTGGTGGACACCATAACTTCCCTGCTTCCTGAAAGGCTGTGTCTTTGATGTTGGCCCAAGGCAGGACCTATGGCCAACCCTGGATTCCTACTCCTGTTCATAATGATGAGCACTCACAGCCACGGAGCTTCTGGAAGATTCTTTGTGCAGTCTCAGCAGACTCTAGTACCTATGTGGATCTCTATTACCCATCCTCACATTCTGACGTGGATAATTTGCTATAGAGGACTATACCCAGGGCCTAGGCATCTCTGGTGAGGTGGTCCACAGAGAGCTGCCCTGCTAACCCAAAGGCCGAGCCACTCTGCTGGCTCAAATCCACCTGTGACCCTTTGAGAGAGACACGGGCAATCTTCTTCCACGTGACTAACAATCTTAAAAATCCAATGGAAGGTCAACTATGAGTTGGTTCCATTTCAACAGTACAGAGAGAAAGACAGACAGACAAACCCAATTCCTATCAGGCATCTGGGATGCTGGAGACTCTAGCAGGATACTGAGTATTCTAGAAGAGGCAGGTTAACAAGGAAGGTGAGCTCCTTGGGTTGCAAAACACTACAACAATAGTTGCAACAATGAATGCACGCATGTCAGTGATCATGAAGAAACCACATGTTCTGTTGAACATAAGGCTGCCATGAATTGAAGCCAATTCAACACAACTAGCAACAACAGAAGGGGAGCAAGGTGCTATGGAATATGACTTAATGCACTCAAATTAATCTCCAGAATTATAGGAGAATGTGGGGTAAGTGTGATCACATTGTGGGTGCTGTCATTAAATGCTATAAAACAAAAAGGTATATAATCAGAATATATGAATGGTTGAATTATAAACCAATGTACTATATTAAATTTTCACTCTAATTACAATTAAAAAAAACCTCAAGCCCCCCCCCCCGCCCCCCGACTCAAGTCTACTGCTGTCAAGTGAATTCCAACTCACAGCAGTCCCACAGGACAGAGTGGAACTGTCCCACCAGGTTCCTAAGCCATCTTTACAGAAGCAGATTGTCACATCTTTTTTTCTGGACCAGATAGTGGATCCAAACGTCTTATATTCTGCTTAGCAGCCCAATGCTTAATCTAATGTGCCACCAGGGCCCCTTCTGTAAAGATGAAAGTCTAGGGGACTTTATGGGATAGTTTTACTCCATTTCATGGGTCACTCTGAGTCTGAAATAAACCAGACGTTATCCAACATTTACACAATGGTGGAGTGAGAGTTCATGGCTCTGACTCAGTGAAAGTTTCATGTGGTCTGAAGCAGAGCATTTATTAGTCTTTTAAAAAAACTTGCTTAGTTGGCTAGAGAAGGAAAATTTCTTAGTCCTGACCTAGTTCTGGAAACAAGAAGTAAATGTCTGGCGAAGTGGAAGTGATGGAAAGATTGGAGTAAAGCCAAATGATAGCCTTAAGGGGCAGAAGGGTCACTGGAGTCTCATGTGATTTCCAGATGTCATCAAGGCAGACTATAAGTAGGCCAAAGAAAGTGGGATCTGTTCTTCTCAAATGAAAGCCATAATTCTAACTCATAGTGACCCTCCAGCTGGTCTCTGAGACTGAAAATTCTTATGAGAAGAGACTATTCTCCCTTGGAGCTGCTGGTGGATTCGAACCACCAAATTTTTTTATTAATAGCCCTATCACATAAGCCACTATACCACCAGAGTTCTTCGTGTTTCTCAAAGGGAGCATGTGTTATGGCCAATGGGCTGGAAAAGGAAGAAGAAAGGACATAGGGAAAAAAACCTGACGAAACTACCCAATGTAGCTAGTCAGGGAGTATACCCAAGGCACCAGTCACTGGGACAGAAAAACAAATAATCAATTAGTTGCACTGATGACAGTATTTATCAACACCTATGTAAGGCAGCTCTGGTGGCCTAGTGGAAAAGAACTGCACTGTAATTCCGAAGGCACTCAGTTTGAAGCCACCAGCTGCTCCACGGGAGAAGGATGGATAATCTCCTCCCACGTGATTAACTGCCTCTGAAAACCCACCGGAGGGTCAGCTATGGGTTAGTTCCAACTTTATAGTAAACAACAACAATATAAATGTAAGATGTGTGGGAAATTATTTCAGAACCCCTATGAGAGGCAAATGATTAACATATATGACTGCTAATCAAGAGGTTGGAGGTTGGAGGCTGCCAGGAGGCACCCAGGAAGAAAGGCCTGGTGATCTGTTTTCAAAACACCAGCGGTGGAAAATCCTGTGGAGCCCAGTTCTGCTCTCATGTGCACAGGGTCACCAGGAGCTGGGGTCTGCGTAATGGCAACTATTTATCTTTTTCTTTTAGTAGTTTATCCTTTGTCTTTTTCCTTTAGTAGCTTTTGAGGTTTAGGAGCTCTGGTGATGCACTGTTTAGAGAACTGACTGCTAATAAAAAGGTCAGAGGTTCAAATCTACCAACTGCCGAGCAGGAGAAAGCTGTGGTGGTCTGCTTCTGTAAAGATCACAGTGTTGGAAACCTTACACTGTTGCTGCTTGCTGTGTGCTATTCAGTTGGAAACCAGCTCATAGCTGATTCTCCAGTGGGTGGTGAGAGGCAGTAAATTACACAGGAGACTGCCCATCTTTCTCCCTCAGAGCAGCTGTGGATTCAAACCACCTGCCTTTGGGCTGGAAGCACAATTCCTAACCACAAGGCGACCAGAAGTCCCTTGGAAATCTTAAAGGATGATTCAACTCTGTCCTGTAAGGTCATTAATAGTCAGAATCAACTGTGCAACAGAGTCCGGCTTAGAGGACAATGCTCCTGGAATGTCTTCACTCCTCTGAGCAATCTCCGTGAAAGAAGCTGGTCCCAAAAATTCCACCGAGACCAGCTGACCCTCCAGGCCACCTGATTCTGCATTTTCTCCAGTTTCCATCTGCTAACTGGCAAGACCAACAGGAACGACAGGGTGGCTGACTAGCCTCCGGGATTCTAGGGGACTCACCAGCTGAGGCAAAGGAGTTCAAGGCTCCATTTTTCCCTTGGGTTTTTTTCTGAACTTGGCCTGCTGGCATCAGCAGTGAGGTCAGAAAGTCCAAGTTTACAGTGAAATCACCTCTTGTGACTCAGAAGGCATGCTCTCGTTAAAACTATGAATAAGGATTTTCCCTCCATCCCATCAAAATGCAGGTCACTTTTATTTTCTGTTTCGTGCCAGAGGAGAAGTACTGAGAAAGGGTACTTCTTCCTCACCTCAGAAATAATTTAACTACAAAGTAAAGGAGGCCTTGTCCAAATGGGAAGGGATTATCCCAGGAAATCAGAACACTGGGAATCTCGTGGGTGTTTTGGGGCAGCATTGGGAAAGAAGAGCGACAGGCTGAGGAGGGGTGTGCATTTGACACCCACTCAATGGCAGTGACCTTTCTTTTGGTTTTCTTGTCTTTTTAAAAAAGTCACCCGAATCAGGAAGCAGGATGGATCCTATCTCCCTCAAACAGGAGATTGTCTGGGGCTGGTGAGCAATGCCAGAGCAGAGGCTTACATTTCTGTTAGAGGAAGATACTGGGGGAGAGTGTATGCTGAAGACTTTCTGTTACTCTGTATGAGACCAAGCAGTGGTTAAAGCACTAAAAGCTCAGCAGTTTGAATCCACCAGTGACTCTGCAGGAGAACCTACCCAGCAGTCTGCTTCTGGAAATATTTTAAACCCCAAACCAAATCCCACAGCATCCGTGTTGATCCCTACTCACAGTGACTCGGGCAGACACTGAGTTATACCCGGGAGGACAGAGAGAACTGCCCTGCAGAGTTTAAGGGCTGGCCTTCACTGGAGCAGGGGTCTTCCTACAGATTCACACCAAAGCCCACTGCTGCTGCGTCCGTTCTGACCCACAGAGACCCTCCATCAGGTTTCAGGGGCTGTACCTCTTCACAGGAGGAGACTGACCATTTTCAGCCAAGGAGCAGTTGATGGATTCGAACTGCTGACCTTTTGGTGGTGGTTGTTGTGTTCCATTGAGTCAGAATTGACTCACAGCAGACCCTCCACTGGGTTTTCAGGGTCAGTAAATAGCACAGGAAGAGAATGCCTATCCTTCTCCCACAGAGCAGCTGGTGGATTTGAACTCCCTGCCTTTGGAGTGGCAGCACAATTCCTTACCACTAGAGCCACCAGAGCCTCCTGACCTTTTGGTTAGCACCCCAATACTTTATGCACTACACTGTAAGGGCTTAGAAACCCTATGGGACAATTCCACCCTGCCCTTCAAGGCTGCTAGGAGTTGGAATCAACTCCAAGGCAGTGGGTTTGTTTTTAGAGGATGCCAGGCAACCCCGGTGAGGCAGTTAAAGCACTCTGTTGCTAAACCAAGAGTGTACCGTGGGAACCCACCAGCTGCTCTAAGGGAGGAAGATGAGGCCCTGGCTTCCACAGAGAGAAGAGCCTTGGAAACTGTATGGGGCCGTATTCTGTACTACAGGGATGCTGCCGGTCCAGAGAGCTTGCTGGCAATCGGTTACTTTGTTTTTAATGTGGCCAGAAGGGGCTGGTCCCTGGATATGGACACCATGCGTGGCCAAGTAGGGTGTCAGCAAAAGAAAGGGACACCCTCAACCAGATGGAGTGACAAGGGGGCAGAGCTGGGAAGGGTGGAAGTGGATACTCTTTGTTCCTGTGGGGTCATTTTACCCATCCTACAGGGTCGCCGTGTGTTGGAATTGACTCTACACCACAGCACAAGTTTGGCTTCATTTTGGTTAGCCCACGGCTAAGGAGCCCTGGTGGAGGAGCGATTAAGTGCTTTAAAAGGTTGGAGGTTTGAACCCATCAGCTCTACAGGTAGGAGAACTAAGTTTTGTTTATTCTCTGTGAGTGACGTACATGAAGGCTCTCTGGTGGCACCGTAGTTAAAACACGCAGCTGCTAACGGGAAGGTCAGCATTTCCAGACCCCAGCTGCTTCTCAGGAGAATGCTAAGGCAGCCTGCTCCGCCCTCCAGGGTCACCATGAGGTTAATACACCCTGCTGTTCGGGGCTTTGCGGAAGCAAAGAACCAGGGCTGTTGTCACAAACAGCAGAAGTGAAAGAAGCCTAGCTTTGTTTGGAGCCCTTGTATTTCACTGTCCACAAACACCTTTCTCCTCCTTTCTGTAAACACTCAAGCTTACTGCATTTAAGAAGAAAAACAAAGCAGTGCCTCCCAGCGGTGCAGTTCACCTCTGTGTGTGTCCAAGGGAAGCATGTGGATTGGGGTGAGGGTGGGGGGCACCACGCTTCTTCCCAGATGCTCAGCTAATGCCTGTCTGAGCAGAATTTAGAGTCAGAGAATCAGAAAATGAATATTTTGAGAAAGAAGGGGAACATGTGGATTGGGCAGGGCCAAGGAGAACATTTTTGAGGAAGCTACTAACTACCTTTGGGCTTGTTGTTAAGATAGTCCTTGAAGAAGGATAGCATACTTGGGAAGGTGGAGGGTCAGTGCAAGAGGAAGATTCTAAATGAGGTGAACTGACACAGTGACCTGATACAGTGGTTGTAATGATGGGCCAGAGTATTGAAGAGCGATGACGCCAGTCTGGAGACTAAAGTGCATGTGATCCAGGCCATAAGCTTCGCAAGTGCTTGCTATTCATCACAGAGCTGGACAATGTCTAGGGATGATGGAAAGAGAACTAATACCTTTGAGCTGTGGTGCTGGAGAAGAGGGTTGAATATACTGTGGCCCACCAGGAGAACAAACAGGTTCATCCTAGAGAGATGAAGCCAGCCTTTTCCTTGGAGGCAAGGATTCTGAGGCTTTGTCTGACATACTTTGGGCATTTTGCAAGGAGGGTCCGGTCGTTGGAGAGGGACATCATGCTTGGAAGGGTGGAGGGATGGAGAAAGAGAGAGAGACCATCGATGAGATGGATTGGGACAGCGACTGGGGTAAAGAGGGTAGGTGTGTCAGAGGCAGTAAAGTTGTCGCAAGATAGAGCAGATTTCAGGGCTGTTGTCCATAGGGTCACTATGAGTTGCCAGTGACTCAACAGCACATAACAACAAGGATGGCTCAAGTATAGTGGTGATAATGGAACTGGCACAGAATAGGGCAGGGTTCAGATCCATTGTTCCTAGGGTCGCTATGAGTCACAAAACAATAATTAAGTACCTATACTGTCCTCCTAAGTGTTTAAACCATGCAACTGGGAAAGCTCAGGTAGATCTGGAATTTATAATGACATCACTAGGATCTCTGGTGGCACAGTGATTAACAACGTGGTTGCTAAGTGCGAGGCTGAATTTGATCCTTTTCCAGACATTCAGCAGAGGCAATCAGCTCCCATAGATTACAGCTTTAGAAAGCCCATTGGGCAGTTCTACCTATAGAATCAACTCAGCAGCAGTGGGTTTAGTTTTTGGTTTGTGAATAACACCTATAGAGACAGGAACAGCTCCTGGTTGGTGGCAATGGTTGCAGTGGTTGACTGCTAACCCAAAGGTTAGCAGTTCAATCCACCCAGGGGTGCCCCTAGAGAAAGCTACTGTCCTTCTACTTCTTAAAACTCAGCCACTACAAGCCCTCTGGAGCCCTGTTACCCTTTCACACACATGGGGGCACCATGAGCCAGTGTCCACTCAAAGTTGATTGGTTTCTGGAGATCATGGATGGCACCGACAGTTAATGTGCTAGACCTCTAATCAAAAGGCTGGAGGTTCAAGGTCATCCAGAGGAACTGGGAAGAAAGGGCAAAGTCATCATGAGTTAGAACTGACTCAATGGCAAGTGGGGGAGAATCTCTGGGTGGTGCAGTCAGTGTTAGGAGTTCAAGTCCATCCAGAGCTGCCTCGAAAGAAAGGCCTGACAAAAATCAGCCACCGGTAATCCCGTGGAGCCCAGGCTCTAGTCTGACATACATGAGGTCTCCATGGATTGGAGTTGCCCTGGAAGCTACTGGAACAAGTGAAGAATATCCTGGAAACATCAGTCAAAATGAGGTTACCAGGATGACTGGAGAGTTACAACCAAATTCCAAGTGAACACAGAAAGGCAGGTCCGCACCAACTTCAGGGAGGCAGATGAGGAAGTAAATTGGAGAACCGAAGCTGCGAAGGTGAGGAAGCTGCACAGAGCTGGCACACGCCACGACCACACCAGGGCTTTGTCAGGACTGTTCTTACAGGGACATGTCAGTCACAGATAAAAGACGATAGCCAAAATCCCATGCCATTCTGTCTATAAAATCATCTCGTCACACAAGTAAACCCCTGCATTTCACACACAGTGCACTGCTATCGAGTCCATTCCAACTCACAATGACCCTGTAGAATCGACTCGTGGATTTCCACAGAAACCCCACAGGCTTCCAGGGCTAACATTAGTCTTTATGGAAAAAGACTTCCTTGTCTTTCTCCCACCCAGTGGCTGGTGGGTTCAAACCTCAGTCTTTCTATTAATAGCCAAGCACTTTTAACTGTTGTCCCACCAGGACTCCTTCCCTACTGAAACAATTTACTGTTGTGAATTTCGAGTCATAGCAACAATGCAGGACAGAGTAGAACCACCCCATGGAGTGTCCAGGGCTTTCCAGAAGCTGACTGGCCCATCTCTCTCCTGCAGAGTGGATGATAGGTTTACACTACTGACCTTTCGGTTAGCAGCTGAGCTCTTCAACCAGTTCTCTCTCTCTCTCTCATACACACACACACACACACACACACACACACACACACACACCCCTACCCCTCAGTTAAACTCTGCATGGTCGGTCACAGGATGCTCACTGTCCTGTCCTTTTAATGTGTTCTTAAATTTAGACTGTCACCCTCTTCTTAACCAAGAGGCAAATGTGGAGATCAGCGGACAAGGTGTAAAGCACACGAGGGTGTGTTCACATTTCTATATCCCCACCCCCAGCCCCTTGTTGTGTATCCTCACAGATCCGACTTGCATAGGAGGAGATTGCCCCTCTTTCTCCAGCAGAGCATCTGGTGGGTTCGAACTGTGTGCCTTTGGGATTGTAGCGCAGCTTCTTGCCATGAGGCCACCACAGCTCCCTTCATGGGTTTTTTTTTAAAATGAAATTGTTTTAACATCTCCCCTATTGGAATCAGATTCAAACAAGAATCCCATATCACCAGGAGGAAATAGTTGGTGCCCAGTTATCATTACTGTATGTTCTAATCAGGTTACAGTACACGGGTCCTGACAGAATAGGAGAAAATGGTGAAACAGACTTCAAAGTTTCTTAAAACAAAAACAAACAAATAAAAACCACCCAAGAAACTAGCCCTGCTGGACCAGCTGGGAGTAATGAACTCCATGCAACTGTTACCCGGAGACACTTGTCAAACCCTGGAGAGATGCTAAAGAAGAAATTGGATCAAGGGGAGCTCTGGTGGCCTAGTGGTAAGAAGCTGCACTGCAATCCAGAGGTGCACGGTTTGAATCCACTAGTTGCTCTGCCGGGGAAGGAGGGACAATCTCCTCCTGTACCAGTCAGATCCGATTTGACGGTACACACACACAGAGATAATAAAATGTAAAAAAAAATTACATTAATAAAAAAAGAAATTGGATAAAAAAACCCAAAAAACCAAACCCCACCACACCCAAAAAACACTGAATTAAAAAAATTAAAAATCACAACAAATATTGCCCCAAACTTCTGTGCTTTGTTTGTGTTCTTTTTTTTTTTTTAAAAAAAACACCTTTATGAGACCTAATAGTCAATAATTACTTAAAAAAAAGGAAAGGAAATGTAAGGGACAGAGAAAGCAGATAAATGGACATAAGATCATTCAAATGGAAATAATGAGAAGGTTCCCCCACTGTGGACAATGTCACTGAATGACTTCTGCAGGAAGCATTGAATGGGAACCTAAACTGTTGTGTAAATGTTTTATGGGAAGCTCAACAAAATACTCTTTAAAAGAGATCATTTCACACTGTTGTTGTGTACCATAGAGTCGGAACTGGACCCATAGTTAATCCTCCAGCAGGTTTTCAGAGACAGTTAATCACATGGGAAGAGATTGCCCATCCTTCTCCCACAGAGGAGCTAGTGACCTTGAATTGCATACCTTTGGGATTGCAGTGCAGCTTCTTGCCCCTAAGCCACAGGAGCTCCCTATTTTCACACTACTGTAAGTTTATCTGATCCCAGGGCACAGTCACAAGAAAGGGAGGAATAATACAATTGCTGGTACCCTTATGAACACAGCCATCAGGTCGCAGCAGTCAGTGCACCTAGGTGGAGACGGGCTGGCACCTTGAGCTTCATTTTCTGAAGTCTGGTGATCCTGGGCAGGAGCTTTTGGCTCCATGGTGAATCCTCTTGGGCTGTGTTGGTCCTCAGCCTTTCTGAGGGGTGACCTGGCTTGCTGGGACATTTGGTAATATCTGGAGACATTTTGCATTGTCTCAACTGATACTGGCATCCAATGAATGGAAGCTAGAGGTGCAGCTAAGCATCCCACAATGCACAGGGCCCACTCACTGCCATCCAACTCCCAGTAACCCCCAAGGACAGGGCAGAACTGCCCAGTGGTTTCCAAGGTTGTAACAGGAGCAGACTGCCATACTTTACTCCCCTGGAGCAGTTGGTAGGTTTGAAGCACATTGAGGGTCACTGAGTCAGAGTTGTTTTGACAACAGTGGGTTGTCAATTACCTTCCCCCACCAGTTGTGGTTTGGGTGAGAGTACAAAACCATACTCATTTTCTGTTCAACAATTTACACACATTGCATTTTGTGACATTGGTTGTAACTGCCTCAATGTAAAAGCACTCTTCTCGCTTCCTCTTTGGGTTCCACTCCATAAAGCTTTAAGGTTACAACCCTTGGCTTACTGTTCAGGGGGCACTAGGTGGGTTCAAAGCCCCAACCTTTCAGTTAGTAGTCCAGAGCTTCATGAAGATCACTTACAAGAAGGAGTTTTGAATATGCAGAACAGCACACTAACCACGAAAAAAACAAGAAGCAAAGTGACCAGCCCTTAACTTTGACTTGTCACCTAGACCAGTGTTCTCCAGCAGGAATGCAAAAAGCAAGTGACAGATACAGCTGGAAAACGTCTATGTGGCCAAACAGAAAAGTAAAAAGGAACAGGTGACACTAATAGTAACAATGGCTTTTTTTCCCAACTTGTAGCCAATATAAAACCATTAACAAGATGGTGTGTTTTCCCTCCCACACAAAGTGTTTAACAAACCAGTGTTTTCATCCTTACAATGCATCTCTGTTCAAACTAGTTCAATTTACCAGTGCTCCAGGCTCTCCCCCACCCCTTCTGGTGACAATTGTGCTGGGCAGACCTGTATGCAGACCTATCCTCACCCACCACTGTCCAGTCAATTCCAACTCATGGTGATCCTACAGCACAGAGCAGAAATGGCCAAAACATGTGGCTGCTAACCAAAAGATGGGTGGTTCAAATCCACCAGCTGCTCCCTGGGAGAAAAATGTGGCAGTCTACTTGCATAAAAATATATACCCTGGACCCCGCTGTGGGGCAGTTTTACTCTGTCCTCCAGGTCACTGAGTTAGAATTTCTATAACAGCAGGGGACTTAATCTCTACAAAAGTGAATTGCCACAGCTTTCTCTTGTGGAACTGAAGATGGGTTGGAATCACTAAAGACAGTTAGCAGCTAACGGTTTAACCTCTGGGCCTCTAGAGTGCCTTAGTCTCATAATGTTGTTGTTATGTACAGCTGAGTTGGAACTGACTCATAGCTGATCCTTGTAGGTTTTCAGAGAGTGTAAACTGCACAGGAGGAGACTGCCTGTCTTTCTCCTGCGATGCAGCTGATGGATTTGAACAGCAAGTCTTAATGCTGGCAGTGCAACTTCTTACACTAGGCCACCAGAGCTCCCTTAGTCCTATAGTGGGAATTGTCAAAGGATCTCTAAAAGGAGCAGACACGGGCAGAGCGATGGGGGCAGGCTTGGACTGGAGTGCTGCTCCTCAAGCTGCTCCTCCCCACGCAGATTTATTCAAATACTACAACTGCCGTGCCACAATCTAGTAATTCCTCCAAGTATACCTCAGGTGCCACACAGTCACCCAACACCACGTGCAAGAGAAGTGGGGTCCCCAGAAGTGCACATCCAGTCTCCTTGGGGTCTCTCTCCCCCTTCTACATCTCCACTGTTGAGAGACTCAGGCCAAGAAATGCTTCTACTTCCCCATCTTCTCAACTCAACCCAAATGGTGCCTAGAAATCCAGTGTGACGAGAAAAATCAGATCTCCATCAAATCTACTGATTCCACACCTTGTTTTATTGACCCAGAAAATGTTGACAATCTCTGATTTCTCTGATCTGAAGAACACGTGAAGAGCTCGACAAGATGATGAATGCCAGGATCGTATGTGGTGGAGTTTCCTGCACCAGATGAAGAGCAAAAAGGTCCCCAAGTCTAGAGATGATTTCCTTAAATGAGGCCTAGGAAATCTGGACCCTTAACAACTACTCAAAAAAATAAAGAATAGTTTTATCTAGAAATTTAAAAAAATATAAAACCTGGGTGCTTCACTCCAAATGTGATTTCACATGTCTGAAAACAGGCCAGAAGGGAGCTCTGGTGGCCTAGTGGCAAGGAGCTGCACTGCAATACCAGAGGCGTCTGGTTCAAATCGACCAGGTGCTCTGCTGGAGAAGGAGGGACAATCTCCTCCTGTACCAGTCAGGTCTGATTTGACAGTACACACACACACACACACACACACAAAAAAAAAAAAAAAATTTATATATATATATTTGCCCAGGTGATTCTTCCACAGTGTGGTCATGTGTGGAGAAAGGATGACTTGAGAAGCCCCACGTGTGCTCTGCCTTGACAGTGCAGCCCACAACCATGTGCCCAGAACATGGTTTACAAGCTAACGGGTATCACTGCTCTCTCTCTCTCTCTCTCTCTCTCTCTCTCTCTCTCTCCTCTCCCTGTCTCTGTCTCTCTCTCTCTCTGTGTGTGTTTGGTTTGGTTGTTTACTTATTTGTTTTTCCCAAAAGAATTTCTCCTGTGAGAAAGCCTTGACTGTGGCTGTACAAACCCCCAGTGAAGCAAACTGTTCCTTCTGCATTTGCTATTGGGCTATTTCTGCATTGTCTTGGTTTTTGAAAACTTAAACCATTACACCTAGAGGTGATGCTTTCCTGTTTAAGGGGTTTTACTTCCTCAGTCATCTGCAACTGCGCTCAGGGAGGGTTGGTTGGCTGTAGCAAGTAATCAAAAATATCAAATCACTGCATTCAAGTTGGCTGTGGCTCATAGTGGCCCTACAGGCCAGTGTGACTTCCCCAGAGGGTCTCCTTCCCCAGAGGCTGTAATCTTTACAGAAGCCAACTGCCACGTTTGTCTCCCAGGGAGTATGATGAGTTTGAACTGCCCACCTTTTGGTTAGCAGCCAAACCCTTTGACCACTGCACCACCCAGATCCCACTGTCATGTAGGAAGTAGCAATCTAGTGATGCAGAAAATGACACCAACTAGTGTGAATTCTGTTTTCCTTGTTGAAGGTTACACTAACCGAATCACTTAGATGGCAGTAGCTTGTGTATTCCCATCTATTAGTTAGTTCTCACGTCAATTTCAAGTCAGCCAATAAACCAAACAAACAAAACTCACTCTATTGTTGTTGAATGGATTCTGACTCATAGTAATTGTATTAGGACACAGTAGATCCTGCCCCATCGAGCTTCCATTGCTGTAATCTTCACAGAAGCAGTCTATCACATCTTCCTAAGGTGGGTTCGAACTGCCAACCTTTTGGTAGTAGTTGAGTGCTTTAACCACAGAGCCACCAAACACCACTGCCACATAAGTCTTAGTGAAAGCAGACTGCCTCATCTTTCTCCCTCAGGGTGGCTGCTGGGCTTGAACTACCCACCTTTTGATTAGCAATCCAACATTTAACCTTCTATGCAACCAGGCGTTCTTTAATTCCATCTGTAACCTCATCATAAAGGATATCATTTCCACGAATGCAAAACTAGTCCTCCCAAAGTGAAGGGGAAGGGGAGCTGTGCTAAAAAGGCTAACAAGCGCTAAAAGCTGTTTGCAGCCTCACCTGTATCCATCATCAAGGCCTCTGTGTTCACAAGGGAAGGACTTCCGGGAAAAAGTCCAGGTGCACCTGATCTGCGGGTAGGCTTGAAACCGAACAGAAAAACAAAACTCTTCATACTGGTCAATTTCATAATCTTCACTGGACCTGGAGCCATTTATAAATCCCTTGTCTGTTACAAAACAAAACACATTTATAAATTAGATCAGGAGGTTCCCGTGGAAAAATACAATGAAACCCTTGAACACTGTAATTTGAAAGTTGGGTGGGTCTGCCTTTTTGTTGTTATTTCGGTCTCCCCAAGTTTTCCACCTTTAATAGGGTGCAGACTTAGTACTTCAGAATGTAGTCTTACTATTTTTCTGTTGTTCCCTATTAGGGAAGTTCTAATGGCCTAGTGGGTAAGGCGTTGTGCTCCCATCCCAAAGACACGTGGTTCAAATCCACAAGCTGCTCCTTGGGAAAATGATGGTCAAGCTCCTCTCATGTGATTTACTGCAACAACAACCACTATTAGTAGAAGCTAAGCTTTCCTTCTGACAGGTTCTGACTTTTGCAAGTTTGACTGTGTTTACATTATTCACGAGTTTGACAATTCATTATTCATCAATTTGAAAATTGAAGTGAAGACATAATTTGATAGTTCAACACAAAATACAGGACTATCTCTCAGTAAAGTGACTGGATTTATACCCTTTTGAAATAGAAATTACGCTAAGGATAAGTGTAAATAATTAACTCCTTTTTTCCAGAGAATGGATACATAGAGTTACCAAGTTTCATACAATTTTAAAATGCAATATAACTGAGGGACAAACCCAGTGACCCAGGTTAGAGACCCCTGTGTTCAATTAGGGAGTTCTACTGGGGTGTAGTGGGTCAAATGTTGGGCTGCTTACAGAAAGGTTGGCAGTTCAAACCCACCAGCCCCTCCAGAAGGAGCAAGAGGAGGCCGTTTTCTTCCTTAAAGAGTAAAAGTCTAGGAAATCAGAATTTACTCAATATCAGTGGATTTCATTTTGCTGCTAGTTTTTTAGCTATCTCTACATGCTGAAAAAATCTCCAGGGTATAGACTTAAAAAGCTACCTAGCTGGGATTTTTACAAGGCTTCCTTCCAGAGCTCTTCCTTCTTCACATGCAAAAAGAATTATGGGTTTTTTTAGCATTTTCTTTATGGCTGAAATCTGTAACCTCATTTGAGATTACTTTAATGTGTTTGCTTTCAAATCCTTGCTCATCCACCCAATTTTCAACTTGCCTAAATGCATGTTCATCAGTCATGGCTCACTGTGTTCTCAGTTGATTCTTTTAAAAGCCAAGCCGTTGGGTTTTTTTTTTTAAATTACATTATTTTGTTTACAAAGTTTGTATATATTGTGTTTCACACTATCCTTCATTTACATTGTTTGTGTTTCATACAATCATTTCCATGCATTATGTTTTCTAAAATTAATCATCACTGGACTATGCCTATCATTACCCTGTCTTTCCAGGTCCCCACCAAATCCATCCCATTTCCTTTACCCCCTCTCTCCACCCACCAACTTGTGCAACCCTGTGATTTCACCCCTACCCATCCTCACCCCTCTGCTCCCACCCCTTCCCCTTTGAGTTCCCATACAGGTTTTATTAGTTATCCTTCTATTTTTAGAATCAGAAAACCCAAGTATTTATTGGGTGCTAAAGGAGCTCTGGTGGCCAAGTGCTAAGGAGCTGCACTGCTAACCTGAAGGCTTGTGGTTTGAGTCCACTGGCTGCTCTGGGGAAGAAGGATAAGCAATCTCCTCCCGTGTGACCTACAGCCTCTGAAAACCTGCTGGAGGGTCAGTTCTGAGTCAGTTCTGACTTGATGGTACATAATAATGACACCACCCCCTCCTGGAGAAGCGTATGGTGCTTGGCAAAACAGTCTACTCTGGAGAGGAGGCCCCTCAAGGGATGGACCGACACAGTGACTGCAATAATGGGTGAAAGCACAGCAGGGATGGTGCAGATGGCACAGGATCAGGCAGGGGTTTAGATGCAGGATCCCTATGAGTTGGAACCAACGTGACAGCACTGAATAGTAAGTGTCAAGAGAAACCTTGTGGCACAGTGGATTAGGCACTGGACTGCTATCCAAAAGCCCAGCTGTTTGAATCCACCAGTTGCTCTTCAGGAGAAAGATGAGGTGGGCTGTCTTGGAAGCCCCCCTGGTAGTTCTGTCCTACAACTACTACAGGAACAATTTAATTAGAAAAGGGAGGAAGTCAGGAGCATACACTTGGAAAGTAATGCTAATTCAAAGGAGCAGGGTGGCACAGTGATCAAAGCATTAACTGCTAACCAAAAGGCAGGCATTTTGCATATCATCCTTGTGCAGGGGCCATGCTAATCTCTGTATCGTTCCAATTTTAGTATATGTGCTGCCGGAGCAAGCACAAGGCAGGCATTTTGAAACCAGCCACTCTGCAGAAGTCCATGAGACACCCGGGATTCTTCTCCAATAATCCAAATTGGTCTGCTTCGGTGAAGATTGTTGTTTTTGTTGTTGTGTGCCATCAAGTCAGAACTGACCCACAGCTGACCCTCCGGTGGGTTTTCAGAGCCAATGAATCTTATGGAATGAATGAATCATCTTTCTCCCGCAGAGCAGCTGGTGGATTCGAACAGCATGCCTTCAGACTGCCATGTAATTTCTTACCACTAGGTCACCCGAGCTCCCTTCAGTGAAGATTACAGCATTGGAAACCTTATAGGGCAGTTCTACGCTGTTGTACAAGGATGCTCTGAATTGGAGTTGAATCAGTAGCAGTGAGTGTTCTAATTTAATTCCTCCTCCAGCTTTCTGTTGTTGTTGTTATGTGTCATCGAGTCACTTGAGACTCATAGAGACCCTATGTACAACATCTCTGAACTCTGCTCTATCTTGAGCCAACCTCATTGTCTCTGACACACCTACCCCCATTACCCCAGTTACTGTGTCAATCCATCTCATCCAGGATCGTCCTCTCCTATGCTGTCCCTCAACCCTTTCTTTTGTTATTTTTTTAAATTTTTTTTATTATTTGTGTGTGTGCGTGTGTACTGTCAAATCAGATCTGACTGGTACAGGAGGAGATTACCCCTCCTTCCTCGGCAGAGCATCTGGTGGATTTGAACCGTGCGCCTCTGGGATTGCAGTGCAGCTTCTTGCCACTAGGCCACCAGAGCTCCCCTATGTCCCTCCACCCTTTCAAGCACGATGTCCCTCTCTAAGGACTGGTTCCTCCTTTCAACTTGGCCAAAGTATGTAAGATGGAGTTTTAAAGTCCTTGCCTCCAAGGAGCAGCCTGGTTTCACCCTCTTCAGGACAGAACTGTTTGTTCTCCTAGCAGTCCATAGTATATTCAATACTCTTCTCCAGCATCACAACCCAAAGGCATCAATTCTTTTATCATCCTTAGTCATTGTCCAGTTCTCTGCTATTAACATTATGTTGACATTAGAAAGCACCATATACTAAGTTGACAGGTGAGGCCCGGTGGTGTAGTGGTTAAGCTCGAGGCCATGAACCAAAAGATTGGATATTTGGACCCACCAGTACTCCCCAGAAGAAAGATGAGGCCGTCTGTGCCATAAAGATTCATGACCCTGTAGCCCTGTGGGCTGTTCTAGCCTGTCCTGCAGAGCTGGAGTAGAATCAACTCAGTGGCAGTGGGTTTGATCTGGAATTTAAGAAAACACTACTTATGGACCATTGGATTCTAAGAAAAGGCTGCTGTAATGCCTATCATGTTAAGATTTGAGTTAAACTCAGTGCATGCATGGCTATGGTGCTCATGAACACACCAGAGGACATCAGCTCTCAATTGGCTTAAGGAAAGAGAACAGCATCATGTGGTCGCCAATTATTTGTTGAGTGTGGAACTTTGTATCAGCTCAAATCTCCCTCTCAATTTTCCCTGTAACCACAGGACCAAAGCATAAATCGATGCAAGTGCTAGTGAGGCTCCCAAGACAAGGGACATGAATATGACTGAAAAGAAAGTAGAAATAAAGCAATCACTTAAAATCCATTGCCACTGAGTTGGCCCTGACTCATAGCTGGCCCTCCTCATAGCTGGCTTTTGGAGGCTGTAAGTCACACAAGAAGAGATTGGCCTTTTTCTTTCTTTGAGCTTCTGGTGGATTCAAATTGCCAGGAAGGCGCCCACTTTTGGGTCAGCAGCACAATTCTCTACAGACTACGTCCCCAGAGTGCTCTAAAGTGATCAGTAAGAGGTAAAACAGCATCAGTTGTTGGGAAATCTACAGTCTCTCAACAAATAATCTTTTAAAAAAGGACTCTATAAGAGATGTGGTGGCCCAGCAGCAAGAAGCTGTGCTGCAATCTCAAAGGCACGTGGTTCGAGGCCACCAGCTGCTTCATGGGAGAAGGATGGGCAATCTCCTCCTATGCAATTAACTGCCTCTGAAAACCCACCAGAGGGTCAGCTATGGGATGGTTTTGACTCAATGGTATACAACAACTATTTATATGAAAATACCAGAACATAGAAATATATAAAGACAAAAAGTAGAGTTGTGCTGTTGTTAAGTGTCATCGAGTTGAGTACCACTCATAGCCACCCTGTGAACAACAGACCTGAACCCTGTCCTGTCCTGCGCCATCCTTATCATCTCTGACACACTTGAGCCCAATGCTGCAGTCACTGTGTCATCCATCTCATTAAGGATTCTTCTCTCTTTAGCTGACCCTCCACCTTTCCAAGCATGATGTCCCTCTCCAAGGAATGGCCCCTTCTAACAATATGCCCAAAGTATGTAAGACAAAGCTTCACCATCCTTGCCTCCAAGGAACACTCTACTCTGTATGCACATCCTTTAAGACATTTATGATTGCTCTTTTGGCAGTCCATGGAATATTCACTATTCTTCTCCAACAATTTGAAGGTGTCAATTCTTCTCCTGTAACCCTAATTCGTTGTCCAACTCTCAGATGTCTTGTAAGTGATTGAAAAGACCATGTTCTGAATCAGGCACACCTTAGTATTTAAGCTGACATCATTGCTCCTCAATACTTTGGAGAGGTCCCTGACAGTGACTGCCAATGACGGAGCAAAGAATGTTGGGATATGATTGTTAATACGTATGGGATTTCTTTATGGAGTGTTAAAAGGTTTACTCTCTATTGTATCCTCTTTCCTCCCCCGCCTTAGTTCTTCTGTAATATTTTCCATTAATTTAAATTCATTGCCATCAAGTTGGAAATAATTTATATTTGACCCGCCTGGAAATTTTCAGAGGCTGTAAATCACATGGGAGAAGACTGGTTACCTTTCTTCTGAGGAGAGGCTGGTGATTCAAACTACCAGAGAGGCTCCCCTTTGGGGTTATTGTGTGACTCACTGTGGACTACACAGCTCAGCTCCTACCAGAGCTGATCTCCCAGTCAGCAGCTGGGTGCTAATTTATTTCTTTTTTATTATTATTAGAGTGAAAATTTACAAAGAAAATTGGGTTTTCGTTCCACTATTCACACAAACTTTGTTCGCTCCATCACATTAATTGCACTATCCACAATGAAATAGCATGCTTCTCACTTTCTTCCTGTGATTCTCATTTCCATTAATCCTTCCACTTCACCTTTTCCTGCCTTCTAGGCTTTGTCATTGGGTAAATGTTGCTCTTTGGACTTTACATGGTTGTTATTCTAAGGAGTAAGTACTTTTGTGGCATTACTGGTCACCTCATACACTTGTCTATTGTTTGACTTGAAGCACTTGTTGCAGAAGATCAAAGGCTATGGCCTTCAATATAGATTACATCTCAACATCAAGAAACAAAGTTCATCACCACTAGATCAATAGACAACATCATGATAGAAGGAGAAAAGACTGAAGTTGTCAGCAACTTCATCTTACTTGGACCCACAAATAACAACCTTTGTACCAACAGTTAAGAAATCAAAAGATGTGTTGCACTGGGGATACCTGCTGGCAAGGACCTCTCCAAAGTTCTAAAGAGCAATGATGTCAGTTTAAAGACTAAGGTGTTCCTGATACAAACCAGGGTCTTTTCAATTGCTTCCTACACATCTGAAAGTTCAATAGAAATAAGGATAACAAAAGAAGAATCCATACCTTTGAGTTGTTGTAATGGGGAAGAGTACTGAATATCCCATGGACTGCCAAAAGAACAAATAAATCTGTCATGGAGAAAGTGGAAGCAGAGTGTTCTTTAGAGGCAAGGACGGTGAGACTGCATCTCACTTACTTTGGTCATATTTTCAGAAAGAACCAGTCTTCAGAAAGAGAGATCATTCAGGGAAGAGTAGATGGTCAGTGAAAGTGAGGAAGACCTTCCATGATATAGAGTGATTCAGTAACTACCACAATGGGTCTGAGCATGTCAGAGATGATGAGGTCAGCACAGGATAGCACCACGTTCAGATTTTTTGTTCATAAGGTTTCTATGAGCTGTGCCAACTTGATAGCACCTAACAATAACAACAACATTGTTTGACTGAAAGTCGAACCACAGTTTTTTTCTAGGTTTGAATGGTGACTAAGAGCCATAGTCTCATGGACTCGTCTGAACAATTTTAAAGGCCAAAGTGAGAATAATGGAACATATGAAGGATTCTGCCCCGTGGAAGCTATAATAGCTGTTATTACACAATGAAGTGGTTTAATTATTGAAAGGAAAAGGCTCTTGAAAATGTATTTAGATGATCAAAATCAATATATTGCGTCAAACAAGATGTTGTTATGCTACTTTAGTGTAAGAAAAGTTTCGGTGTCTTTTCAGTGATTTAAAAGCTGCTTGTGTGTCAATGAAAATGATTGTGATGAGGAATTTTTCTTTTAGTGAAATGCTGGTTTAATAATTTCAAAGGGAGAGCAAATTTACATAATATTACAATGCAAGGTAAGGCAGCAATGGCTAACATAAGTTCTGTGAGCATTTTCCCCAAAATGTTGGGGGGAAATTATTGAGGAACCAGGTTATTTACCAGATAAAATATTTAATGCTGATGAGACAGCCTCATTTGAAGGGAGTAAGTAGGAGAGATGCCTGAAAAGAACTACATTGTAAAAGAAGGGGGAGAAAATATACCAGGACATAAGGTATCAAAGGAAATTACTGTTCTTCACCCCACTGGCCCAGTCATGTTGATAATCCATTGGGTTTCCCGGGCTGTGAATCTCTATGGGAGCACACTGCCTATCTTCTTCTGAGGAGTGACTAGTGGATTCAAACCGCCAAACTTTCGCTTAGTAGCCCAACATGTAACACTAAATACACCACCAAGCTCTGTTTAGGTGCGTAAAAGCCCACTGCTGTTGAGTGGATTCTGCCTCACTGCGACCCTCTCCATGGGGTATGTGAGGTTGTAACCTGTAACCAAAGAGACTGCCCATCTTTCTCCCACAGAGTAGCTGCTGGATTTGAACTGCTAAGGTTTTTTTTTTAAATTTTGTGTACGTGTACCGTCAAATCAGATCTGACTGGTACAGGAGGATATTGCGCCTCCTTCCCCGGCAGAGCATCTGGTGGATTCGAACCGTGTTCCTCTGGGATTGCAGTGCAGTTTCTTGCCACTAGGCCAACAGAGCTCCCCTAAAGTGAACTGCTAAGGTTTTTGTTGATAGTACAACAGTGTAGCACTCTACACCACCAGAGCTCCTTTTTAGGTACATCAAATTATACACAATACACTAACAAAAAGACTTGAGTGGCTAATACTGAATAAGAACTGCATGTACTTGTCCCAACTTACCAACAAATTCGACTTAGAGACAGAAAAGAACAGATCACGTTCATAGCCTGGAACTGCCTATACAAACCTCATAATCCACCTTAAAACAATTTAAGATATGAAAAAAAGATTGCATTAGCAGTCTGCATTACCTACAATCGTAACCAAGGTTGATTTACTGGGATGCTCTGAAGAGGAACAAGTGTAGGATCCAGTGTCATTTCTTCCTACTGATGATACAAAAGCAAACAGAATCCGTATCATAGTTCTGTTTGTTGAATAGGTACTCATCTCAAAGAAGCTGTCCTGGATTTTAATGAAACAGAGTTTGAATGTAATGTTTTCAGCCTAGACTCTTATTTCACTCATCCTGTACAATCAGACTGTAAATTTATCATATTACCTCTGTCAGTGTTTTGTTTTCTAGTTCCCATTTGAGTTCAAATCTATGGTTTACATACACAGCTTTGCATCTTATCCACAATGGCTCTCCAACTTTAAGAAATAATTGTGGTGGTGGTGTTTGAGGGGTTGTGTTTAGATCTGGAAGACAAAAACATGCCGAGTAATGGGGCTAGCAAACTTAGCCACTGTTAAGTATACAAAATAATAGTAATAATAGTTGGGAGACAAACTGACATGCCCACATCCATATTTATCGCAGCATTATTCACAACAGCAAAGAATTGAAAACAACCCATGTGACCATCAATGGATGAGTGGTTGAAAAAGCTATGGTTCATTCATACAATGGAGTATTGGAAATCACTAAAAAGCTATCAAGAATTCAGTAAACGAATTCTGCACAACATGGATGAAACTAGAACAAATTAAGCTAAGTGAATAAGTCAGTCACAAAAGAACACTTAGGTATAAGGTCACTATAAAAAACCTAAAGAAAAATTTATACACAGAATCAGTCTTGGAGGAATAATAGTGATGGGAAGGAAGGGAGAGAGGAATTAAAATATATAAACAGGTAAGTAGAGTTAAGGGATAAGCATTGCACAAGGAACAGATATTTTAATTACATTAATCAATGGCAATTCATATTCTAAAACAAAATATGAGTGATCACACAAAAATGATTTGATTTGTAAGCTTTCATGTAAACAGAAAGAAAACAGTTTTTAAACAAACCTTGACACAAACAAAAATAAAATAGTTGACAAAAATCTCAAGTAAGAGAGTCAGTTTTCCCCTCCTCATGACATTTACCCTAAACATTTGGAAGAAATTTGGATATCACCTCAATGTGACCTAGCACATGCTTATTCATAAAGGAATTGATTACATTTTTACATACCCTCTAGTATTGACAGAATTTATAGTATGGCAATTAAAACTGTATAAAGGAACTGTAGAGTTTCTAAAGTTGATTGAATACCAACACAGATATTGTTAGTATTCAACAGTTCCATAGTGATGTACTGAAAAGAGTGAGCAATGTGCCACAGTCTTACCGATTGTGAACAGCTTGGTACACTCCCGGCCCAACTCGTTTTTCGCACAGCATTTTATGTCTGTTCCAAACAATTCATGAAGTACCCGTTCCTCCTTTTTGACAACAGCTGAACTCTCTTCTTTACAGCTGCAATTAGGAAAAGAAGACCACTGGGCTTAAATGCATGTTTCCAAATTACAGATGAAAGTGCAGAAAAAGAACAGAGTTAAAGATTCTAGAAGCTTCTTTCAAAGAGCAAAGCACAGGTCAAAAGATCAGCCCAAATCTGTGGCTTCAGCAAAGCTGCTAAGGGATTGCCCTGTGACACATTATCATCAATCATAGCAACATGAGAGAGTAAGAAATAATAAAACCATTTAAGTACAAAGCTCTGGTGGTCTTGCGGGTAAGGGAATGTGCTGCCAACCTGGTGGCAGGTAGTTTGAGCCCACCAGATGCTCCACGGGAGGAAAATGGGCAATCTCTTTCCATCTGATTTGCACCCTATGAAAACTAACTGGAGATTCAGCTCTGAGTCGATTCCAACTTGATGGCACATAACAACAACAAATATTTTTGTGTTTTCTTGTAAATTCCAACCCATAGTCGCCATGACAATATGACTCACTGTCATCAGGTCAGAACTCACACATAGCTGACCATGCAGCAAGTTTCAGGGAGGTTGCAAATCACATGGATGAGGATTTTAATTTTCTTGATGTTGAGATGGAATCCATATTGAAGACTGTAGTCTTTGATCTTCTGAATGCAGCAAGCATTTCAAGTCCTCTTCATTTTGTGTCTACACAGCATAGGTTGTTCATAAATCTTCCTCCAGTTCTTCATAAAGTCCAACTTCTCACATGATTTGTTCGAATAGGTATGGAGAAAGGAAACAGCCCTGATACACATTTCTTGATTTCATGTTTCCTTGCTTTGTTTGAACAACAGCGTCTTGGTCTAGAAACATATGAGCACAATTAAGTATTCAAGGATTCCCAGTCTACTCAATGTTAGCCACAATTTGTTGTGGTCCACATAGTCAAATACCTTAGCACAGTCAATAAAACAGATAGACATCTTTCTGGTATTCTTTCCTTTCAGCCAAGATCCATCCAACATCAGCAATGATATCCCTGTGCCACAGCCTCTTCTAAATCCAGCTTGGATTTCTGGCAGCTCTCTGTCAATGCACTAGTCATTTTTGCATAATCTTTAGCAAGATTTTGCTTGAATGTGATATTAATATTATTTTATAGTTTCCACATTGATGTTGATTCACCTTTTTTTGAGAATGGCAAAAATTATGGATCTCTTCCAGAAAGATTGAAGATGAAGCTGTACATGATTAAGGTCTTTTGAATCACATGCTTCGCATCAAAAGAAGAACTGATATCTTTGAGCTGTGGTGTAAAGAACAAATAGATATGTTCTGGAGAAAGTACAGTCAGAATACTCCTTGGAGGCAAAGATGATAAAGCCTAGTTTCACATCCTTTGAGCATGTTGTTAGAAGTTATTCCTTGGAGAGGAATAAAATTGATGGAAATGTAGAGGGTCAGTGAAGGAGAGGAAGACCCTCAACCAGATGGATTGACACAGTGACTGCTACAGTGGTCTCAACTATGTCAAAGATGTTGAAGATGGCACAGGATAGAACAGGGTTTAGATCTGTTGTTCATATGGTCACTATGAGTCACTCTATGAACTTTGATAGATGTCGACAGTTACAGAAAAGCTTCAGACCTTTTGTTCATAGGGTCTCTAGGAGTCGTGCTCCACTCAAAGGCAATCAACAACAACAACCACCAGTCAATTGGCTAGGTAGCACTGGGCCAATAGGCAGCATCATGACAGATGGAGAAAAGACTGAAGTTGTCAACAATTTATCTTACTTGGATTCATAAGCAACACCCTTGGTACCAACAGTCAAGAAATCAAAAGACATAACATATTGGGAAAATCTACTGTGATGGACTTCTCCAAAGTGCTGGAGAGCAAGAGTATCAGTTTAAAGACTAAGGTGCACCTGGTCCAAGCCATGGCCTTTTTTATTATGTGCTGTGCATCTGAAAGTTAGACTAAGGAGGACAGAGAAGAACTGATGGCTTTAAGTTGTGGTGTTGGAGAAGAGTATTGAATCTCTTTTGACTGCCAAGAGAACAAACAAGTGTGTCTTGGATAAAGTGTGACCAGGGTGCTCCTTGGAAGTAGGGCTGGTGAAGCTTCGTCTCACATCCGTTGGGCTTATTGTTAGGAGAAGCCAGTCCTTGGAGAAGGATGTCATGCTGTGAAAGGTAGAGAGTCAGCTTAGGAGAGAAGTCTCTCAACAGGATGGGTTTACACAGTGCCTATAACAATGAGTTCAAGTATATCGGAGATAGTGAGGAAGCTGGCACAGGATAAGACCAGGTTCAGATATGCTGTCCAGAGGGTTTCTGTGAGGCCCAGCCGACTCAGTGGCACAAAACAATAAGTAGCATGGGTGGAGATTCTCCATCTTTTTATCCATGGGGCAGCTGGTGTGCTGCCTTTATGTTATTTCCCTGCCGACTACGCTGCTAGAGCTTCTAGCCACCCAACTCCAAAGGGTCCCCAAAGCTGTAAACGTTATAGAAGGAGACCGCCTCATCATTCTGTCTTGAAGTGCCTGTTGAGAATGAAAAGCCAACTTTCTGGTTCATAGTGTAATGCTCAATCCACTGTGCCACCAAGAATCCAGGCTGGTGGGAGGAAGAGAGAGAAAAGAGGAGAGGAGAGGAGAGGAGAGGAGAGAAGAAAAAGGCAAGGAAGAGCAAGAGTGCATTTTAATAAATGTAGTCAAAAGTTAAAGTCCTAACTGACTCAGAGCTGAGCTACAGCGGGATTTCAGAGGCTGTCAATCAGAGGAAACTGATTGCCCATATCTTTGCAGAGGAAGCAGCTGGCAGATCGAGGCAGATGCCTTCAGGTTGGCATCGCATCTCCCTCTGGACAACGCCACCAGACGCCCACCAGGTGAGTGACATGACGATGACAGCACACACAGCGTACCTTTCACCCTGGGAATCACAGAAGACCCACTCCACCTCGGGCTCTGGGACGCTCTCCGAGACGCAGAGCAGCGCGTCCTCACTTCCCATCTTGCGGAAGTAAGGTCTTCTCAGTGTGTACAGCAGCGTATCTGAAGCATCAGGAATGACTAACAGTTAAAGTCTCTGAAACAATGACTTAGCAGCAAGACAAGGAAATTCCACACCATCGAGAAAAGCTTACTTTTTATGTACATCGTAACAGCATCTTCTACACCAGCTCCTCTCCCTCACCCCTTATATAGTCAATCCAATCCGAATTGACAACTGCCACATTGATCTTTTGGTCCACCACTTTGAGTATTTTATGAATCTAGAGCCAATCAAAGTAAGTGTAGTGATACCCGCAGCCATCAAGTCGATTTTGACTCACAGCAAATGTACTGGACAGAGTAGAACTGCCCCACTGGGTTTCCAAGGCTGTGCTTTTTTTTTAAAAAAAAACAAAAAACAAAAACAAACACCCAACCAAACCCACCATACTTTTATTAGTTTGCATGGTTCATGCATGTACATTGTGTCTTAAACAATTTTTACTTTTTACTTTGGAAGAATTTCTATTTCTTTTGCTTGGTCATTAAAACACCCCCTGGGCCGCACTCCTTCCCAGTGGTCCCTGAGGTCCCCGGATGTACTGCTGGCTCAGAGGAGCCTCCCGCCAGCCTGCTCGCAGATGACACTACCCTGCTTGCTGAAACTGAGGAGGACCTGAAGCACTTGCTGCTGAGGGTCAAGGACTGCAGCCTTCAATATGGATTGAGGCTCAACATCAAGAAGACAAAGATTTTCACCACTGGACCAATTGGCAGCATCAGGATGGATGGTAAAGAGACTGAGATTGTTCACAGCTTTAGTCTACTTGGCTCCACAATCAACACTCTTGGCACCAGTAGCCAGGAAATTAAAAGACGTATTGCCATGGGAAAGTCTGCTGTTAGGGACCTTTCTAAAGTACTGAAGAGCAATGGTGTCTCTCTGGAGATTAAGGTGCATCTGATACAGGCCATGGTCTTTGCAATCACTTGTTATGCATCAGAGAGTTGGGCAATGACTAAGGAGGATTAGAAGGAGAATTGATGCCTTTGAGTTGTAGTGCTGGAGTAGAGTATTGAAGGTACCTTGGACTGCTAGGAAAACAAACAGATTTATCCTGGAGAGGGTTAAATTGGGCTGCTCCTTGGAGGCAAGGATTCTGAGGCTCCGTCTGATGTACTTTGGTCATGTTGTAAGGACAGATCGGTCCTTGGAGAGGAACATTATGCTTGGGCGGGTGGAAGGCAGGCACAGGAGGGGAAGGCCCTCTAAGAGGTGGATTGATTGGGTGACTGGGGTAATCGGGATGGGTGTGTCGGAGACAATGGAATTGACAGGACAGAGCAGAGTTTAGGGCTGTAGTACATGGGGTCACTATGAGTTGCAAGCGACTCGACGGCACATAACAACAACATTGATCTATGAAGGATGGGCAATCTCTTCCTGTGCGATTAGTTGCCTCTGAAATCCTGCTAGAGGGTCAGATACAGGTCGGTTCACAACAAAAACAACATGCTTATTATCACCCCATCTTTTCCAGCCCCACTGAATTCTATTCCTTCAACCCCACCCCAGATTGTGATTTTGACAGCAAGGTGCCACATTTTTCTCCCGTGAAGTAGTAGCTGGTAGGTTAGAACTGCCAACCAGTTAGTTAGTCAAGGACTTAGCCACGTGGCACAAGGACTCCTAAGTGGAGTGAAAGTATAAATATTGAAAGGCATAAGAAAAACAGAACTAGCGATAAGTTATAGTCTAGAATCTATCCTTAATGTAGGTTTGGAAACTCAATTTACATCCCCTAATTTTACTCAGGGATAAGCAGAAATATAATGAGATTTAGAAATAGAGACATGTGATAGGCTGGTGCTGGAACAGGAACAATAGCGAGAGGTTTAGTTTACTTCAGATTCACACTTGGACCATCACTCTGTGCTTCCCCACTCTCACATCCCCATGTCTAAACACCAAGCCATATTTGTCTCCTTCAACATGCTTAACTTCCACCCTTTCTGGTTTTGTTTGTACCCTGCACAGTCAGTGGCTTCCTACACTCCAAGAACCAAAGGACCCAGAATCTATTCCACCTGAACTTAAAAATCATCTCAAAAATAGGCATGGATTTTGTTGTTGTTGTTGGGTTTTGTTTTGTTTTTCAAGGGAAAGTGAAAGTGTAGTCCCCTACTACTACAAATTATGCATTAGAGTTTCTCACATTTGGGGAAATTGCAGGAGTCAGCACATCTGGAGTGCAATGGTTAAGCCTCGCCTGGGAAAACCACCTTTGTGATCATGGTATCTCCTCTGCCGTGTACGTATCAAGAATAGGTTTGAGACAACAATCAAAGACCAGATGTGGGATGACATGAAGGATATAATCCATAAAGAGAGCAAAATGTCATTACATAGAGAAAAATGGAAAATACTAAAGTGGATGTCAGAAGATACTCTGAAAATGCATTAGAGCACCAAGAAGCCAAAACAAAGGGACAAAATGTTGATGAACAGAAGAAAGGGAGGATCTAGAAGAAAAACTAAAATATTAGAATGTGCAAAGAGCTAGAATTGGAGAATTAAAAAAAATGAAGACCTCTTCCAGCATTTCCCAAGCTGAAAGAAATTAAAAACAAATTCAGACCTCAAGTTGCAAACTGAGAGATGCTATGGGCAAAATCTTGAATGACCCAGTAACCATCAAAAGAAGATGGCTGGAATACACAGAGTCATCTGGAATACACAGAAAGAATTGGTTGACACTCAAATACTTCAGGAAGTACCATAGGATCAAGAGCCATGATAAAACAAGAAGTTCAGGCTGCACTGAGGGAATTGGCAAAAAAATAAAGGCTCAGGAATCAATGGGATACCAATTGACATGTTTCAACTAACAGTTGCAGTCCTTGATGTGCTCACTAGTATGTATGAAGAAATCTGGAAGACAGCTACCTGAACAACAGATTGGCAGAGGTCCATATTTGTTCCCATTCTTAAGAAAGGTGATCTAACAGAATGTTGAAATTATAAAAAAATCATTAATATCCCAACCAAGTAAAATTGTGCTGAAGATTACTCAAAAATATCTAGAACAGGACATTGACAGAGAACAGCCAAAGATTCAACCTGGATTTAATAGAAGTTGTGTCACCAGAGATATTATTGCTGATATCAGCTAGATCTGAGCTGAAAGTAGAGAGTACTACAAGGACGTCTACTTGTGTTTTCTTGACTACGCAAAGGCATTTGACTGTGTTGATCATAATAAACTATGGCTAACATTGAAGAGAATGGGAATCCCAGAAGAGTTAGGAAACCTATACCTGGACTAAGACTCTGTTTTCTAAAGAGAACAATAGATGTTTTAAAATCCAAAAAGGTATGCATCAGGACTGTATCCTTTCTCAACACCAGTTTAATTTCTATGCTTCCAGAAGCTGGACTTTATGAGGAAGAATGCGGCATCAGAATGGAAGGAAGACTCATCAACAACTTGCTTTATGCAAATGACAAAACCTTGCTTGCTGAAAGTGAGGAGGACCTCAAGCACTCATTGCAAGATCAAAGACTACAGCCTTCAACGTGGTTTACATCTCAACATCAAGAAAATAAAAAATCCTCACCACTGGGCCAATAAACAACATTATAATATTTAGAGAAAAGATTGAAATTGCCAGTGATTTCACCTTGGATTCACAATCAATACTTTTGGAACGAGTAGTCAAGTAATCAAAAGACAAATGACACTGTTGCCAGGGACCTCTCCAAAGTACTAAAAGGCAATGGTGTCAGCTTCAAGTCTAAGGTGAACTTGATTCAAGCCATTATCTCCCCAGTCACCTGCTATGCATCTGAGAACTGGTAATGCAGAAGGATGACAGATAAATCGATGCCTTTGGGTTGGAGAAGAGAGCTGGATGTCTCATGAACTGCCAAAAGTACAAAGAAATAGGTTTTGGAAAGGGTAGTAGCCAGAGTTCTCCTTAGAGGCATGGATGTTGAAGCTATGTCTCACATAGTTTAAGCATATTGTTAGGAGAGGCTATTCCTTGGAAAAAGACACCAAAGGTGGCAGCAAACCTAAAGAGAGGAATACCCTCAATGAGATGGATTGATATAATGGCTATAGCAATGGGATAAAGTGTATCAGAGATGATAAGGGACAGCCCAGGATAGGACAGAGTTCAGATTTGTTTTTCACAGGGTCTCTATGAGTCATACTTGACCCGATGGAATTTAAAAACATTGCTTATCTGAAATTTGCTGGTCCCTGGGGGTAAGTTTGATTCCAGGCTTGGTAAGTATCTAAAGCCATAATCAAGAGATATACCAACCTTTATAAACTAGGAAGCCTGGCTGTTTTATGATTTTGAGTTCTGGTCCACATTTTTCTCCCCCTTTATCCAGAACCCTCTACTGTGATCCCTTCCAGAGCAATCATCTGTGGTACCTGGGCATCATCTAGTTCGTCTGGTCTCAGAGTCATAGAGGTTGGGGTTCATGTGGTCTGTTAGTACATGGGGCCCAGACATCTCTTTATTTGATGTTCTTTATGAATCTTTGCTCCCAGAAGGTAGAAATAAACAGTTTCATGTTCACTCAAAATCTCTTTGCCATCAAGTTGGAATTCTGTGGCTATAAATCACAAGGAAGAAGGCTGTTCATCTTTCTCTCACAGAGCCACTGGTAGATTCGAACTGCTAGAGAAAGCATCACCTTTGAGTAAACAGCACAACCTCTTACAGATTATACTATCAGAGCTCATTAGTTGCACGTTAGTCATTCCATTTTCAAGACACCATGTATTATTTGTTTGCTTGTTTAATTCAAGGATGTCTCTTAAATATGGATTTCACTATCCCTCTTTAATGAACTTTTAAAAAAAAGTATGTGATATACACGTGGAAGACCATACAAAGTACGCATTTTCAAAACAACTATGAGATACCATCTCACCCCAGTAAGAATAGCAATATTTAACAGAACAGCAAACAACAAATGCTGACGAGGTTGCAGAGAAACAGGAACCCTTATTCACTGTTGGCGGGAGTGTAAAATGGTGCAACCATTATGGAAGGCAGTATGGTGCTTTCTCAAAAAGTTGGAAATAGAAATACCATTTGACCTAGCAATTCCACTGGGAATATACCCTAAAGAAACAAGAACTACTGGGAGAACGCCACTGCCAGACGGGAGAACGCCACCGCCAGAAGGGAGAACGCCGCCGCCAGACGGGGTTCCACCACGAGAGGGGCCAGGAAGAGACCCGGGAAGAACAACAGCCAGCCACCTACCGCGGAACTCCAGAGGAGCGAAGACTGTGAGACCCCAGAGGAACGAAGACTACCGGACACTGTGTGACCCCCTTGCAACCCACACCTGTGTGACCCTTAACACACAGGGTGCTGCTGCATAAACCCCCAGCAGTGCCCAAGCCCCGTCCCCACCTCTTGGTGGTAGTGTCCAAGCCCTGCGTTCCTTACCCCCTAGTCCCTTGCTTTCCTCCCCTTCCCCCACCCTCCTTGCAGCTCCACAACCACACATCTCAACCCCCACCACAGCCCTGTGACCTCAGGGCACCACCTTGGATCCAGCCATCACCCGGAGCTATCAGGTGAGCAG
>NW_006399884.1:8575138-8586287 GCF_000299155.1 Elephantulus edwardii | reverse complement strand
AAAAAAAAAGAAACAAGAACTGCCACCCAAGCAGATGTATGCATACCCATGTTTATTGTGGCTTTATTCACAATAGCAAAGAATTGGAAACAACCCAAGTGCCAAACAAACGAACGGACAGAGAAACTCTGGTATATTCACACAATATGCTGCATTGAAAAACCAAGGACTCATGGAATATTATACAAAATGGGTAACCCTGGAAGACATTATGCTGAATGAAATATCTTAATCACAAAAGGACAAATACAGCATAGTGCCACTGTTGTAAAGCGGGACTGACATCGGGGTTGGGGGGAAACTAAGAAAAGAGGGGATAGATAATATATACTGCATTGAAACAGATGAGGGGGAGAACTGTTTAGGAGAAATATATGATTAGGTATTACTGACATGACAAGAATGAAAGTTGCATAGTGGAGTGGACTGGGAGGCAGGGGGGCATTGTATAACAAAGAATTTTTTTTTTTACTTTTCAAAGAGAAAAGTGAACTAAGGAGGAGTCATGGGTGGGGGAAAGTGTGCAACAATGAATGAATGGAAATCCAAAGTCTCTCTAAACTTTCATTAACATTTAAAAAGTATGCATTTTGAAGCATAATATAGACAAATATTCATGGATCCACTCTCTAACTTTATATCTTTGAAGTCTTAATACATAACTCTGAACTTACTTTTTTTTTCTTTCTAGATTCTGTTTTATTAGTGAGATAACTCACAGATGTAGGACTCTGTTCTCCAGCTTTGGATGCCATTTCTGAACCTACTTTTGAGTTCCTCCTCATCTCAATCCCAGGTAGGTAGTATACAGAACTTTGTGTTTATTATTTCTGTGTTTTAAACAATACTTTTGCCACTTTTATATGTGTCTTTAAACAATTTTCAAATATTCGGCTCCATGTAATTTTTGACAACTTGGCTTTGTCATGGAACTTTGTTTTTAAGATCCATCCATAGTTCTGCATGTAGCTACAGTTTATGTAAAGAGCACTGGTCACATAACGGTTAAGCTCTGGGTTGCTAACTGAAAGATGAGCAGTTTGAATCCATCAGCTGCTCCATGGGAGAAAGACTGTGGTCCAGTTTCACAAAGATTACAGCCCAGAGATCCCAAAGGGGTAGTTACATAGGGTCACATTGCTGATGCTATGAGATAGAAGAGATTCAGCAAGACACAACAATGTATGTTCATTCAGAGTCAGTTACAAGAATATCAAGATGAGATGCAAAACCCTTACATAGGTCACAGCCTTAATCTGATATAAAGAAAGTTTCCTGGGGGTATAGACTGTATCCATGTTTTATGGCACAAGAGATAAACGGAAAAGGGAGCAGAGAAAGGGAGATCTCAGTGTCACCAACAAAGAAGAGTTAGAAGTGGACCATGTTTCTTCAGAAACTCTTAGAATCAGAGAGTTTTCTCTGGATCCAGAATACCTTGAATTTGGATCTTCATCATTGGACCAACAGCCAACATCATGATAGATGAAGAAAAAAAAATAAAAGGTATCAACTATTTCATTTTACTTGAATCCAACTCAAAACTCAAGATAGCAGCAGCCAAGCAATCAAAAGACATGTTGCACTGTGAAAATCTGTGTCAAGAACCTCTCCAAAGTACTAAAGAGCAGTGATGCCGTTTTAAAGACATGATCCAAGACATGATCTCTTCAGTTGCTTCCTAGGCATCTTAAAGCTTGATAATGAATAAGGAAGAACAATCAATGCCTCTGAATTGTAGTGCTGGGAAAATGTATGGCCTGCATCATGGACTGCTAAAAGAACAAGCAGATCTAGGAGGAAGTGCAATCAGCGTGTTCCTTAGAAGCAAGGATGGTGAAACTGCATCTCGCATACTTTGAGTATATTGTCAGGAGAAGCCAATCTTTAGAAAAAAAGACACCATACTGGAAAAAGTCTCCAGAAAGCTAAGATGATCCTCAACAAAATGAATTGGCACAGTGACTGTAACAATGTGCTTGGACACATCAGAGACCATGAGGATAGCACATGACTGTGAAAGGTTCAGATGTGTTGCTTGTTGCGAGTGAATCACAGTCAGCATGATGGCACCTAACAACAACAACAACAACAGATTGCAAGGGAATAGTTTTCTGTTTATTCAAGCCTTTCATATTTGTGGTATTTCTGTTACAACTGCACTAACCCAGTAGTCATTGCCTTGCTAATCCAAAGGTTGAACTTCTGTGGCCGTTCAAACCCACCAGTGGCTTACAGTTTCAGAAATCCAATGGCTGGTCCATTTTGAGTTGGTTCCAACTCTATGGCAATGAATTTTAAATAACAAAGAAACATGGTTTCTAATAGCTGATCTTTGGGGAGACAGATCACCACATCTTTCTCCCAACACACCATCAGCCTTACAGTTAGCAGCCTAGTGGGTAACTGCTGACACCACCAGGGACCCCAAAGGGAAGGGGCTGTGGTTCTCCTAACTTAGGACCCCTCTATGCGCTGGACACACACACATACACACACGTACACTATGACCAGCTTTGTGCATCTGAGCCACTAATGAGGAGGAGGGGGAGGAGGAGGAGGAGGAAGAGGAGGAGAAGGAGGCCTTTGAGGGGATGTACTACCTGGTATATGACAGCAAACCTAATTTAAAACTGCACAAACCCAGACTTTCTGGAATATTCTCTGGCTCCAAATGCACTAGGCTCTAAAGGCATCACCCCATCTCTGATCTATGTTGTATCATTGACAGTAACACATGGTGCTCAGCAGAGGACTAAGTCTGTGCCAATGCGAGGTCTGAGTACAACCACAACTGAGAAGGTGGAGCCAGAAAGCGCACACACCTGTGTGCACAGCTGGTACCTCAATTGTGCCCATGACACAGCTGCTTCCACCCTTAGAGCATTTAGATTGCGCCGTGTGGTTTCCATAGTGATATGGATCCCCCCACCCCCATCGTGGTTTGTGTGAAAGTTAGCAGAGCCAATTAGCTTTCCATTCAACAATTTGCACACACTTTATTCTGTGGCATTGATTGCAATCCCAGCCATGTGGCAGCACTCTTCCTGCTTCCTCCTGGGCTCCCTGTTTCCCTTTGTCCTTCTTTTCTGCCCCTTTCCTGCCTCTGAGTTTGGCTTTAGGGAAAATGATGCCCAACACTCTGGCATTCTTATGGACCCCTGCTGTCTGATACAATACCTATTAGCTACCTGTGGCTATTTAACCTTAATCAAAAGGAGGTAAAATTTTAAATTTGTTGTCTCAGTCCTATGAGCCTCATTTCAAATGTGCAGCAGCCACAAATGGTGTGTCCATTTCCCTCAGCCATTGAGTCACTTCCAAGTTACAGTGACCTCAAGTGACAGAGTAGAAGTGACCCATATGGTTTCTAAGGCAGTAGTCACCACAGAAGTAAATCGCTGCTTCATCTTTCCCTGCAAAAGCAGCAGGTAGGTTTAAACCACTTGCTCTTCTATTGTTGTGTGCTGTCAAGTCAGCACTGATTGTAGCTGATCCTCCAGTGGATTTTCAGAGACGGTAAATCACACAGGAGGAGACTAGAAATGCATGCTCTGGGATTGCAGTACAGGTGTTTACCACTAGGGCACCAGTGCTTTCTCATCAGCAGACAAGAAGTGAACCACTGGGCCTCTAGGGCTCCTGCATGTGGTTTACAGGCTACAACACTGGATAGATAGCAAAGATGTACACAGCATGTCAGATTTTTCCCTTAGGGTCATAACAGGGTCCATCTGAACTTCATTTTGTGTATAATGGGTCTAGTCCTTGCCTCAAGGGGTTTTAGTTCTTTATTTTAATTCAGTGAAAGTATAAACAATGACACATTTCAACAGTTTCTACATGCTCAATTCAGTGACAGTGGCTACAGTTTCAAACGGTGCTTCCATTCTCCTTCTCCTTTTTCACATTGTTATCGTTATGTGTCATAGAGTCGCCTATGACTCAGAGTGACCTTACATGCAACAGCTCTGTCCTGAGCCAGGCTCACCGAGTCTGACATACCTACCCCTGTTACCTCTGTTACTACGTCAGTCTCTCTCATCCTGTGTCTTCCTCTCCTGCACTGACCTGACACCACCTCAAGCAATGATGTCCTTCTCCAAGGACTGGACATTCACTCCAGCAACATTGTCTTAAACCCACTGCCCCTTCAGATGCTCATCTAGCTTTCTGAGTTGCCATTATCCATTTGATCTCACACAGATAATTATTTTTAATTATTAAATTTTATTAGTTTTAATAAACATTTACTGAGATTTTGGGTTTTCATTCATTCAATGTTGCACTAAGATAATTCTTTAAAAGAATGTGATTCTCAGAAATAGAGACATACTTCAATGGTTAAAATAAGCTATATTTTATTTAAAAAAATAATTGAGAGGATGGTTTGGACTAAGTATAAACATTATTTCAGGGTAATGGTTCCAATTGTTCATCTAACCTCAGGAGATCTAGAAATTCTGGATTCCACTGACATCCCAGAAGGTTGTTTCAGACAGTGCTGAGACCTCAGAATCCCATGAAATACATATTTTTATTCTCATTTTATACATAAGGAAACTGAGGCTTAGATGAAGTGATCTGTCAGAGGTCTGATATCAGATGGATGATTAGAACACAATGAATGAAAGTTTCAGGGAAGAAACTAGGCTACAGGGTTTAATATCTACACGAACCTAATATCTACAGGAACCACAACCTCATCAACCCTGAGACTGGAAGATTCAGATGATACACAACTATTACCACAGACCCCTTTATTCAGGCTACAATATATGGCTCCGAGGAATGGAGGGAGCTCTCGGGGCCTAGTGGTAAGAAACTGCCCTGCAACCCCAAAGGCATGTGGTTCAAACCTGCCAGCTGCTCTGCCAAAGAAGGATGGGTAGTCTTTTCCCAGGCAATTTACTGCTTTGAAAACCCACTGGAGGGTCTGCTATGGGTTGGTTCTGACTCTACAACACACAACAAGAAGAAAACTGAATGTGAGAAAAACCTAGCACAGAACTAGAATTCTTAAAATGTTCAGACTTAGTAAACCATTTGAGGCGAGAGGCCTTCGTGGGACTATCACTTTTAACTCTCCAAATCCTGAACTGAAACTCTCTACTGAGTCTACCTTTTAGTGAATTTACAGATAGCCACATAAAATAAAGGGTATTACTCATAAGTGTGGGGTCCCAGTAAAAACAAACAAGAGAAATCTACATAAGAACAGAAACTCAAGCAAAGATGAAAAGACAAGGGGCCAGGGGAACTGGGGCACTGAATGGAGTACCCAGCTCATAATTAAATAGTATGTGGACAAATGAGGAATGGACTCATTTCACTGAATAACTTGTGCAGAAATTGTCAAATAGTAACTAACTCTGTGGTGTAAACTTCTACGGAAGACAACAGAAAATTGTTACTTAAAATAGAATCATTAGAACCCAAGTCTTCTAGCTGTAGGTCCCAAAGTTTCTTGCCTCCGCTTCCACTGTATCCCTGGGAAACCTACAGAGGACGTCCCCACTCCTTAACAGCACTCATATTCCAAAAGTCACAGGCCACCTCAGAGATCAACAGGTGATTCAGATGACCAAAGTTATCTCAAGTCAGACACATCTTATGTCTAGAGCCGCTGGCCAAAGCCATCAACATTTAACCCAATCCTCAGAAAACAACGGAAACCTAGTAGCAAGCTGAACTTACTTCGTATACTCACTGTAAACAAGATTGTGTAATTGGAGGCTTCACTCTGAATAAAAAGCTGGTATTCTCCAGCTTGGGTTTCTGTCATTTTCAAAATGACCATGGAGATAACCCCCCTGCAAAACAGGAAAGAGAACTTGTTATTTTGGAATCTTTGTGGAACTAGAAACAGAATTTCACACTGAGTCAGAAGCAGACCACACAACTCGGGTCTCTGTGGAGAATGCAGCTTTGCCTACAAGTCAGCCTGCCCCTCTCTGTTTGCTCTTGGACCTTTATCTCAGGAAAGTAGAGGGTGAATGAAAAAGAAGAAACCCTCAAGGAGAAGGCTCTGACTTGGAATGAGCCCATGTACAGCAGAAGGAAGAGCAGCCCGGCCCCGTCCGCCTCACAATCTCCGCTGTGCTTGAGGACATTGCTGCAACGGCAGTGTCAACCCATCTCACTGAGAATCTTAGTTTCACTGACCCTCTACTTTTCTAAGCACGATGTCTTCCTTCAGTGCCTAGTATCTCCTGATAGTACGTCCAGACTACATGAGATGAAGTATCATCCATGCTTCTTTTTTTTTTGTCTTTTTCTCAGAAGTAATTACACTGACAAGTTTTATTCTTTTATTCCAAGAGTAATCTGTGCATAGGCAAATTAATTTCAAATTAGTTGAACCTCATTTCAATTTAATTAGTAAACTAGTTACTGTCCTATTTTTTAACCACTATATTATATTTTATATATAGGTAGACTACAATTTATTTAGGTATTTGTCATGACAAGCTAGAAGATGCTAAGGGTAAGTTCTACTCTGTCTTATAGGGTCATAATGAGTCAAAATAGACTGAGTGGCACCTCCCAACAATAAGAGCAATGCTATTCTAGAGGTTGGTGATCTGGTGCTGTTGAGTCGAATACAACTCATACTGACTCGTGGATCTGAACCCTGTTCTCTCTCGTGCCATCCTCACACTTCCTGACACACAGGAGTCCAGTACGGCAGTCACTGTGTCAATCCACCTGGTGAGGGTCTTCCTCTTCTTTGCTGACCCTCTCTCCTTCCAAGCATCCTGTCCCTCTCCAAGGACAGCCCCTTCTAGTAACATGTCCAAAGGATGTGAGGCAAAGCCACATCATTCTTGCCTCCAAGGAGCATTCCAGCTGCACCCTCTCCAAAACATATTTGTTCTTTTTACAGTCCATGGGATGTTCAGTGCTCTTCTCCAAGAACACATCTCAAAGGATCAATTCTTCTTCTGTCATCCGTATTCATTGTCCAGATCTCAGATGCATAACAAGTGATCAGAAAAACTATGGCCTGAATCAGATGCACCTTACGCATCAAACTGACATCATTTCTCCTCAATAATTTGGTGAGGTCTGGAACTGCAGGCTTTCCCAATGTAATGTTATTTTCTGACTGTTGGTACCAAGGGTGTTAATTGTGGATCCAAGTAAGATGAAATTGTTGACAGTTTCAATCTCTTCTCTGTCCATCATGATGTTGCCGTGATAGTCCAGGAATAAGAATCTTTGTTTTCTTAACATTGAGGGTAAACATTATGGCCAAGAAAACCCTCCTCTGTACACATAGGATCACCATGAGCAGGAATCAACTCAGTGGTGATGGGCTGGTTGGTGCTGGTGCTTGCATTCACACAGACTGCCATCAAGTTGATTCTGATTCATAGTGACTATATAGGCCAGAAATGCCTCATGGGGTTTCCAATCCTTATGGAAGCACATTGCCATGCCTTTCTCCTTGCTGAGAAGCTGGAGAATTTAAACCGCCAACCTTTCATAGCAACCCAATATGCAACAAAAGGTATCATCAGGGTTCCTGGAACAGCATACTAGTGTTGTTGTTGTTATGTGCCATTATGTCACCTGCAACTCAAAGTGACCCTAAGTATAATAGCTCTGAACCTTGCCCTATCCTGAGCCACTCTCACTGATTCCTACTCACCTAATTCCATTGCCCCTATCACCATGTCAATCCATCTCATCCAGGATTGTTGTTGTTATGTGCCGTTGAGTCACCTGCAACCCATAGCAACTCTATGTACAACAGCTCTGAAGCCTGCCCTGTCCCGAGCCAGGGAATGACTGACACAACTACCCCTATTGCCCAAATTACTGTGTCAATCCATCTCATCTGGGGTCTTCTTCTCCTGCACTGTCCCTCCAACCAAACATGAAGTCCTTTTCCAAGGACCTGTCCTTCTTAGCCATGTGCCCAAAGTATGTGAGACAGAGCTTCAAAATCCTAGCCTTCAAGGAAAAACTTGGTTTCACTCTCTCCATGACAGACTCTTCTCCAGCACTGCAACTCAAAGGCATTGGTTCTTCTTCTTCTGTCATCCTTAGTCATTATCCAGCTCTCTGATGCATAGCAGTTGTGAAGACCATAGCCTTGATTGGGTACAACTTGGTCTCTAGACTGACATCGTTTCTTGTTACTCTGGAGAAGCCCCTGACAGCAGATTTTCCCAGTGCAATTTGTCTTTTGATTTCCTGGCTGCTGGTGCCAAGAGTTTTGACTGTGGAGCCAAGCCAGCTGGAGTTATTAACAAGCTCAATCTCTTCTCCATCTTACATGGTGCTACCAATTGGCCCAGTGGTGAGAATCTTCCAGTTGGTGTCTGTAAGTGGTTTTGTTATGTGCATTCACCAAACTATTCTCTCTCCTGAGTATTATTTATGAACCCTTGTGTATATCCTGTAAGATTAAAAGACAGCTATAAAAACTTTAGAACTCAGTCTCTCCAGCTATTCTGAGTCCAGATAGAAATGATTATTCTTTTCTATTGTGAATAAAAATAGCTATTAAACTTGCTGGAGCCAATGAGGTTGAATGAACCCACCAAAATATTGGCCTGAGACAAACTTTAAACCTTAAACAAAACCATCCCCTGAAGTCTTTAAACCAAACAAAAGTTTCGCTTAACTTACTAAGAACGTTTGCCTTGAGCATTAAGGATGACTGAAGAATAATTGATGCCTTTGAATTGTGGTGTTGGATTAGAGTGGTAAATATCTTATGGACTGCCAAAAGAACAAACAATATGTCTTGGGCAAAGTGCAGCCAGAGTGCTGCTTGGAGGCAAGGATGCTGTAGCTTTGTCTTACATACTTCGACATGTTACTAAGGAGAGGTTATTCCTTGGAGAAGAACATCATGCTTGGGAAGATGGAGATTCAGCAAAAGAGAGAAAGACTCCCAATTAGATGGATTGATACAGTGACTGCAGCAATGGGCTCAAAAGGTCAGATATGATGAGGATGGTACAGAATATGACAGGTCTGTTGTTCATAGGGTCCTTGTTGTTCATAAGTCTTGCTTGGCACAACACACCTAACAACAACAACAATAGCAAAATATGGGATCAAATGGACAACAGCAATTTGAAAGGTTAGAAAAGATTCTTAGGAAGCAGTAAGGTTCTGTTATTTGAGGAGAAACAATTTGAAAAAGGAGGGTGAGAATGGTTGCATAATTCCCCAAATGGAATCAGTGTCACTGAATTATATGTGTAGATATTCCAAATAAACCATATTTTATGGCAAGAAAATGATATTGAACTGGTGTGTGTTCTATGGTATATATTTTCAACAATCAAAAAATGAAATATTTTTTTAAGTAATTAAAAATGTTTCAGTACTGAGTTAACTAACTCACATGAGATCTTTGACTCTGGATGCAAAGTAAGTTGCCTCTTTTATAACCAAGGCAATTTCTCTTGGAGTCAAAAGAATCCTACTTTTCTACTTTGCCTTGGATTCAATCCAGTGACTGTTGTGGCACAACATTTTCATATTACAAGACATTTCTTTAAGTCAAATGTTTTACTAGCAGATTGTGCTGGTTGAAGCCCTGATAAAACTAACCGAAAAACAGAAGTGAGTAATATGGCCTCAAAAGAGGAAAGGAGAATGAATGTGTTCTAAGATTTAGACCAAAACATAAAAAAAAAAATAGTCACTGCCCTGAGAATGAGTTAAGAATCTGCATTTACTTAAAGAAACAAATACTAGTGCTTTGCATGCATGGTGAAAAGGTGTTCCTCAGTACTTTGTTATTGGGGCTATGCTGCCCCAGTGGATCATTTGGATACTCTTTACTGTATTGTTCTGGAAAAGGCATTGCCTTTTACACCCACTGTGTAAAACAGTACAACACTTCCTCAAAAAGCTAGAAATAGAAATATCATATGACCCAGCAATCCCACTCCTAGGTATATACCATAGAGAAATAAACATACATATATACACACCCATGTTCACTGCAGTATTACAATCGTAAAAATGTGCAAACAACTGGTTTCTACATTCCCATGATCAGTGTTTGAGAGTGCCAGATGCTATACACCTTATCAGCATTTGTTGTTTATTGTCTCATTGAATTTTGCTATTGTTGCTGGGGTGAGATAATATATCATTGTAGTTTTTATTTGTATCTCTCTAAAATCTAATGATTTTGAGTGCTTCTTCATATGTCGACCGTATGACTGTCTTCTCCGGTGAAGTGTCTTATCATGCTCTTTGCCCATTTGAAATTAAGTTGTTTGCCTTGAAGCTTTAAACACGTTTTAAGGATGTCATCGGTAAATACTTTTTACCAGTTTACAGATTCTCCTTTTACTGTTTTGGAGAAGTCTATTGATGCACATAGGAATTTAATTTTTAGAAGATCTCAATCATCTCGTTTATCCTCTGTTGACGGTGCATTTTGAGTTACATTTGGCAGTCCATTTATGCCATAGATTGGAGCTCCTAAGTTTGCCTCATCTTTTTTTATGATCTTTATAGTTTTGTTTAGGCTTTACATGTAAATCCTTGATCTATTTTGAATTGGGGATTTAAAAAATTTTCTTATCATTTTAAAAAAAAATTTTATTAATTTTAATGAATGTTTACAGAGACTTTGGATTTCCATTCATTCATTGTTGCATTTTTCTCCCTGCCCATCCCTCCCCCCAATTCACTCTTCTCTTCGAAAAGTAAAAGAAGAAATTCTTTCATTGTTATACAATCCCTCCCCACAGGTCCACTCCACTATGCAGCCTTCATTCTGGACTCCTGTAATGATAATAATACCTAATCCTATACCACCTTTTTGTTTTGTTTTTTTTTGGTTTTCCTTTTTTTAGTATTATTATTAATTTTAATGAAAATTTACAGAGATTTTGGATTTCCATTCATACATTGTTACACTATTCTCCCTGCCCACACCTTCCCTCCAGTTCATTCTTCTCTTTAAAAAATAAAAGAAAAAAAATAAAAGAAAAATTCTTTCATTGTTATGCAATCCCTCCCCCCAAGTCCACTCCACTAATGCAGCCTTTGTTCTGGACTTATGTCATGACAATAATGCCTAATCCTATGTACCTTTTAAATAGTTCTCTCTCTCATCTGTTTCAATGCAGTATACATAATTTATCCCATCTTTCTCAGTCTCCCC
>NW_006399884.1:8550551-8574842 GCF_000299155.1 Elephantulus edwardii | reverse complement strand
CTCTAGAACATAAACAGTCTTCCAAGCATACCGAAAAATCTACCATCAGGAGATGATAAAATATGATAAATGGAACCTTCTAAGAATAAAATCCCTATGCATATCCAAAAACTTCTCCAACAGGGTGAAAAGGGAAGCCATAGACTGAGAAAAAGTATTTGGTAATGACATGTCAGATAAGGGACTTAAATCTAGACTTTATAAAATACTCAAGCACCACAACAAGATAAAGGTAAATAACCCAATTGAAGAATGGGCACAGGACATGAACAGACACTTCACCAAAGAAGACATTCAGATGGCCAACAAGCACATGGAGAAATGTTCAAAATCCCTAGCTCTAAGAGAGATGTATATCAAAACAACTATGAGATATCATCTCACCCCAGTTTGAATAGCAAAATTTAACAAAGCAGCAAACATCAAATGCTGGCGAGATTGTGGAGAAACTGGAACGCGTATTCACTGTTGGTGGGAGTATAAAATGGTGCAACCACTATCGAAGGCTGTATAGCACTTTCTCAAAAAGTTTCAAATAGAATTGGGAGTTTTTATATGTTATGTGGTATGAATCTTGTTTCAATGTTGTACAGACCGATGTCTAGTTTTGTCTACACCATTAAGAGGATGTTCCCCCCCTTTAATGGATTTTTATCTCTTTGTCAAATATCAGATGCCCATAGGTGGATGAGTTTATTTCTGGGTTCTCAATTCCAATACATATTCCATTGCTTTATCTATGTTACTACCATTACCACACTGTTTTTTTATTGTGGCTATGTAGTATGACTTGAGATCAGGAAGTATAAGACCTCTTACTTTGTTTTCTTCAATAGTGCTTTCTTATCCTAGGAGGCTTAACTTGCCATATAAAATTGGGGATTTGTTTTCCCACGTCTTTGAGAAATAATTACAGGATCTGAATTGAGACTACATTATATTTCTGGATCAGTTTTGGTTATATTTACAGTTTCACAATATTAAGTATTTTTATCCATGAGCATGTAGGTTTGTTTAAGTCTCATGTAGCTGTATTTTGTATTTTTCTTTGTACTGATGTTCAGTGTCTCAGGGTAGATTCCCCCCCCTAAGTATTTAATCTTTTGGGTCATTACTGTAAATGGTATTGTTATGAGTGACTTCTTCCCTTTATATTTTCCAGCTCCAGTGCTTTGCATATTCCATTGCAATAATTTGCTTTGTTCTCTGAAGCTGCCCTTTGAAATCTTCTGTTTATCTCTTTTACTTAGGTGTCTCTTCCCTTTGTTTTGGCTTCTAACTCTAGTGAATTTTTTAATATCTTCTGACATCATTTTGGTTTTTACTTTTTCCTCTATCTTTGTAATGACCTTTTGCTCTCTTCATGTATGATGTCTACAAATCCACTAATCTTTGATCATTGGTGTTCAATGCCTCAAACCTGTTCTTAACATGAGTTTTAAATTCATGTGGGATAAACTCAAGGACATATGCTGAGTAAGTAATTCAAGAAGCTAGACCGATGAGACTAGTGCTGTTATGTCTGGAGGAACACTCTTCCACTTTGTACATCACTCTTTGTCAATGTGCTGTATGAAGTAACCTGGGTTTGCTATGATGTTGACCCTTGTGCCATTGGGGTATCAAATACCAGAATGGTTTCCCAATGTGGACTTTGTTTGGTGGAGCTCCCAGTTGTAAACCAGGTTTGGAAGCAGGAGTGGCATCCACTTCCTAAACCACATGCCTCTGGAAACTCTATGAACTTGGAGAAATTACAATAGCTATGGAAAAGCATTGAGTCTTTTGTTCATAGAGTCGCTATGAGTCACACTCAACTTGATGGCAATCAACAACAAGACTCTGTGAAGAAGTATGTGGCATCATGATCAGGGGAAGACACATCAACAACCTGTTATGCAGATAACAACCTTGCTTGCTGCAAGTGAAGAGGACTTGAAACACTTGCTGCAGTAAGACTATAGCCTTCAATATGGATTGCATCTCAACAACAAGAAGACAAAAATCATCATGCCTTGATTGATAAGCAACATTATGATAGATGGAGAAAATACTGACATTGTCAATTATTTCATCTTACTTGGATCCATAATTAACATTCTTGATTCCAGCAGTCAGGAGATCAGAAGATGTAAATCTACTGAGCAAATCTACTGTCAGTGGCCTCTCCAAATTACTGATAGAAATGAAAACTAAGGTGCACCTGATTCAGGTTGTGGTCTTTTCAATAATTTGCTATGCATCTAAGAGCTAGACAATCCATAAACATGACAGAAAAATAATCGAATGCCTTTGTGTTGTATTGAAGAATATTAGTTGGATTGACAAAAGAACAAACAGGTATGTCTTGGGAAAAGTGCAGCCAGAGTGCTCCTTGAGCCAGGGATGGCAAAGTTTCCTCTCATATACTTGGTGCATGTTGCTAGGAGAGGCTATTTCTTGGAAAAGGACATCATGCTTTGATAGGTAGAGGTCAGTGAAAGAAAGGAGGAACTTCAACAAGATAGATTGACACAGTGAGGGCAGCAATGGGCTCAAGTGTGTCAGAGATGACAATAGCACAGGACAGGACAGGATCTATTGTTCATGGGGTGACTGCGAGTTGTACTCAACTCAGTGGCACCTAACAACAACAACAACATGACATATCCTTGCCATTCTGGCCATCACATTATATAAAACAAATAGATAACACCCAAAGTTCTTTCTCAGGCTGTTTTCCAAAAAGAAGCTTCTGACAACTTTCGAGACTAAGATGAACTTTCTAACATACATGTTTATTTATATATTAATATGACATCCAATTAAAAAAATGAGACATCTTAAAAATTCTGAATGCCCTTTTTTACTTCTTTGATTTTGCCTTTTACCAGGCACTCATGTCTTTCTTAGTCAGAAAAGGAGAGAAGAAACCCCTCAGTAACATGGGTTGACCCAGTGGCTGCACCAACGGGCTAAGGCACAGCAGTAATTGTGAAGATGGTGCCTTCTAGTTAGTTCCCAACTCATTCTTGGTGTCACGTGCTGTCAAGTTGACTAAGGTTCCCAGCAACCCTACAAACAGTGGACCTGAATCTTGCCCTATCCTGTGCCTCTTCATTATCTTTAATGTAGTCAAGTCATTGGGTCATTACATCTAGTTGAAGATCTTTCTTTCTTTCTTTTGTTGACCTTCCATCTTTCTAAGCACGATGTCATTATCCCAGCTCGGTATGATCCCATAGACAATAAAACAAAAGGTTGCCTTGTCCCATACCATTTCCATGATGAGTTGCAGATCAGAAAATTGTGATCCTTAGGGCTTTCATAGATTGATTTTGAGGAGAAGATACCCTGGCCTTTCTTCCTAGAACTAACTTAATCTGGAAGTTCAAGGAAGACATGTTCAGCATACTAGCAACATATTCCACTGGCAGACAGATGAGTGATGATAATGCATGAGATCTACTGGTGAGGAATCAAATCCAGATCTCTCTCACAGAAGGTGAGATTCCACCACACAGCCTCCAATGCCTCAATAAGACAACCGAACTTTCCTCCAAAAAGCCTTGGGGTTGGCCATTCCCCACTCTTACCTGTTCTGTAAATCAAAGTTAGGCTGGCAGTTTAGAAAAGTGTGTTTGAAGATCCAGAGGCATGAAAAGTTGCCCACGGCACTGACCATCACCTGCAGGGTAATGGACGCAGAGACGTCAACTTCGACCTTGGATGCTTCATAGATGAGCTCTGTGCTCTCGGGCCTCCGAGAACACCCGAGGTCTTCTGTTGATCTTGACACCTACATGAAGACAATGAAATGTCAAATGACTGCAAGTGCATGCTCAATGCATCCTTTTTTAAACCACAACCATCTTTTTTTAGCCATACTTAAATCTTGACATGCTACCTCTGACATTGGGGCAAGCTGCCACTTGTGGACATTTCACAGACTGAAAATCATATGCATTATTAATCTTTGATAAATAACTTAGGCAAGAGTTCTAAAATGTTCTACAGACACTAATCAGAAGATTCCTAACAAACCAAACTCACTGCTGTCATAGCATTGTGATTCATAGCAACCCTGGAGGACAGAGAACTACAGAACCATGAGAATTCCAATGCTGTAATCTTTACAGAAGAAGACTGCCACACTTTTTTCTCCTTTGGAGCAGCTACTGGGATCAAATTGTCAACCTTTCAGTTAACAATCAAACACTTAGCCACTGCACCACCAAAAAAATATAATACCTAAACTCAGTGTCATTGATTTGGTTCTAAGTCGTAGCAACCCTGCCTCAGATTTCTGAGGCTCTAAATCTGAATTAATGGAAGGGTACTACCCATCCTGCAGAGCCGCTGATCGATTCAAACCACTGACGTCCCATGGCCTTTTGGTTTGCAGAACAACACACTATGGACTACATCACCTGAGTGCCTTCTAATTATCAGATAAATTCTACACCATCTTCTGGGTAAGAAGAATTAGAAAGAATGGACACTGCTCTTGCTCTAGGATAGTTTTTAGTCTAGTAGGATGAAATGGAGAGTCCTGGGTAGTGCAAATGATTAGCACATTCTGCTGCTAACTAAAAGGTTGGAAGGTCAAGTCCACCCAGAGGTACCTCAGCAGAAAGGTCTGGTAAGCTGTTGTTGTTGTTGTTGTTGTTGTTGTTAGTTTTCATCAAGTTGATTCCAACCCATGGTTATCCCATGTGTGAAGAGATGTGTTAACCTAGCTACTCACGGCTCTCTGGTTTGGAAGTTATGGTGTGGGCATTCCCTTGATGTTGTTATTAAGTGCCGTTGGGGAATCATGACCCTGAGCGATCCTATGAACAGCAGATCTGTACGCTGACCTGTCCTGTGCCATTCTCATCATCTCTGATATACTTGAGCCCATTGTTACAGTCATTGTGTCAATCCATCTTGCTGAGGGTCTTCCTTTCTTTCACTGACCCTCCTCTTAACCAAGCAGGTCTTTTACTAAAGATTGGCTCCTCCTTTCAACATGCCCAAAATATGTGAGAGTAAGTTTTACCATCCTTGCTTCTAAGGATTACCCTGGTTACACTTTCTATGATATGTATTTGTTTGTTCTTTTGATAATCCTTGGGATATCTGTACACTTACTTGCTTTTATGACCTACTCTTAGGGATACTATACTTACCTGGCACTTTGCTGTTGGTAGAGTGATTTGCATGTTTAGTCCTTGATGAAGTGTGATATAATGTAATCACTTTCATGAGATGCTATGAGGTTGAAAAGGTGTTTCCACAGGGGTGTTGCCTGCCTAGAATGTTGCAGGTGCCATCAAGTCAGCTACAAGTTATAGCCATCCTCTGAACAATAGATAAGAAGTGTGCCCTATTCTGCACCATCCTCACAATCTGTCACTCTCAAGCCTATAGTGGTAGTCACTATGACAATCTATCTCACTGAGGGTCTTCCTCTTTTTTATGACCCTCTACCTCCCAGCACAATGTCTCTAAGGATACACACATATATACATACAGACACACAGAGTTACATATGCATGTGTGTGTATGTGTGTGTGTCTGTGTGAGCTGTGGTGACTTAATGGTAAGATATTGTCCTGCCAAATCAAAGGTATGCTGTGTGAATCCACCAGCTGCTCCGTGGGAGAAAGATAGATAATCTCTTCCCATGCAATTTACTGTCTCTGAAAATCTGTCAGCTATGAGTTGATTCCTACTTGGTGGTACTCAACTATATATATATATATATATATTACATGACATCTGGCACAGTTCTCTTGCTTTTTGCCTAATCTAGTTCCTTGAATCTGACCTCTAGTTATTTGAACTTGAGTTTAAGTCAGCAGTCTGTGCCTACAAAGCTAGTATCTTGTTGTCTGACTTCCTGATCTTGGGTTGATGGGCTCCTGAAGCTAGGTGAGTCAGAAGCCTCTAGTCTCATATGACACCTACAGACTGAGGATTTGCCAACTTCTACAAGTTCATGAGTCATTTTCTTGAGATAAATATCTATCTATCTATCTATCTATCTATCTATCTATCTATCTATCTATCATCATCAAGTTGATTCTGACTCATTCCATTGGGTTTCGGATAAATACTTATGTACCATAAATACTTATGGGAGAAGACTTCCTCAATCATTCCTTCTCATTGCTGTCAAGTGTTTTCAGAGGCTGTAAATTATTTGGGAGGCAATTGTTCATCTTTCTCCCTCAGAATGGCTAGTGGATTCAAACCACCCACCTCTAGTTTGGCAGCATAAACCTTACCCACTAGGCCACCAGAACCTCCTTCCGTTCCCATACTGCTCATGAGTAGACTCAGAATTCCAAAGCTGACCTCATTTATTGACTCAACCAAATTGTCATTTTTAAATGTTATATTTATTTTTTAATTATTAAATTTTATTAATTTTTTAAAAATTTTATTAATTTTAATGAACATTTACAGGGATTTTGGGTTTTCATTCATTCATTGTCACACTATTTTCTCTACCCTCCTCCCCAGTTTGTTCTTCTTTCCCCCCCCTTGAAAGTCTGTTTTAATTGTCCAATTGCTACAGTGCTTGTCAAAGCCAGTTCTGATTAATCTCCTTTGTCAGTGTGTCCTTTGCCATTCCCTATCACTCCTCCCTGAGAGAGACTTCACTCTGGTTCATAAGGAAAAGGGGATGGCGTATTCTCTTAGCTACTTCCTGCTGAAAAGGGACACTGTAGGTTTCAGGGGGAAGATCTTCAAATTCTCATTTTTAAAAAACAATGCTTATAAAATTTTATGCCATTTCTCAAATAATTGGCTTTAAAGAACTTAAATATTTGCCTCTTTAGAATTTCTATCCAGATATAAATTTTTGGGAAAACCTAAACCAATACAGAGAAGATAAGATGTGAGAGACAGAGCATTGACCTGGCCATTAAGGCCCATGTTTGAGTTGGCAGCACAAGTGCTTACCACTAAGTTCCCAGAGCTCACTACATAATTTAGCACATATATCTTTCTAGGAGTGCTGGTGGCATCAGGTAGTCTTCTCCTGTTAAAATTTATGGGCTTTTATGGTCTGGTGGATGGTCCTCACATATCTGACCTGCCCCAATAGCAGTACAATATGTGTGGTGTGTGTGTGCATGTATCTCTGATAGTATAGTAAGTTAAGCATTCAGCTGCTAACAAAATATATAAAAGATCCTCAAGGTTATGAGAAAATGCTGATACTTTTATTACTGCTGTGGGTATGAGTGTTTGAGTGGACTATGACTCGTGAACAGCAGGTGAGAACCTTGCTCTAACCCACACCATCTTCACAATCACCAAAGTGCTCGACCCCGTTATTACAGTCATTATGTCAGTCCACCTCACTGAGGTCTTCCTCTCTCCCTCTGAACCTCCATCTTTCTCAGCATGATGTCTTCTTCCAAGAACTGGCCCCTCCTGACAACACACCCAAAATACATGAGCCGAAGTTTCACCATCTTTGCAAGGAGCACCCTGGCTGCACTTTCTCCAAGTCAGATTTGTGTTTTCTTTTGGTCACCAAGGGATAGTCAATACTTACTGTTAGAAAATTGTCAATTGAAACAATACCAAGATACCATTTCTCATCTCTCAGACTGAGAAAAATTAGAAAGTACGGCGCTATGATGTTTTGTTGGTTAGTAAACAGGTACTCTCTTACATTGAGAGGTGAAAATTCAGTCTGGCTCTGCCATTCTGGAAAAGAACTTGGCACTGTCTCATAAAATCCCACATTCACTGACTTTTGAGCCCATAACCATAGTAATGCAGCTCCAATGATTAACTACATCAATGCTTGTCATTTCAAAATATTGACAACAATCTAAGTCACCATACAGAAATAGTTGAAGAAACAATAATAGAACCACATAATGGAGTACTAGGCAACTATTAAACAAGACAAAGCATCAAACTGAATGGCCCTTTTGAATGACTTTAGAGTGATTCTCTAAGTATATATGTAAGTGAAGGAAGCTTAGTGCATCTTTCTTGACATATGCTAGGCTTCATGTAAGAAGTTAGGGATATAAGAAATACACAAGCACCTGCCCATTCTGCAAAAGAAAAGGAGGAATAATAAATCAAGACCTAGAATAATCGGTTAATTACAGGAAGTAGGTGGGATGTGACAGTAAGGATGAAGTTTTGTTGTTGTTAAGGACAGTTGGGTTGCTTCCAACTCATAGTGGCCTTATGTACAAGGGCAGGAAACCCTGCCCAGTTTTCACCTTCACAACCCTGCTGTGTTTGATCCATTGTTGCAGCTACTATGTCTATTCCTCACTGAGGGTCTTCCTTTTCTGTGACCCTCTATTTTACCAAGCATGATGTCCTTTTCTAGGGACTTACCCTCATCATAACATGTTTAAATTATGTAAACTAATTCTTGCCTTCCTTCCTTCTAATGAACATCTGAGCTGTACTACTTTAAAGACACTCTTTTTGTTCTCCTGGAAGTCCATACTATTCTCAATATTCTTCACCAGCACCATAATGTAAAGGCATCACCTCTTCTCTGGTCTTTCATGGTCATTGTCCAGCTTTTATATGCCTGTGAGGAGACGGAAGAATAATGTGCCTGTTGTTGTTATGTGTCATAGAGTCAAACATACCTCACAGTAACCCTATGAAGAGCAGATCTGAACCCTGCCCTGTCCTGTGCCATCCCCATCATCTCCAACATATCTGAGCCTGTTTCCACAGACACCATGTCAGTCTATCTTGTTGTGGGCCTTCCTCTCTTAGAGTGACCCACCACCCTTCCCAGCATGATATTCTTCTCCAAGGAGTGATAATTCTCTGAGTGTATGTTTTGTGTATCTTTTTAAAAATAAAATCATTATTATCCCCTGGTATATTTAAAAACTCACATACATTGTTTTTTACTGCTTTGTATATCTTTGGCTGTTAGAAATAATGTTTCTTATGAAAGAGAGAGAGAGAGAGAGAAGGAAAATTACTCAGTATTGGAAGGGAAGTCAAAATAAAATGCAAAGCAAATCCAAATGAATTTGGTTAGATTGGAAAAAGAAACATCAAGCCATAGGGAAGATGACTGCTGCCATTGAGCCAACTAGAACTTATAGCAACTCTATGAACATAGCTGAACCCTGACCTATCCTGTACCTTCCTCACTACCTCTGACATGCTTGATCTCATTGTTACAGTCACTGCATCAGTCCACCTTGTTAAAGGTCTTGCTCACTTACCGCAACCTTTCCAAGCCTGATGACTTTTACCAAGGACTGGCCTCTCTTGATAACATGACAAAAGTATGTGAGATGAAGCTTCACCATCCTTCCCTCCAAGAAGTGCCCTGGTTGCTCTTTCTCCCAGACACATTTGTTTATTCTTTTGGTAGTTCATACAATATTCAGTATTATTCTCCAACACCACAGCTCAAAAGGCACTGCAGATACTTCTTTTGTCATCCTTAGTCATTGTTCAACTTTTAGATTCATAGCAGGTAATTGAAAAGGAACTGTACTGCCAATCTGAAGGCATGTGGTTCAAACTCACCAACTGCTCTGTGGGAGAAAGATGAGCAGTGTCCTCCTGTGTGATTTACTGCCTTTGAAAATCCACCAGAGGGTCAGCTATGAGTCAGTTCTGACTCAACAGTATATAACAACAATGGCTTGGATCAGGGGGAAAAATTAAGGAACTTTGGAAGAATATTATTGTTGTTTGAATATTTTAACTGTTAAATTGGCTCCAACTCATAGTGAGCATATGTATAGGAAAAAAGTTTTAAAATAGCATTTTGCATTCTATACAGCTAAAGGGAAAAAAGGTATATATTCTGTCCAGAATCATTGCCCTCTAGTCAGAAAGTCTGTTGCAGTTTTCGTTTGGGGCTGGTTTTTGTTTAACTGGAGTATGGGCTAGAAAAACCTAGTTTATGTTTACAATAAAATTTTATAAATAAGCACATAAATTCTAGAGAGCAAAAGCAATTAAGAGACAGAAGTATTGATAAAGGGGGGAATGTGAATGAACTCTGTGGAGCTGTACTAAAGTCAGAGTCATCAGTATAAAGTTATGGATTCAGAGAAAGAGAGGTGCATATGTAAAGGTGTAGGTAAGCGCAATTACGAATTGTGGAGTCCCTGGATGGTAAATTATTAACATGCTCAGGTGTTAATGAAAAGGTTGGAGGTTTGAGTCTTCCCAGAAGTATGCTAGAAGAGAGGTCTGGTGTTATACTCAACCAACCAATGGAACCCAGATTGAGCTTAATTCTACTTGGACACACACTGAGTTTCTATGAGTTGGAATTCATTCCACAGCAACTCTTTTTTGTTTGATGTAGGTGTAGGAATGGATGTGACTATGTAATTCCAAACCACTGCCTTCTGACCCACGGTGACCTTCCACTGGATTTCTGAGGTCTTAATGGGGGGGGGGTGCTGTCTCATTTTTTCCTTTCAGAGTGTCTGCTAGACTTTAACCATCAATCTTTAATTTAGTAGTTCAACATATAACCTACCTGGACTCCTACAGATATTCAGAAGGAAATAAATAGACATGAGGGGGTTGGTACACACGCACATTATTTCCTATCACAGTCCACTGATACAACTTAGAAGCACTGACTTCCCAGTAATAATGAACACATCTAGTGCTTAGATCTAGGCTTCTAAACACCAGCTTCCAAGAAACTGTCCATCCTTAGTTGTTGTTGTTAAATGCTGTTGAGTCAAGTATGACTCACAGTGACCTTATGAACAACAGATCTGTACCCTGTGCCATCCTTATCATCTCTGACACACTCAAGTCCATTGCTGCAGTCACCATGTCAATCCATCTTGTTGAGGGTTCTCCTCTCTTTCACCTTTCCGAGAATGATGTTTCTTTCCAAATAGCCTCTCCTATGTATGTTGGCTCTCTGTCTTTGGAGAAGTGGTTAATTCCAGGGCTAAAACATAAAAAATACAAAGTGAGCCTCAAATATCTTGTAGTTCTAGAAAATAAGGAAGTGCTTGAGGAAAAAAATATAGAAAAGACACAGGAATTCCTTAAACAACTGTCTTTAGATGATCTTTAAACTAAATTTAAAGTATACCTTCAAGTCTTCTTTAGGTCAAACATATTTAGATTACCTAGTATAGAATGTCTGTCTGCCTTGAGCATTGTGTTATTTTTAAGTTATACATATATAGGAGCAAACTGACACCAGGAAATAGAAAGTTTAGACGGGAGCCTTAGGGAGTGGTGAGGCTATATTAACGGAAAGGAACAACTCAGAAAAGCTAGGTAAGAATGGTTGTCCAACTGGAAAAGTGAGATCAATATCACAAGTATTTATCAAGTATATAACACTTGTATTTCACAAGCAGAAACTTGGATTGGTGTGCTTTTACTATACTCACTCTTAATAACTACAAAATAAGTTCTTTTCAAACTATCCGATTAAAAAAAAAAGACCCAGGAGCCAACTAAGTAGTGTTCCTAATGGCCACCATGTGAACAATTTGAGCAAATTAAATAATGACAGTATAGGATTAAGGCTTTAATTGTCATAGAGTTGGAAGTGACTCATAGTTGACCCTCTGCCGGGTTTCCAAGGCTGTGAGTCACATGGGAGAAGATCAACCATCTGTCTCCTAGTGCTTGTGTTAGCAGTGAAACTCCCTACACACTCTACCACCAGAGTTCCCTAGTATTAGATCACACCCCATAAAAGAAATACCCGAGTCTGTATTGATCTAGTCTCTACTGATCTAGATCAATAATTTAATAGGTAAATAGGCAGAAGAGATAGCTTCTCTTTACAAAAGATCTTCAGTTCATATAATAGTTTGTGCATATAGCACATCCATATAACTAACGTCTGCATATACCTAATACACAATGTCGGGGGGAAAATCCAACAAATCCCATATAAAATGTCCATTATTTGTGTGAATATAGATAAATACAGAAGGAACAAAGTACATAGAAAACCCCCTGTCAGGCAGACATAGAGCAATAGCTATTCCAATAGCAAGATCCACTAGTGGATGCTAAAATCAAGAGGTAAGAATTTGAGGAAAAACAGTGTATTTGCAACTCTTGTCAAAATAATTCTTTATTACAAAGAGGGATGATTTTCAATGAAGAAATGTGGCAAAGTCTTAATCTGATGCTCAAAAGCGAACATCAGTAATAAAAATTTATGACACAGTGAAAATCCTTTTATGTGTCATTTTTACCCCAAATATATAATATCAATCGCATTCTGAGAAAATAGTAGACAAACTCAAACAGAAAAATCCAAATTGTGGTATTCTAGGACTCTATAATTGTACTAATAATGACAATAAGAAACCTCTCAAATAATCAGCTTCTTATGCAAGTCCAGTAAAACCTGTGCAAGCCAGAAACTGTGTAAGGTGGAAATAAGTCAGAGAAGAGAAACTCAAACATTTTCTACTAAAAGTGGTGACATGCAATGGTAAGACTGCACTCTGTGGAAGGTAAGAAACTTGTGAGACCCTGGAAAGCCAATTGAGATCCAGCTCTCACAGGTTATACTTTAGAAGAGTTGAGAAGTTTCAAGAAGTCCAGGTAAACAAGGTGACCTATCTATCACAGGGAGAAAGATTGTCATCCTTTCCAAAATCTTCATGAAAAAACAAACAAACCCCAAAACCAAAAAAAAAAAAAACACAACAGTTTTCTAGAAAGAAGCAGAGTCTTTGAAGAGAGACACATCTAGATAACTCCTCTGATCCTGGTTCTTCATAGACAAAAAGCCCTTCATGAAAACAGGCATGTTGGTCTGATAAAGACTGGTGGAACCTTCGAGACTATGGTGCTTGAATACCTTCAGGCTCAGAACTGAACTCAACCCTAGAGCACAACTTTAGTCAAACAACAGTCAGGCTTATGAGTGAACAATATCACCAGAAAGAAACATAACCCTTGTGATATTCAATCATATGAGATCTAAAGGATAGCATTTACCTGGGGATAAAGCTCAGAAGGCAGAAAGGGACAGGTAAGAAGGATGAATGGAAATTGGAAATACAAGAAGCAGTGAAAGAGTGTTGTTCTATTGTGGGGACTAAAATCAATAATATGCATCAAAATAGGCATCAATTGTTGAATGGAAGACCAACTTGCTTTGTAAACTTTTACACAATTCACAATAAAAATTTAAAAATAAAAACAAACCTAGTCAGTTAAAACGAAAACAGAATCCTAGAGACCAATGTTCATTACAGCACTACTTATAATAGTCAGTAAATAGAAACCTAAATGCCAATGAACAGATAAATAGATAAAGAAATTGTCATGGAGTGGACATGGGGGGAGGGATTGTATAACAATGAAAGAATTTCTCTTTTACTTTTCAAAGAGAAGAGCAAACTGGGGCAGGGAAGTTGGTCAGGGAGAAACGTGCAACAATGAATGAATGGAACTCCAAAGTCTGTGTAAACTTTCATTAAAAGTAATACAAAAATTTAAAAAGAGAAATTGTCATCCACACAGACAATAGAATATGTTTCAGTCATAAAGAGAAACAAAGTCTTGATGTCACAAAATAGATGAACTTTGAAAACATGATGATGCTGAGTGAACTGAAAGAAGAAATATTTTATAATGATCGTGTATACAGAAATGGAAGCTAATTAGCAATTGGGAGGTTATAGAGGGTTGTTATTAAGGAATAATGGTGGTGGAATAAACAGAAAAGCATGGTGATAAGGGTTGTACAGCATGAAGAATGCAATCAATGTTAATGAATTACACATGTAGAAATTGTTTAATTGGCAAACATTTTATTGTGTATATTTTCACTGTAATTAAAAATTAAAACAAAAAAAATGCATTCAGTAAGTCAGACACAAAAGGACTAACATTACACAATGAAATGTCTAGATTAGGTAAATGTGTAGACGTCAAAATCTCTTCACTCACCAGAGCAAGATGCAGAATAATGTCTTTGTGGATTATGTTACAACCCCCAAGACTATGTCCCAAGGCCCTGGGACCAGCACCTCATGGCCTCAGGCTGTCTGGTGATGATTTAGAAGCTTACAGAGCATTACTACTTGTTCTGCCACATCTTGTCCCATAGTATATTTTATATTCTTTGCAAACAAAATAATTCAATGTGCATCAGTTCTTCTGTAATGTAAAGATGATGTAAAGTAACAAAAGGATATGTACACATTACACACAAACACGCCACTGTTTCCTATATAGTATTCAAGTGTCTTCAGATTTTGGAATCCTTGGGGGTCTTGGAAGGATATCCAAGGACACAAAGAAACTGCACTTCAAAGAAAATTTGAAGACTTTGTAATGATTGATTTAAACTGTCCTCAAGAAGTCATACAAAGTGGGTGGCACAATCCTCATCACAAAGAGAACTTACAAATGATAGAAATACTCAAATTTTAAACAGCAATTAAAGAGATTGTGAGGTCAGTAAAACCATCTCTTCCCCTTCGACCTCCCAGGAGCCATGGTAGTGTAACTGTTAAGGATTAAACTTCTTAAAGGCTGGTGATTCAAACCCACCCAGTGGTTCTGCCACAGAAAACACTGTGGGACAGCTCAACTTTGTCACATGGGCTCACTATGAGTTAGAGCAGACTGGAGGATACACAACCAAAGAGTCCACTTTGGTTGAAGGTCATGTAGTTAAGGGTATTTCTCTGTAAGCGTTGCAGTGAGAAGCATAGTCTACTGAAGAGTGCTTGGTCATTTAAATTACACCTCAACTATAGGATTTCCAAAGAGGTGCCTCATCTGAGATGAGAACTGAGAATTGTGGAAGGAATCAAAACCTATTTTTTTCTAAAGCCACTGAAACTCTAACAATCTACTTTATACAAAGGTGGAAAAATACAGAAAAAGGAGCAGCTTCAGCTTCAACAAGACTAAAGTACACAATGAAGATTCAACCTTGCTTCATTTGGGATTATAAAACTTTAACTTGAATGTTGTTTAAGAATGCAATTTTGAATACTGCATAAGACCATAATATATAATGGAAATAGGGCCTGATTTGACATATTTGAGTTAGGACAAACCACATTTACAACTATAATTTGTTGGGCATTTTACCATTAGCAATATGTACTACATACAATAATAGGGAGCTCTGGTGGCCTAATGGCAAGAAGCTGCACTACAACCCCAAAGGCACACTATTCAAGGCCACCAGCTGTTCTGCAGGAGAAAAATGGGCAATCTCCTCCCGTGTCTCTGAAAACCCGCTAGAGGGTCAGCTATGGGTTGGTTCCAACTCTATTGTATGCAACAATAACAACAATGTACAATATTAGAGCATGTAATTTGCTGGTAATAGCATTCTCATATGTTCATTTGTAAATGTTTATGTGCAATATTTCCAATTCATGAAGACAAGTAATGATCAGGTTTATAAAGCCACTAACAATAAAAGGCAATAATAGTGAAAACTAAGAGAGAAAGGTATTCAACTTATGTCCGAACAGACCTGGGGCAGAGTCATTGGTGTAGAGCCCCATCATAAGCTGTGGGCTACTTAGACATGAAAAAGTAATAGAAGACTTAGTACAAAGAACTCCAAAGGCCTGTCACCATTGATCTTTTTTTTTATTGTGACTTACTAATTTCTTATCTTGAAAAGATGTGAAAGATTAAAACATCATGATAAACAAGATCACTTTTTGGGGGGCTACACTGAGATACTCTATGCAAAATGCCTTAATTATTATTCAGGCCATGTGTTATAATACCAATATATATTTTTTTAAATTAACTATAGCTTTGGCCCAACAGAATCATGAAATTAAGTTAAAGATTTTACATTGAGGAAAGACCACTGCCTTTAAGCCAGTTCCTATTCATAGCAAGACTTCATCAGGTTTCTGAGAATGTAAATTCCACAGAGCCACTGGTGGATTTGAAGGTAAAAGCAAGTATTGTTTCAGACCACATAGCTTCCTCTAAAAGTGATGGGAAAGTCTGTCAACAAATAATGGGTATAGCTGCACACCACCATGTATCCAATTAATGTCAATGAACTATACATGTGAAGAATTTAGAAAGAACAAACGTTTTTCTACATGTATGTGTACCACTATGGAAAAAGCAAGAAAAAGAGAAAAGAATGAGTACATATTTGTGGAAATATTTAATTAGAAGCAAACATGAAGTTGACTCATCTATGTTCCCTCTGTAATGCATGAGCTCTGGTGGTGCAGCCCACAAGAAATTGCACTGCTAACATGATGGTGACTGGTTCAAATCTACCAGTGGCTCTGTGGGAGAAAGATCTGCAGTCCCCTCTCAGGAGATTTGCAGTCTCCAAAAATCTGTTAGAGGGTTATGTTGTATGAAGAAGTCCTGGTGGCTCTGTGGGTCAAATATTGGAGTACTTACTTATCAAAAGGTCAGCAGCTCACACTCACTCATCACTCCTTGGGAGGAAGATGTGGCAGTTTGCTTGGGTGATGATTACAGCCTTGGGGCAGTTCTACTCTGTCCTATGGGGTCACTCTAAGTTGGAATCAACCGTGTGGCAGTGAATTTATGCAGCATACAATAGGCTAGTATTTGCAGTTTCTCTGTCATTTAAGTTTCCCTCCTTCTAATATTTACTATCTCTCAGTCATTTATGTTTCCCTCCTTCAGTAAATTCACTAAATATTGCAGGGGGGGAAAGTACAGAGTTGGGAATACCTAGGAGGTGTTAGATGAATAGCAAGAGAGAAGGAGTAATGAAAAATAAGGTGTGAACTTAAGGCAGATAGCTTATGGAGCATTGTGATTATGTGGGAGTTAACATGCTATCAAGTGGGACTAGTATACAGAGAAGAGTACCATGCTGATAAAGTAGAGAGTCAAGTGAAAAAAGAGGAAGACTGTCAATGAGATGGGTTGGTACAGTGGGCTTGAGCACAGCAGACACTGTGGCACTGACAGAGGATTAAGATGTGCACGTGAGATCACTATGTGTCAGGACAACTCAATGTCACCTTACAGGAAGAAGTGATAGAAACTCCGGTGGTGTGGTGACTAAGTGCTTGGCAGCTAACTGAAAGGTCAGTGGTTTGAAATGATCCCTATTCCATAGGAAAAAAAGACCTGGTGACAGGTTCCTGTAAAGATTACAGACTTGGAAACCCTACAGGGCAGTCACTACGTCAATCCATCTGTCACGTGGGGAGGCATGACACGTAGGGTTGCTGTGAGTCATGACCAACCAAATGGCATTGGGTTTGGTTTCTGGTTAAAGATGGCTTGGATTACAGAAGTGGCGGGTAGACTAGAGTAGACACAGTGGATAGATGAGAAAGAGGAAAGAAAGAGTTGACAAGATTTGGTAACTAAACAAGTGTGAAGGTAACAGAGGGGAAGTGACTGAGCTTTCAGTCCTGGGATCCAGATAGACTCATAAACAGAAAGCAACTAATACAGGAATAGGAGGAGGTTTGAGGAAATAGAAATAGGACATATATAACTGTTGTTGTTATGTGCCATCAAGTCAGAACCAACTCAGGTGAATTTCCAGTGAGTTTTCAAAAACTGTAAATTGCACTGTAAATTTTCTCCTGTGGAGCAGCGGGTGCATTTGAACTGCCCACCTTTGGATTGACAGTGCAGCTTCTCACCCACTGGGCCACCAGAGCGCTCTAAAAATAAAACTATATAGTGGGATTTAATGTGCAAATGGAAAATAAATTTATATTTATCAAGGAGACCTACTCATTGCTATAAAGTAGATTTCAATTCAGAATGAGTCTGGAGGCTAGAGTAAAACTGCTCTGTAGTATTTTCAAAGCAATGTATTATTTTTTTTAAGGTAATGTATTTTCATGCAGCAATATGCCACATCACTGCCAACCTTTCAGCCAGCAGCTCGACACTTAACCATGGTAGTATGCCACCTGGGCTCTATATATCTCCATGGTTCTTGGTGGAATAGAGTCAGTCCCAAGCAGTTCTGATACTATAAGCTTCACCCGAATCAGAAATGTTTACTTAATATACATGATTACATCAAAGGAAAGCCCTTTTACTCAAGCCAAGTTTCAAAAGCTTACAAAGTATGGTCCATAGAGAATACTATCTAAAGCTGTAATTTTAATGTTACTTTACCATGGGATATGGTGATGGGTGCCCCAGGGATGACTCATTGCTCCTATGACTGATTAAAACACACTTGATCACAGGCAGATCATGGCTTGTAAAGGTCCCGCAGATCATCACTGAAAACACAGCTGCAAAACAAAGTGAATACAATGACGTTAATAAGTAGACACCTTAAAACCTAACAATATGCATTTATCTTAGATCAAAGCAAAATGAAATAAAAATGAAAATTGGCCAACATGACTTGCAGAGACCCTGTGGGAAAGGGCAGAACAAGGCCGTAGGGTTTTCAGGCTGTCAATCTATCCAGGAGCAAGCTGCCTCTTCCTTCTCCTACCAAAAAGTAGGTGGATTTGAACCACCAATCTTTTAGTTAGGGTCCCAATGCTTGATCCGCTGCACCACGAGGGTTCCTTGCCAACTTGAAGAGAGATAGAAGACACAAAATTTATTAACGTTCAGTCTTGGATAAGTCAGCAGCAGAGGCACACAGAGTGTGGGTCAGTAAAAGAGTCAAAGATCCTGTGTCTGTGCTATCCAATATGGCGGCTACCGTTTGTGAAAAGCTACTGAACATCTGAAACGAGGCTAGGACCAAAGAACTGATTATTTGCATAAAAGACATTCTTTTTTTTGTTATGGAAGAGTCTAAAAACTAAAGCAAATGTGCCATTGTTGACTCTATTTTGCCTGACTTTAGTAACATGAAAGTTTGTTTTTAACAATTATGCTGGATATTCAACTGGTATTTTCAATCTAGTAATTAGTTTTCTTCTGTTTGGGGAGGTTTTCTCGAATTATGTCTTTGACTCTCTTTCATGGAGCTCTGGTGGCACAATGGATTAAATATTGGGCTATGAAAGGGATTTCTGGTGACCCAGTGGTAAGGAATTGAACTGTCAACCCAAAGGCCTATGGTTCAAATCTGCTAGTTGCTCCACAAGAGAAGGGTGGGCAGTTGATGCCCATGTAATTTACAGCTTCAGAAAACATAGTGAAGGGTCAGCTGTGAGTTGGTTCCAACGCCATGGTACACAGCAACAATAACCGGGAGGCTGGGACTTGGAACCTACGAGCCACCCTTTGGGAGAGAGCTCTGGTAATCGGCTTCTATAATTATTCACAATCTTGGACATTCCATGGGACAGTTCTACTCTGCACTACAGGGTTGCTATAAGTTGGAATTGACTCAGCAGTAGTGGGTTGTATTTGGTTTGGGATCTCATATTAATTTCCTCGTGTCTTATGATTTGGATCTTTTTCTACCAAGTGATTAATGATTAAAAAGAAATCAAACCTACTGCCATACAGTCAATTCCAACTTATAGTGATCCTGCATTGGGTTTCCAAGGCTGAAATCTTCACTGAAGTGGCTGGTGCATATGATCCACTGATCTTTCTGTTAGTTACCCAATACCTAATACACTATGTCACCAGTAGTTAAAAACAATGCACTGTTAATATATACTACAATACAGATGAATTTAAAGAAGACCAAGCCAGATAAAAACAGTGGCATCACTAGAACTGGTGTCAATCAGTGTGGCAAATCCTAGTACCTTCTACAAGCCACCCTCTCCAATCCCATGGACCTCCTCCCCAGACCATTTGGAATTTTTAGTAATGGTCATTATTACTTTGAACTACAAAATAATATGTGATATATTTGTAAATTACTTAAATGTGATATTGCTTAGAGTATATGAACACTAACAATAAAATTGTTTCATAAAATCTTTCCACAGTTAATTACAAAGTGGTTGGTTTTAATATTATCAGAAACTGAGTGGAAGCAATTTTCCCCCTCCATCGGCCTCAATGAAGGTCTTCCTCACTTTTACTGGTCCTCAACTTATCTAAGTATGATGACTTTTTTAAAGGACTGGCCTCTTTTGATAACATGTCCAAAGTATGTGAGATGAAGTCTCATCATCTTTACTTTGAAGGTATACTCTGGCTTCACTTCTTCCAAGATGAATTTCTTCTTTGGGCCATCAGTCCATGGTATATCCAACACTCCTCGTCAGTGCCACAGTTTAAAAGCCTTGATTCTCTTAGGTATTCCTTATTCATTGTCCAACATTTACATGCATATGAAGCAACTGAAAACATCATGGTCTGCACCTGGCTCATTTTAGTCTTTAACGTGACATCTTTGCTACTTGGCATTTTAAAACAGATTTGCCCAACACAGTGTTGTTAAGTAATACTGAGACAAAACCAACTCATAGCTGACTTCCAGCAGGTTTTCTGAGGCAAGGAGATTGTCCAGCTTTCTCTCTCAGAGCAGCTGGAGGAGTTGAACCATCTGTCTTAGGGTTGTCAGTGCAGCTCCTTACCACTAAGATCCTTGACAGCAGGTTTGTCCAACACGATGCGTCCTTTGGTTTCATGACTCCTGCTCCCATAGATGTTGATTACAGTTCTAAGTAAAACGAAGTCCTTGATAATAGTAATAATTTCTCCATTTATCATGATGTTGTTTACTGGTCCAGTTGTGAGGATTGTTTTCTTTATGCTGAGGTATAATCTATTCTGAAGGCTAGAGTCTTTGATCTTCTTCAGTAAGTGCTTCAAGTCCTCTTCACTTTCACCAAGCAAAGTTGTAATCTCTGTGTATCACAGCTAAAGTACCCCTCTGATCTTGACACCACTTTATTCTTCAGATAACTCAACTTTTCCAATTACTTGCTCAACATGAAGATTGAGCTTTTCTGATTTTAAACTAATCCGGTTTATGTTTTAAAAAGCAGGGGGGGAAATGTGAAATATCAAAGGAATGATTACATTATTTGTAGTAAACACCCATGTTGTCAAGTCCTATACAGTAAGTTCTGGCTTATAAAAACCCTACATACAACTGAATAAAACTGCCCAATACTGCATCATCCTCACAATCACTGCTGTTTGGGCTCAGTGTTACAGCCATTGAGTCAACTTATCTTTCTAAATGTCTTTCTCTTTTTCACTGACCCTCCTCATTACCAAGCATGATGTCCTTCTCCAGGGACTTGTCCCTCCTGAGAACTTGCCCAAAGAATGTGAGTCTAATTCAATGATATTGCTCAATGTTGTTATTGTTGTTATGTGCCATCGAGTCACTTGAAACTCATAGTGACTCTATGTACAACAGCTTTGAAGCCTGCCCTGTCCTGAGCCAGTCTCACTGACTCTGACACGCCTACCCCCGTTATGCCAGTTACTGTAGCAATCCATCTCATCCAGGGTCTTCCTGCACCCTTCTGAGCATGATGTCCTTTCCCAGGATTGGTCCCTCCTGGCCACGTGTCCAAAGTATGTGAGACAGAGCCTCAAAATATAGTCTCCAAGGAGAAATTTGGTTTCACTCTCTCCAAGACACATGTATTTGTTTTCTTCACAGTCCATGGTATGTTCACAACTCTTCTCCAGCACCACAACTCAAAGGCTCCGATTCTTCTTCTACTATCCTTAGTCATTGTCCAGTTCTCTGATGCATAACAAGTAATTGTGAAGACCATGGCCTGGATCAGATGCACCTTAGTCACTAGACTGACATTGCTTCTCAGTACTCTGGAAAGATCCCTGACAGCAGATTTATATAATGCAATTCGTCTTTTGATTTTCTGACTGCTGGTGCCAAGAGTGTTGATTGTGGAGTAACATAAAAAATGTTTATGATCTATTTTGTTAAAAATAAGAATTGTTTTTCTCAAAACAGCTAGTTGGAAACCGTATACACATAAGGGAAAGGTCACAGCAAAATAGTTTACTTATTAGGTTTTAAGGATTCTACATGAATTTCTGAGGTTCCATTTCTGAAGTGATTGTTGTTAGCTATTGTTCAGCTGAAAAAAATCTAACTCGTAGCAGCCCTACCTGTTAGGTAGTACTGTGTGTCTATCTTCTTGTCTGTAGCCTCTACACATACTTAGAGAAGACTGCCCAGTTGTTTTCCTGTAGAACCTTCTGTTGAATTTGAACCATCTACCTTTTGATTAGCAATCAAATACTTAAGCTTGTTGCTGTTGTTATTTGCCATCTGATTGATTCCAACACATAGGGACCCCACACGCAACAAATTGAAGCCCTGTACAATCTTACACCACTCTCACAATCTCTGTTGTGCCCATTGTTTCAGGCACTGTGTCAGTCCATCTCATTGACAGTCTTTCTCTCCTCCTCTGACTCTCTGCCTTTCCAAGTATCATGTCCCATATCCTGAAAACACACTCAAAATATTTAAGATGAAGTCTTGTCATCTTTGATTCCAAGGAGCACCATGGTGGCACTTCTGCCAAGACAGATCTGCTTGTCCTTCGGGCAGTCTAGGGCATATTCAATAATACTTTTCACCAACACCTGAACTCAAAAGCATCAATTCTTGGGTCTTTCTTAGTTACTGTCCAGCCTTCACAAACATATGAAGCAACTGAAAATACCATGGCTTGTGTCAAATGCCCATTAGTCCCCACAATGACATCCTGACCTTGGTATTGCTTTAATGTTGTTTGTTCTGAATAAAGAATTAATAAAACAAATAAAAGAACACATAGTCAACACATAGTTCCATAGCTGTGTTACTGAACTCTTCAAGCAGAATAAGACTATCTGAGATCTTGAGATACAAAGAATGCTGAACACACATTTGCTTCCAGTCTCTATTAATTCTCCACTCACATGACAGTATCTTTTCCATTTTGTTGGGCACATTTATTTTTATACAGTCAATAATAAAATAACTCAATAGAGGTTTCATTCTGCTATGGCTGCATTTGCGAAGAGCCTGGTGTCATCCAACTGGCTAATGTCTGTCTATCCCAGTCAAAGAGCACACTTTCCATGTCTTTCTTATCCACTGACCGCTTCAAAATTCAGATGACCAGAATAAGTCCTGCATTTCCCACATAGTCACAGAATGGTTTGTTTAAGCAACCCATTGCTGCACCCCTCTTGAGTCCTAGGTAATTAATGAGAAGCAGGAAGTCCCAGTGGATGGCCACCTGACTGACGTGAAGGTCTGCATAGGTCTTAGCTTAGCCTCCTGGCTCAATTCCACCAAGTCAACAGGAGATTATAGATATAAAGATGACAGGTAGGTACCTAGACAGACAGATAGGCAAGGAGATAGACAGATAGGCAGCAGATAGACAGACAGATAGGCAGGCAGACAATGCCTGGTATTATGTTTCATGCTGGACTGTTCACCTAGATTGATGACTAATAAATAAGAATGAAGCAATAAATGTTCATCATAACCTCTGATAACATGATGTGAACTATGCCCTATCTTTTCTGGGACACAGGGAGGACTTTCTCACAGCAGCCACCAGGTCCCACATTCAGAAAGAATTTTTCTTCTTTTTTATCAATGACAAACACATAAGGACTGAGAAAATGGTGAAGAAAATAAAATTCTGGAAACTAACAAGCAGACAAGGAACGCTGAGAAGCAGCCTGAATTACACTTGAAAAACCAGCTCATTGCCAGCGAGTTGATTCTACCTCATTTAGATCCTAACAGAGCAGAATGGTTTCCAAGGCTGCAATGTTTAAGGGAGCAGATCAGCAAGTCTTATTGCTGGGAGAAGCTGGGTAGGTTTGAACCACTGGCCTTTTAGTTAGCAGTGGAACACTTTGTGAAGGCATCTCCTGGCTTCCTTGATTTACCTTGCCCAACCAAAACCAAGCCCTCTGCCAATGAGCATGCATTGCCTCATGCTAACTCAATTCAGACCCATGGAAATCCTCCATCAGTTTCCTGAGGATATAAATCTTTAATAGGAGAATGCCCATCTTTCTCCCTAGGAGTGGCTGGTGGATTAGAATCAGTGACCTTTTCATTAGCAGCACTTGTGTTCCACACTATACTACCAGAGCTCTCTGATATACATTACAGAATTCCCCAGTAGAGCCTAAACAGCTAGTTCCGTCTCCCAGCACACAGTCGACACAGAATAGATAGGAGGACCTTCTCCAGGTATTTTCAGGTCAGCCATAAGAAGAGACCTGAAGATAAGCTACCAAGAGGCTACGGGGCAAGTCACACTACATGCTGAGTTCAGCTGACTCGATAGGCTAACCCATTACTGCACCACCAGGGCCTCTCGTCACACAGATACAACACAGCATTTTAATCTACTCATGCCAAACGTTGTTGTTGTTGTTATGTGCCATCGAGTCGTTTCCGACTCATAGCGACCCTATGCACAACAGCTCTAAACCCTGCTCTATCCTGCGCCA
>NW_006399884.1:8531752-8547444 GCF_000299155.1 Elephantulus edwardii | reverse complement strand
CCACCAGGATAATCCTTCTCATCTACCAAGTCCCTTCAGAAAAATATCTTCCATTGTCCAACCCATGATCTGGCAGTTTGTATCTTAAGCCTTTCTTGGCTTCTGTGATTCCAAAAACATTGACGGCTGACATGTCTCTTAAGTTTAGTTGTGGTGTCTCCAAGGGAAGGTGCCATGTCCTGTAGAACTTCTGTGTCGATTATGGTCCGCTGGAAAGCCAGTTACCTTTGAGAGATGCCTTTGAGAGATGCCTGTGAGAAACGCCTGTCCTCAATCCTCACTTCCGTCCAAGACCACGCCTGTCAGAGCTTTCAAGGGCTTGTTCCCGCTGGAAAGCTAGTTACCTTTGAGAGTTGCCTTTGAGAGATGCCTGTGAGAAACGCCTGTCCTCAATCCTCACTCAATGCCAAACGTAGAGAGCCTATTTCTCCGACAGGGCCACTGGTGGTTTTGAACGTCCAGAAGGCTCAGCCTTGGAGTCAGCAGCATGACTGCCTGCAGACTCGGCCACTAGAGCTCCCTCATTCATCATCATCATCATCGTTGTTGTTGTTAGGTGCTGTTGAGCTGAGTATGGCTCATAGTGACCCTGTGAACAAAGATCTGAATCCTGTCCTATCCTGCACCATCCTCATCATCTCTGACACACTTGAGTCCACTGCAGCAGTCACCGTATTGATCCATCTCCTTGAGGGGGTTCCTCTCTTTTGTTGATCCTCCACTTTTCCAAGTATCATGTCCACATGGTATCATATTCAGTACTCTTCTCAAACACCATAGCTCAAAGGCATAAACACTCCTGACGACATATGGCTACACCCATTAGATGGTTTGAAAAGTGACAACACTACGTGCTGCACTGAAGCTGAGCACGTGCCACCTTCACACATTGTTGGTAAAGATGAAAAAGGCACCACTTCTTTGAAAAGCAATTTTGTGATTTCTCATAAAGTCGAGAATACACTTAAGATACAATCTGGATTCTCATACCACTCCTAGGCATTTACCCAGGAGAAATGAAAACTTAATGCTCACACTAAAATCGGTCTTCAAGCATTTATAATGGCTTTATTCATAATTGCTAGAAACTGGATGCAAACAAATGACCTTCAGCCGATGAAAGAATAAACAGCCTTTCCCTACCCAGCCATACAAGGGCAAACTAGTTAGCAGTAGAAAGGGAAAAGATCATGACAGATACAACATGGAAAATTCTCAAATAATTACACCAAATTAAAGAAACAGACTTAAAAGGTCACTTTTTTACAAAAGGAACTTTTTCATTTCTATGATATTCGAGAATAGGGAAATTTAAAGATAGAGAAAAGAGATTAAGGATTGCCAGGAACTGATGCTAGAGGATGACTACAGAGGGGCATACATTTTGGGGGGTTTTTTGTTGTTTTTGTTTTTTTTTTTTTGAGGGGAGCTCTGGTGGCCTAGTGGCAAGAAGTTGTGCTTCAATCCTGAAGGCACATGGTTTGAATCCATCAGATACCCTGCTGGAGAAGGAGGGGCAGTCTCCTCCTGTACCAGTCAGATCTGATTTGATGGCATAAATCAAGTTAAAATTTGTATATATATGCACACACACACATACACACACAAATATACACACACACATATATATACATATATACACATATATTTTTTTTGAGGAAATATAATGGTTGTTTTGGAGAATATCCCATGGACTGTCAAAAGAATGAAGATAAATGTCTTGAGAGAAGTGCATCCAGAGTGCTCCATCGAGGCAAGGATGGCAAAGTTTTATGTCTCGTACTTTGGACATGTTGCTAGGAGAAGTTATTCCTTTAAAAGCTTGGTGCTTGGAAAAATGGAGGGTCAGCACAAAACAGGAAGACCCTTAAAAGATGGATTGACACAGTAATTATATCAGTAGGCCCATGTGTATCAGACATAGTGAGGCTGGCACAGGATAGGATAGAATTCAGATATATTGTTCATAGGGTCACTACGCCAACTCTACAGCACCTAACAACAACAACAGATACTGACAGTAGCCATGCCTGTGTGTGTTAGTTAAATCAATAAAATTGCACACCAAAAAGGGTAAATTTCACTACATGAAAATTATACTTCATCAAACCTGCTTTAAAAAAAAAACCAAACCCCAAAATGGACAGACCTTGAAAACATGATGCTGAGTGGAATAAGTCAGACACAAAAGGACAGCTATTCTATGGTCACAGTCCTAGGAAATATCTGGAACAGGCAAGTGGATGGGGGTGGGGGAAGTAGATTTGTGTGATTACTGGGTGGGGGTGGGGGGCTGAGGTTGAGGGAAATGGAACAGAGTTTCTGTTAGAGACGATGAAAACATCTGGAAATAGAGAGTGACAATAGCATAATACAGTAATTGTGATTAATGTTACTAAAATGTACAATAAAAATGGCTAAAATGTTTTATTCGAAATACTTCATTGCAATAATTTTTAAAAAGCTAAAAGTATTTGCCAACCAGCAACATTAAGGTGTTTCTGAGAATCCATTCAAACCCTAGTGGCACTTCTTAGTGTTCCACTGCAAACCAAAGTGGTGTATTTGAAGGGACAAGCCAGAAGTGGGGTGGGTTGGCTGGAAGGGGTGGGGTGGGGAAAATAATTTGGCACTAGCCTAAAGCAGTATTTTAGATAAAAGCAAGATCTAGTCACCACTGAAAGTCTTAAAAAGTAAGCCACAGGATCGCAAAACTCATTTTCAAAGCCTCCAAGTCAAGTCTTCTGTGAAGCAAAGAGAGGCCTGGGGATCTAAGTTCTAAATTCCACTTGTGAGATTTCTCAGCTTTGTGATTTTGGACAAGTCTCATCACCTATATGGGCCCCAGTGTTTTCATCTAGTGAACAGAGACAGCAGATTTTGATGCTCAGGAATTCTCACCCATCCTCATGCATTCCATGATTGTTCTCTGCAATTCCTCAGAATTTTAACTGTCACCTAATTGCTCATGCATCCCAAGTCCTTACCTCCTAGGAGGACAACCACTCTTCATCTCCCAGCATGGTGAGGCTCTAAAGACCAGGTCATTATTTGAAAATCAACATTATGCCAAATGGAAGATGATGACATCCTGCACCATGACATAATGGCCAAGTCACTGAGAATCATCGCCCAGCTGGTTCACAAACACACACACACACACACACACACACACACACACACACACACACACACACAGTCACAGCCAGCACGACTCTCCTTTCACCTCAGCATTACATGAAGTACACTAAGATGCCAGCTGTCCATCTCAGTGTGCAGAACAAACAACTGGATAGTAGATTGTTGACTATGGTCATGATGTGGAACGTCCGATAACGAAACAGTCACTAAGGGAGGAGTAGCTGCATATTATACATCTGGGGGCTCCCCAAGAATCTAAAGCTCAGACGGAATTCAGCTGCTTCTTCCCTGAGCTTGTTCCTTTTTCTGTGTTTTCTCCCCCTCAGTAGCAGCACATAGACTGACACCTAAGCAATAAACCCAGAGGTAATTTTGAACTCCTCTCTTTCACTTCCCATCAGCCTGGCAGTTGCTGAGTCCAGACATTTTAACTGCTTGATAATTTTCAAATCAATGCACAGCATGTCCTCATATCTGTTAAACTATCAAGACAAATGAAGAAAGAAGCAAAGAAACCAAACCACTGCCAGCAAGTCAGTCCAGTTCATGGTGACCCCACATGTTACAGAGTAGAACTGCTCCTTAGGGTTGTCTTGGCTTAATCTTTATGGAAGTAGCTTTCAAGACCTTTCTTCTATGCTACCTACCACTGAATGGGTTAGAACCACCAACCATCTGGTTGGCAGTCCTCGGCAAATCGCTCAGGTACCTTCACTGTTCTAATTCAAACCATCAGCATCTCCAGCCTGGATCACCACCACCAACCTCCTAACTGGCCTCTCTTGCTATCAGCCTGTCACTTCACTTTCAGGTACAAGAATCATTCTTATAAAATGTAAATCCAACCTGCGCCCCCTTTGCTTAGAGCTCTCTCCCATCAATCTATTGTTGGTTTTATGTGCTGTCAGTTGCCTGTGACTCATAGTGACCCTATGTACAATAGCTCTGAAGCCTGCCCTGTCCTGAATCAGTCTCACTGACTCCAAAACACCCACTTCCATTGCCCTAGTTACTGTATCAATCAATCTCATCCAGAGTCTTCCTCTCCTGTGCTGTCCTTCCACTCTTCCGAGCATGATGCCCTTTTCCAAGGACTGATCCCTCCAAGCCATGTGCCCAAAGTATGTGAGATGAACCTTCAAAATCCTAGCCTCCAAGGAGAAACTTGATCTCATCCTCTTCAAGACAGACCTATTTGTTTTTTTGGGTGGTTTTTTTGTTTGTTTGGTTTTTTTTTTTTTCCGGCCCGTGGTACATTCAAGACTCTTCTCCAGCACCACAACTCGAAGGCATCACTTCTTTTTTTTCTGTCATCCTTAGTCATTGTCCAGCTTTCTGATGCATAGCAAGTAATTGTGAAGATCAATGAATGGTTCTTATCCCTTCTTTGAAAATCTCTCCAGAAAAATGGTGCTTGTACACACACACACACACACACACACACACACACACACACACACACGAGGATGCAATCAGCCCCTGAAATCCATGCAAAGGTTCTTGGTCTTGGTCCACAGGATAAAGTACAAGCCCATTATCCTAACATCAATGTATGTCTTCCCATTACATGGTATGCTCTATTGTAGTTAGGTACCATCGAGTAGATTTTTTTAACTCCTAGAGACCCATATGATGGAGAAGAGCTTCCTCATGAGTTTTCTTGGTTGTAATCTTTAAGGGAGCAGATTTCTGTGTTTTTCTGTGGCTCCTTTTCATAGTCCAGAAGCCTACTGAGTTCTTCAGACTCTGTATACCTATCTTACTACAAAAAAGAACACTATTGGCCCAATGGTTAAGTGCTCAGCTGCTAACCAAAAGATTAGTAGTTCAAATCCACCAGCTTCTCCAGGTGAGAAAAGACCTGATAACCTGCTCCCTAGGAAGGGAGTCTAGGAAGCATTCTAGGGAACCTAGTGTACCCAAGTAATGCTCTGTCACTTTGGATCACAAAGAGTCAGAACTGACTTGACTGTACACAACCACAACACAGTGTGAAGCACCTGTCTGGAAGGATAGGGATCCGTGCTTTATAGTAATTATGTGACAAAGGGGTAGGATACTGCTTATCTCCATTTTACAAATGAGGAAATGTGAATGAAAGAAATTCTCTACCAGAGCAAAGAACATATGCTTCCTAACTGTTGTCAGGCCTACTAATTTATTTCTATCTACACCCTCTCCAAGAATAGAACAACCAACATTAGGAAAATAGTAAAATAGCGGAGTGTTCGAAGACTGCATTCAATAAATACCATATAATCATCAACAAAAAGACATTGTTTTACCTGAAAAATCATAATACTATGTTTCCAAGTACTCTGTAAATCATTCTCTGGAGGATTCTTGACTACCTGTTGGCTTTATGACAGCAATAAAAAGGATAAATATAATTTTTACTGTTTAACCCAAAATGTAACAATAGTTCCTCTTTTGGGATCTTATGCAATCCCTTTAGCCACAAAAGAACACTGTGCGTGTGTGCTTGATATTATTTTTACATTTCCTTCATATGTATTGGTACCCATAGGACAGAACTGCATGATTCCAGCTGCCGGCCAACAAGTGGGTTCTACAAAAGCTTTCATTGCTTCAGGGACACTTATGGTGCTGCCATCAAAAGTATTAAACAAAGATCACTTTAAACCACCTAGGTGTCAAGTTCACATACTCCAAAATGACAGGGCAAACTTTCAGCTACATAACTATGATGATCTTACTGAGAAGTGGCTGAGAACTTGTTGAAAATCATGGGGGGAAGATCTCAAGATCACAAAAGCACATGATGGGAATAAAAACTCCACAAGGGCAAACAGCCCACCTCCTCGGATGCTTCCAAGTGTTTACTGTTTCGAAGTGAATGAAGAACACATTTAGCAATAAAATCAAGCTAAACAAATTATAAAGCAGCTCAAACTTATTTTCAGCCTCTCAATTTCCCCTCTCTCAATTCTTCTTCCTAAAGAAATCCTGGTTGTACAGTCACTAAGCACTTGGCTACTAACTGAAAGGTTGGGGGTTTGAACTCACCAGCTGTTCTGAAGGAGAAAGTTATGGCTGTTTTGTTACTGTAAACATTACAGCCTTGGAAACCCTCTAGGGCAGTTCCACTCTGTCCTAGAGGGTTGATGTGGGTAGTTATTCTCAAGGTTACATGCAAAAACAAGAATGTTGACAAAATACAACATTTTTAGGTCAATTTTTATAAATCAAATTAAAATCTTTATCCAAAGAAGAAGACAATATCTTGCAGTAATTTGCACTGAATGGTGCAAATGGCTTGCACTTGACTGCCAACCAAAAAGGTTGGCAGTTCTAGTCCACCTAGTGGCTCTGCAGAAGAAAGCCGTGGCTATCTGCTTCCATAAAAATTGTTGATGTTGTTATGTTCTGTCAAGTCACCTGCAATTCATAATGACCTTATGTACAACAGCTCTGAAACCTGCCCTGTCCTGAACCAGTCTCACCGACTCCAGCACACCTACCCCCATTGCTCCAGTTATTGTATAAATACAGTCAAGAAAACCCTAATGGAGCTCAGTTCTCCCCTAGGACAGTGGGCCAGCCTAACCTGGAGTCAGCTCCACAGCAGTGGGCTTGCTTTTGCATTTTTTGAAGAGCCAGAAGGATGGTCATCTTGAACAATGTACATGGCATGGGCTTCTTTCTTTTCATGGAATAGTGAGGGCTGCTTTCTGAGTTTTGTTAGAGAAGGAGCTGAGGAGAACACTGACTGGGAGGAACCAAAATAGCTGAGCTCTCCCATGGGCTTCCCAAGTGAGGATGAATATGCTCCCCAGAAGGAAAAGGTGGTGCACAAGTTTGTTCATAGAATCTTTTAGTAAATTGCTTCGCTCCAAGACTTAAGAGATAGTCATTTTCATTTTGGAGCAGTCTATTCATCTTACTATAAATGGGAGAGAAGTTTCATCTCCACAAACATAGAACATTGTTATCCATGTTCAAAAAGGCTAAACCCACTGTCATTGAGACCATAGAGTACTAGAAACAAAAAGAACTCGTTGCTTCTGAACCCACTCAGCTGACCCTCCAGTCAGTTGTTTTCCTGAGGCTGTGAATCACATGAGAGAAGATAGCCTATCTTTCTCCCTCAGAGCTGCTGGTGGATTCAAACTACCCGAGAGAATTATCAAAGAGGATAACCTTTGGGTTAGCAGCTCAACTCCCTATAGATGACACCACCAGAGCGCTTCATACAAGAGAGCAAACAAATCCGAGATTTCTAACCCGATGTGACTGAAGCTTCCTTCTTTCAAGCATTCTATTTTCCAGCTAGAGTGACTCAGTCATCATGATATGGATACTGCAAAGTTTAACTCACTAAAAGAAAGGTTGGTGCTGAAATGCTTTTCCTGGGGGGAAAGCAATAACCATGCATTTAAAAAAAAATAGAGTGGAATTCGCTATTTATAAGTAAGTTTCCCCACCTCCACCTCTTTCATCTTTGTACTTCCTGTGCCTAGCACAGAAATAGGTATTCAGTAAAACTTTGTTAAATAAAAAAATTTCCCCTTTCTCTTGGGTACACTCTCTCCCCCCCTTCTCCAAAATCTTTCATGGGAATATGTCTTCCTCTTCTACATTTACTATCTTTTTACCTGACTAAAGAGTAGGAATATTCAACAAGAGCATACTCTTTACTAGTTACTTATCAACAAGGGATCTATTATTCAATGGAGAACAAGCAGTTCACATATAAACCTAAGAGAATAACTGGCACAAAACTCAAGGTGACCCCATGCGTTACAGGATAGAGCTGCTCCTATATGGGTCTCTCAGCTATCATCTTTGTCTTTCTTCCACAGAGTTGCTGAAGAGGTTGGAATCTTTAGGTTAGCATCCTACAACCTAAGCTTCTTGTTGTTGCTGCCAAGTGCTGTCCATTGACTATGACTCCTAGCAACCTTATGAACAACAGATTTGAACCTAGTCCAATCCTGCACCATCCTCATGATCTCTGTCATGTCCAAGCCCACTGAGGTAGTCACTATGTTAATCTATCTTGTGGAGGGTCTTCCTCTCTTTTGTTGACCCACTACCTTCCCTAACATGATGACTCTAAGGTCTGGTTTCTCCTGATAAGACGCCCCAAAGCGAACAAGATGAAGCTTCACCACCTTTGCCTCTAAGGAGCAGTCTGGCTGCACTTCCTTCAAGACAAATTAGTTTGTTCTTTTGGCAGTCCAAAGGGATGTTCAATACTCTTCACCAACACCACAATTCAAAGGCATTAAGTTTTCTTCCTTATTCATTGTGCTCCTTAGACAGACATAAAGGAGCCCAAAGCAGCATTGAACAGTCCATCTAAACAGAGATGAGGGTCATAGTTAGAAGTAAACACTTAGAACCAAAGATGACTGTAGTAACAGTTCACCAGGTCTTCCTGTTCACCCACTCCACAAGGACTTCTGCTTTGCATCTCCCCCCTTTAGTCTTCCTGAATGATTCTCCCTTCTGTTAAAAGTTAACAAGCAGGGAAACAGGATAAACAAGGACAAAGCGAAGGATGTAATTTAAGGCTCTAAATATGCATTTTTCTGACACTAATGAAAGAGAGAACCACAGCTACTGCTGTGGAGTGCTTTTAACTCAAAACAATATCACAGGTCAGGGTAAGGTCTATCAGGGCACAGACTGCCTTACTTTTCTCCCAATGAGCAGGTGGTGGATTTGAATCACCAACCTTTTGGTTAGCAGTTCAGCACAAAACCCACTGAACCACCAGGGATCCTGACAGGATCATAGTTATTGAAATATTCCTTTTGTCCAGTATCAGCACATGTTGCAGATAAGACCACAGAGCGTGTAGACTCATCATTCACCATGATTAAAAGTAGAGTTTATTAAAAATAGAGTACAAAGGTAATGAGGATAACACCTTCCAGTTAAAAACAAGTTGGAACTGAGGCACAAATGTAGACTTGCACATCAATATCCATAGCAGCATTATTCACCATCACAAGAACATGGAAACAGCTCAAATGTCCAACCACAATTGAATGGATTGAGAAATTATGGATGGAAGACTGTGTAGCAGGTAGGAACAATGACTCTGTAAATCACTACTTGGGAGGGACTGGAAAGTGCTATGCTAAATTAATTAACTCAGTCCTGTAAGGACAAATACTGTATAAGACCATTATTATAGATAACTAGTAAAAGCATGTATGAGGATCTAAGAGGGGGAGGGGAGCACAGGAGTGAGGATGGGTGAAGGACATAATCATAGGGTCGCACAACTTGATGGGTAGAGGGAGGAGTGAGTAAGGAAATGGGAAAGATACAGATTGAAAAACAATGTATAAGAACTATGTAAGTAAATCAATATTCTTTTAAAAGTTTCTATTTTAAAAAAAGAAAAAAGTACTTCAAAGTCTATACTCTTATTTTAAATTTTTTAAGTCTATATTATTGAACTTTGCACTTCATTTTCCTTTACTCAAGAAAGTTTGTAATACCAACCAATGGCAAAGATAATACACTGGGACTCATATGCAGCTCATGGGAAAATAAATGGTACAACCACTATGGAGTACTGAGTACCCTAGACCTTCACTCTGACCAAGAATTCTCCTCCTGCATATAATCCTAAGAGAAACGAACGTTCACTGTCACAATAAAGTCCACTGCAATGTTCCCCACAACTTCACAACACTAGAAACAACCTAAAGGTTCTTCAACAACTCAATGGATAAATAATTTTTTACAAATACAGTCATAACAAATACAAATAGAATCATAACAGATACAGTCATAACAAATACAATCATGACTACGGAAGAGCATCCAACAGATAAAAGTAAAGGCAACAGTGTGGTTGAATCTTACAATCACTGGTGTGATATAAAAATCACTGGTGGCTGATATAAAGAAGTATATACTGACGATTCCATTTCCATGACATTCATGAACAGGTAAAACCAATCAGCGGTGACAGAGGCCAGAAGAGTGGCTGCCTTGGGGGTATTATAAGCTGAACAGAGATAGGATCAGTTTATTCTATAGATTGAGCCCATGGTAACCACATAGCTACCTAAATATAAAATTATGGGGTTGGACTCTTGGAATTTATGCATATTTACTCTACTTGGAAAATTCTGGAGTGAGATAATGTAGATCTTTCCAAAATATAAAAGTATTTAGTGCAGCTTAAATGTAGATGCAAGTACTGGTCTTCCTAAGTTTAGAAAGCCTCTGTATGCTAAAAAATGCACTAGCTTCTTTTGTGCAATGAGTCGTCTTATATTCACAGACTCTTGAAAACACAGTATACTTTTAAAAATGTGTGTATTTACCAACTAGTCAAGGTCAATGTAAGGGGTCCTGGTGGCACAGAAGGTAAAGCACTTGAATGCTAACAGAATTGACAGGGTGAGAAGTCACCAACCAGTGGGTGCCAGAAAGATGAAGCAGCCTAATTCCGTAAAGACAGCGGCCTTGGAAAGTCCATGGCAGCTCCACTCTGTCCAGATAGGGCTGCTTTGAGTCGGAACATCTATCCCGCAGTGGGTTTAAATAGGAAACGTTTAAGACATTGAAAACGTCTTTGCTGCTCTAGTCTTTTCCCGGTTTGTTTTCTACTTCTTACTCTTTGAAAATTCTTACTTAGTCGTAACAAAATCTATGGGAAAGAACTCCTACACACCTATGTAGCAAATTTCTTCTTAATGCCATAAAGATTTCCTGGAACTTAGACGCGTCGAATGTGAGGGCTGGAAGAACAGACACAGGTTGACCCCCTGACTTGCCGGATGAACTGCTGAGGCCTCGAGAGAGCGTGGTACTCCTGTGGACTCCGTGGTTGCAGGTCGAGGGCAGGATCCCCTCAACTCTGTCTCCTTCACCCCAAACTAGAATTAACTCCTTTATTTTTCCAGAGAAGGAAGACCTGAACTCGTCAGGGATCTTTATCTTTTATTCTTATTATAATGGGTTATTTTTGCCCCCCCCCCCCGATAAAGACTATTCTAGCTGAATGGAGCTCCATTCTTGGGGAACAGTTTGGAGTCCTTGAACCCTCCTTTGAGAGCCTCGCTCATTGTAACCTGTCCTATTTGCGTAACATTTCCCAAGTACCTTTGGGCTGACCCTGCTAAAATTAGGCGGGGTTAGGGGTTGCTATTTGGGACGAAGCGCTTTGCAGGGGGAGAAAGAGGGTATGTTTTCCCGGCTGAGTTCACTTCGTAAATCAGAACATCATAAATAAAGACGTCCCCCACTTTCCAGAGTCGAAGGTGGTCCAGGGTCCGTTCAAAGGGGTCCGGCCGGCTGGCGCCACGCTGGGGTGCGCACACCCAAACCCAACTCGCAGTGCCAGGCCGGAGAGGGCAGGCAGGGCAGCGCTGGACGAGGGCCCCGCCGGTGTCGGGGGTGGGGGTAGGAATCAGCAGCCACCAGCCACCGTGGCCACCGCGGCGAGGAAGAGGGAGCCACATTACCGGAGAGGGACAGGGAGATGGGGGTGGGCGCGGCGGGCTTCCAGGGAGCTGCGGGGAGCGCGCGCCTGGCGAGGGCGGAGAGGGCGCTCAGCGGGACGCCGGGTGCAGGTGCCCGGGAGGGCGCAGCACGGGCGCAGGGTGTGGGGAGGGCGCAGAGCGAGGGGCGCGGGGAGGGCACGGGGGGCTGCGCGCAGGGCCGCGGGACGCGCAGGGCCTTACCGAGCAGCGGGAGCCCGCTTCGCCGCGCCACCGCCGGCATGGCCTCCAGAGCCGGTCCTCAGGCCGCCGCCGGCCCGGCGCGCCCCGCGCTGCAGGTAGCTTGTCTAAGGATGCGCGTCACCGACCGCAAATTCCCTCGTAACTGGTGCAAAGTGAAGGGGGAGGGACCTCGCCCCGCGGCCGGCCGCCGTGGGAGCCGCTGGGCTGGGCCGCGCGCGGGGCCGGCTGGCGCAGCGCTGCGGTCGAGCCACGTGCCCCGTGCGGTCCGCAGCCAGCGCCCGGCGCCCCGGGCTCCCCAACTGCGGCGGAGGGTGGGCGCGGCCCCGCCGCCGGGGGACTTCCAGGACTCGGCGGTGCGGGCAGGAGTCCTCGAGCTCGGCAGTTTGCATCCCGGAGAGGCGAGACGGCAGGGACCCCCAAAACATGCTCGTAGCCCAGGCTCCACACCTGGCCCAGGCGGCGCTGCTCAGCGTGGAGGGTAGACGCGCGGGGTCTCGGTGTTGGACACTGAGCCTGCATTATGGACGCATTTCTATTGTCTCCTCTCCACCTCTCCGGGCGCTGGGGACCCGTTGGGCCAAGACACAGCCTGTCAGTGCGGAGCAAGGCAAAGAGGGAGGTTTACAGACGCAGCAAGCAGGCGGCATAGCCCAGAATGACATGGAGATGTTGTGTGATCCCCACGCCGTGGTTCTTGAGCCTTGTCACAGAGTAAGAGAATGATTTTCTTTGCAATGACTTGAAGGGTTGAACGCACAGACCTGAGCGCGGGTGCCGGTTGTGTCCTGCTCTGGCCGCCTGACGTGGCCTAGAGGCCCGCCCGCTTGGCGTTCCACCAGCTTACTCACCTGTAAAATGAAGGCGCTGGAGCAGATGGTCTGTGATCCTCCAGTTCCAGGAACTCCACGCTCTTGGCCATGTTAGACATTTTCTAATAAAGCGTGTTGTTTCCCCATACAGTGATTTACTCAGCCCTGGTAGCCTTACACTTAAACTCTGAGCTGCTTAACCCAGAAAGGTTGGTGGTTCAATTTACCCACAGCGTTTTGGAAAAGAAAGACTTGGAGGTCTCTGTCGTGCTCATTCATTTCCACCCTACAAAGTGGAATTGAATTGCCGCCAGGGGTTACTTCTTGGAAAGACTGACTCATGGGAACCTTTCGTCTGCAGAACAGAACTGCTTCATGATATGTTCAAGGCTGTGAACTTTGTTTTAAATTATACGTCTTTCCACTGGCAGCTGAATGATGGCACCATCAGGGCTTCTCCAGTAGAGATTCAGACACACATACAGAGTGAGAGAGAGAAAAAAGAAGTCAGTTCCAACTCAAAGAAACACTCCTTTGGGTTTCCAGGGCCTTAAATCTTAATGGGGCAAAGGCGGCACATTTTTCTCCTGCAAATCTACTGTAGACACATGACTTTTGGTCAGCAATATGACACACTACAGACTACACCACCAGAGCTCCTTCCAGCCTAGAAAATGCCAGGGAGCAGTTCACTCTGTCACATGGGATCACTCTGAGTCAAACTGATTGGATGATACTTAACAACAGCATCATACTTACTGCAGTATTCCCTCCCCTGTCCAGGACAAAGCAATTAGAAATGTAAGTCTCAACCTTAGTTCTTGTTAGGGAGCTCTAGTGGCCTAGTGGCAAGAAGCTGTGCTGCAAATCCCTAAGGCACTTGGTTCAGCACCCCCACCCCCACCCCATACCCATCCCCACCGCCCCCTGCTCCAAGGAAGAAGGATGGGCAATCTCCTTCTATGCAATTAGCTGCCTCTAGAAACCCACAGCTATGGGTCAGTTCTGACCCTACAGTACACAACAACACAAACAACACCCTTAGCTCAGCAGGGAGCTCTGGTGGACTAAAGAGTAGAGGGGTGTGGTGCCAACTCAAAGGCCAGCACCAAAAGCCAGTGAGTGGTTCAGCTGCTCAGAGAGAAAGATGGGCAGTCTCCTCCCGTGTGGTTTACAGCCTCTGAAAACACTGAAGAGTCAGTTATGAGTCCGTTCCAACTCCACAACAATGAGTTTGAATTTTGAATTAATATAGAAGCAGAACCTGAGGGGAAAAGACAGAATAAATGGAGCCTAAGGAGATAAAGTGATGATATCCACTGATCTTGGGGAGAAAGATGGGCTTGTGAGCCCATTTATCAAGATTCAATGCATTGCCCTGATTTCAAGCTGACTGTTGTAAGTTAAAAAAACAAACAAACAAAAAAAACCCCAAACACAACAAACTGATGACTCCCCGTTTGTAAGATATCAGCTTCTGTGGGGCATGCTGTTCAGGACACAAAACCATAACGATCCCCCCGCCGCCAGGAATTTAAGATGCAAGCAGAATTCTCTGTGAGAAGAGGCTGGGAATGATTGTGTAGCCCTGGAATGTGTTGAAATCCTAACCCTCATAAACAGGGTGATAGAGGTCCTTTAGCGCTAGACTACTAATCAAAAGGGTGGTGATAATGCAAACCCACCCAGAAATAAGCCAGAAGTTAGTAAGGCCTAGTCATCTGATTTCAAAAGGCCCCAGACTTGTGAACCCTATGGACCATTCTATTCTGCATGCATGAAATGACCATGAGTCACAACTGACCACACTAATAGCTCTGGTGGCCTACTGGAAAGAAGCTGTGATGCAATCTCAAAGGCAAGCACTTTGAGTCCACCAGCTGCTCCTCCTGACAAAGATGGGCCATCTCCTCTTGTATGATTAACTGCCTCTAAAAATCCGCCAGAGGGGTCAGCTGTGGGTTGTTTCTGACTCAATGACAACACAATACACACTATGGTACACAATAACAACATCATTTGGGTAAAATATTTTCTTTCTTCATCATTAGCTTTAGCTGTTGGAGCATATACTAGTGTGGCATCAGAATTAGAGGAAGACTCATCAGCAACCTACATTATGTAGATGACACAACCTTGCTAGCTGAAAGTGAAGTGGACCTGAAACACTTGCTGCAGAAGATAAGGAACGCAGTCTTCAATATGGATTGAAGTTCAACATCAAGAAGACAAAGATTCTCACCACTGGGCCAATTGGCAGCACCATGATAGATGGAGAAGAAATTGAGGTTGTTAATAGTTACAGCTTGTTAGGCCCCACAATTAACACCCTTGGCACCAGCAGTGAGGAAATCAAAAGACAAATTGTCTTAGTTAAATCTGCTGTCAGGGACCTCTCCAGAGTACTGAGAGGCAATGATATCAGGCTAGAGACCAAGGTGTGCTTCATCCAGGCCATAGTCTTTGCAATTACTTGCTATGCACACTGGACAATGCCTAAGGATGACAGAATTGATGCCTTTGAGTTGTGGTGCTAGAGAAGAGTATTGACCATGCCATGCACTACTAAGAGAACAAACAGATCTTGGAGAGGGTGGGACCAGGATGGTCCTTGGATGTGGGGATTTTGAAGCTCCATCTCATCTGTTTTGATTATGCTGGCAGAAAGGATATCATGCTTGGAAAAGTGGAAGTACAGTGTAAGAGAGGAAGACCCTGCATGAGATGGATTGTCTCAGTGATTGGAGTAATGCTGGTAGGTGTGTCACAGACAAAGAAGTTGGCTCAAGATAGAGCAGAGTTCACAGCTGTTGTACATACAGTCATTGTGAATCACAAGTGACTCGATAGCATAAACAACAACAGCAACAATGCATCTAAAATTTGGACAGTGACTTAGGATAACAGAAAAAGATTTGATGCCTTTGAGTTGTAGAGAAGAGTACTACATATCCCATGGACTTTCCAAAGAATAATTAGGACTGCCTTGGAGAAAATTCAGCCAGGGTGTTTTTTGGAGGCATTGATAGTGAAACTTTATTTATAGATAGATAGGTAGGTAGATAGA
>NW_006399884.1:8516194-8529741 GCF_000299155.1 Elephantulus edwardii | reverse complement strand
TCACCCTTCTGCCCCCAACCCTCACCTCCTTGTACCCCCAATATGTTTTTCCCAATTGAAAAAAAAAGTCAGCCTAAGAGAGGGAGGAAGACATTCAAGAAGATGGATTGACACAGTGACCGTAGCAATAGGCTAGCGTGTGTCAGAGATGGTTATGATGGCACAGGATAGGGCAAGGCTCTGATCCATTGTTCATAGGGTTGTTATGAGTCTTGGTTTATTCAATAGCACATAATAACAGCAACAAGATTCAGAATCAGGTGGCTCTCATGGCCGAGTGAGCGAAAAGTTGCACTGCCAACTTCAAAGCTACTCTAAGGGATAAAGCTAGGCAATCTCCTTCCATTCTTTTACTGTCTCTGAAAACTCCTTGGAGGGTCAAAAATTAGTCAGTTCCAACTCAAAGGCACATATCAACAACAACAACATCGTGAGGAGGTTCAAGGATAGGGACATATTCAGGTCTATTATTGACCAGGTTGCTATGTTGTCATTGTTAAGTGTGGTCAAGTTGACTTTGACTTATGGTAATCATATGAACAACGGATTTGAACCCTGCCCTATTCTGTGCCATGCTCATCATGTCTGCCACCCTTGAATCTACAGTTACAGCCACTGTGTCAATCAATATTGTTAAAGATTTTACCCTCCTTTTTTCACCTTCCATCTTTCCAAGCACGATGTCCTTTCCCAAGGAATAATGTTGCTGTTGTTAGGTGTCATTGAGTCAAGTACAACTCATAGCAACGCTGTGAACAACAGATCTGAACCCTGTCCTATCCTGTGCCATCTTCAGAATTTCTGACACACTTAAGCCCATTGCTGCTGTCACTGTGTCAATTCCTCTCATTGAAGATCTTCTTTTCTTTTCCTGTCCTTACACCTTTCCAAACCTGATGTCCCTCTCCAAAGAATAACCTCTCCTAGCAACATATCTCAAGTACGTGAGACAAAGCTATCTTTGCCTCCAAGGAGCACTCTGGCTGCACCTTCTCCAAGACTCATCTCTTGTTCTTTTGGTAGTCTATCAGATATTCAGTATTCTTCTCCATCACCACAGTTTAGAGGCATCAATTCTTTTCCTGTTATCCTTATTTATTGTCCAGCTCTCAGCAACATAGCAAGTGATTGAAAAGACCATGGCCTGAATGAGTTGTTCCTTAGTCCTCAAACTAACCCCATTGTTCCTTAATAATGTAGCGAGATCTCTGATTGCAGACTCCCAATGCAATACATCTCCTGATCTTCTGTCTGCTAGTACCAAGTATATTGATTGTGGATCCAAGTAATATGAAGTCACTGACAGTTTCAATCTTTTCTTCATTGGTCATGATGGCTCCTGTAAATCCCGTGGTGAGGATTTGTGTTTTCTTAGCATTGAGATGCAATCCATACTGAAGGCGGCAGTGTTTGATCTTCTGTAGCAAATATTTTAAGTCCTCTTCACTTTCAGCAAGCATGGTTGTGTCATCTACATAATGAAGGATATTTCCAAGGAAAGCATCTCCTAACAAAGTTTCCCTATTCTTGCCTCCAGACCCACCCAGACCATATCTTTTCCAAGACATATTTTTGACACTTCACTTGATATTTAGTACTTTTCTAACATCACAATTCAAAGGCATTGATTCTTCTGTCATCCTTATTCATTGTCCAATTTATAGCTGCATAGTAAGTTATTGAAAAGATCAGGTGTACTTTAGTCTTCAGACTGACACTATTCATTTTCAGTATCCTGAAGAGGTCCCTTCACAGACTTTTTCCAATGTAATACAGCATCTTTTGATTTCCTGGCTGTTTGCGTCAAAGTGTTGACTGTGGATCCAAGCAAGATGAAATCATTGATAAGTTTTTTCTCTTCCCCACCTATCGTGATACTGCTTATTGGTCTGGTGGTGAGGATTATTTTCTGATGTTGAGATGTAATCCATACTGAAGACTGTAGTCTTTGATCCTCTGCAGCAAGTGTTTAAAATCCTCCTTGCTTTCAGCATGCAAAGTTGTGTCATCTGCTTGATGGAAGTTGTTGATTGATCTTTCTCCCACCCTGATGTCACATTTTCCTTTATAAAGTCCAGCTTCTCAAATTACTTGCTCAGGATAGCAACTGAACAGGTATGGAGAAAGGATACAATCCTGATGCACACCTTTCTTGATTTTAAACCATGCAGTGGTCCCTTGCTGTATTCAGACAATAGCTTCTTGGTCCAGGTATAGGTTTTGCATGAGCATGGTAAGTGTCCTGGGATTCCCATTCTTCTCAATGCCATCAACAATTTGTTTTAATCCACACAGTCTAATTCCTGTGCATAATCGATAAAACATGGATAAATATCTTTCTGGTACTCAGTCAAGATCCATCTGACATCAGCAATGATTTCCCTGTTTCTACAGCCTCTTTTAAAGCCAGCATGAATATCTGGCAGCTCTCTGTTGCTAATAAACTAGTCTAGCCTCTCTTGGATAATCTTCAGCAAGATTTGACTTGGGTGTGATATTAGAGATGGTATCTGATAATGTTCACATCCGAGTGAGTCATCTTTTTTGAGGAGATAGGAACAAATACAAATCTCCTCCAATCTGCTGGCCAAATAGCTGTCTTCCAAATTTCTTGGCACAGACTGATTGATGAGCATATCTGGGGCTGCATCTGCATACTGAAACTTTTCAGTTGAACCCCAGCAATTCCTGAAGCCTTGTATTTTGCCAATGCCTTCAGTGAAGCTTTGACTCCTTTCTTCATCACCATTGGTGCTGGAGAAGAGTATTGAGAATACCATGGACTGCTAGGAAAACAAACAGATTTGTCCTGGAAAGGGTTAAACCGGGTGGTTCCTTGGAGGCAAGGATTCTGAGGCTCCGTCTAACATACTTTGGACATGTTGTGAGGAGAGACAGGTCCTTGGAGAAGGACATCATGCTTGGGAGGGTGGAGGGACAGCGCAGGAGAGGAAGGCCCTCTATGAGGTGGATTGATTCCGTAACTGGGACAATTGGGATGGGAGTGTCAGAGACAAGTGCGATTGGCACAGGACAGAGCGGAGTTTAGGGCTGTTGTACACAGGGTCGCTATGAGTCGCAAACGACTCGACGGCACATAACAACAAAAACAACAACAACTACAAAAGTTTATTGAGCAAAATCTTTTTTTTTTATTCTGCAAAAGAAGTTCTACTGAGCATTTTATTCGAAAAACAACAACCAAAAAAACCACAACTGTGTAAGACAGAAACAGAAATCTTGGTCATTTGCAGTATCGGTCAGCTTTCAATTTGGCTCTCCTGTCCAGAAGTGTCTCATGCAAAAATCCATCTTTCCGAGCCTTTTTAAGAATTTTATTGTCTTCTTTACTTATTTTAAGTTTGTGGTCTTGGAAGCTCTGAAATTTCTTTACACAATTGATTTCACATTGTTTATATTGCTTTTATCTTCTTCTGGAATGTCATCTTTTTTCTTGGTTTCTCTTTCAGCACAGGACCTGATCTTTATCATTTCTTCTTCTCCTGCTGTTTTATTCTTTGCTTCTATATCACCTGCTTCATTGAATCTAATAAAGAAGCTATTTGAGGCCAATAAAGTCATTTTCCCCATCTTGAAAGACTGGCTCCCATTGTTCTCTTGGCCCAATTGCATCCAAGCGTCCAACAACAAGTCCATCTGAATTTATACCAAGATATTTTCCATAGCCAGATTTCAGGGCAATCCTGGAATCAGACAGTTTGACAGCTGTAAACTGCTCTGGAGGGCTAGGGCCTTCATCAACTTCTTTATGGGGCGCTCCCAGTGTAAAAAGACCATAAAAGACCATTGTCAAGTGCAGGAATATAGGTTCCTTTATCCATTTCAATGGCTATGGTTCCTGAAATGTCACCGAAGTTTGTTACGGTCCACCAGATTCCAACAATATCAAGTTGAGTTTCTTCATCCTCTTCTCTCTTTCTTATCTTTGTTCTTCTTACTCTTAGCCTTCGTTCCCTTGAGCACGAGTTTTATGGACTTGACGTATGAGTATTCCGCCATGTTGCTGGTGAAACTTGGAAACAAAACCTGGAAATCGGTTCAGGGCAGAGCACCGCGAGTTGATGCAGGAACACGCGAGGAAGGTATAAATGTGGAGACAAAACTGCGGACTCCTTAGAATTTACTGATCGCGGAAGAAGACGCTTCAGTAGTAGAGTCCGTCTTTTTCACGTCATCATCGAAAAATCTCGAATAGAAAATTGCACTTCCTGTTTACTGGCTAAGAGCTACGGCAACTGCAGAGGGCCTAAAGATGTCAAACAAAATCTTATTATTAAGGATGTACAAAGCTTGCTTTCTGTATCATAGTAAAATGGGTCCTTGGGAGAAGGAAATGTGGAAGCAACTGATTTCTCAGCTTAACAGTCATTAATTATACATGTTCTGAGACTTCTAACATGATGGTAGTATTTCCTTGTATTACCACCATTCTGGTATTGTTTTGCTTCCCAATAGTTGCCATACTTTTATAAGCGAAGTATTACAATGGAATGTGCAGAGAGCTAGAACTGGAGAATAAAAAGGGAAGAACTCGCTCTACATTTCTCAAGCTGAGAGAAACGAAAAAACAAATGTAAGCCTCAAGTCACAATATTGAAAGATGCTATAGGCAATATATTGAATGACCCAGAAAGCATCAAAAGAAGACGGATGGAATATACAGAGTCACTATACCAGAAAGAACTGATTGACAGTGAAAAATTTCAGGAAGTACCATATGAACCTGTTGTCAACGGTAATGAAGGAGAAAGTGGAAGCTGCATTGATGGCATTGGCAAAAAAATAAGGCCAAGGAATTGATGGTATAGCAATTGATTTGTTTCAGTTAACAGATGCAGCCCTGGATGCGTTCACCAGTCTATGCCAGGAAATTTGGAGGACAGCTGTCTGGCCAATGGATTGGAAAAGGTCCATGTTTGTTCCCATTCCCAAGAAAGGTGATCCAGCTGAATGTGGAAACTATAGAACAATATCATTGCTATCATATGCAAGCAAAACACTGCTGAAGATCCTTAAAAAATGGCTAGAGCAGGATATAAATAGGGAACTGCCAGAAGTTCAAGCAGGATTTAGAAGAGGCTGTGGCACCAGGGATATCATTGCTCATGTTAGATGGATCCTGGCAGAAAGTAGAGAGTACCAGAAGAATATCTATTTGTGCTTTATTGACTATGCAAAGGCATTTGACTGAATCATAACAAGTTGTGGCTCACACTGAGAAGAATGGGAGTCCAATAGCACTTAATTGTGCTCCAGGAGGCTGTTATGCAAACAGAATAGGAGATAACTGCATGGTTTAAAACTAAGAAGAGAGTGTATTAGGGTTGTAGTTTCTCTTTATACCTATTCAATCTGTATGCTGAGCAAATTATTCAAGAAGCTGGACTCTATGAAAAGGAGTGTGGCATCAGGGCTGGTGGAGACTCATCAATAACCTGTGTTACAAAGATGACACAACCTTGCTTGCTGGAAGTTAGGAGGACTTCGAGCACTTATTGAAGAAGAGCAAGGAATGCAGTCTTTGGTATGGATTGAATCTCAGTGTAAAAAAATAAAGATTCTTACCAATGACATTATAGACAACATTATGATGTATGCAGATGCAATTAAAACTCTCAACACCTGCAACAATGTAAATGTTCATTAAAATTATTAAAATTTTAAAAATTACCAAAAAAGTGGAAAAAACAAAACCAAACCCTCTCAACATCTTTACCTTGCTTGAATCCACAGTTTTTAACACTGTTGGGACCAATGTTGTTGTTGTTGTTGTTGTTGTTGTTATGCGCCGTTGAGTCACCTGCGACTCATAGCGACCCTATGGACAACAGCCCTAAACTCTGCTCTCTCCTGTGCCAATCTCACCATCTCTGACACACCTACCCCCGTTATTACCCCAGTCACTGAATCAATCCATCTCATCAAGGGTTTTCCTATCCTGCGCTGCCCCTCCACCCTCCCAAGCATGACGTCCCTCTCCAAGGACTGGTCCCTCCATGCAACATGCCCAAGGTATGTCAGACGAAGCTTCAGAATCCTTTCCTCCAAGGAGCAGCCCAGCTTCACCCTCTCCAGGACAAACCTGTTCGTTTTCTTAGCAGTCCATGGTATATTCAATACTCGTCTCCAACACCACAGCTCAAAGGCATCAATTCTCCTTCTATCATCCCTAGTCATTGTCCAGCTCTCCAATGCATAGCAAGTGATTGCAAAGACTATGGCATGTATCAGGTGCACCTTAGTCTCCAGACTGACATCTTTGCACTTTCCCATCACAATACGTCTTTTAATTTCCTGGCTGCTGGTGCCAAGAGTGTTGACTGTGGATCCAAGCAAACCAAAACTGTGAACAATCTCAATCTCTTCACCATCCATTATGACGCTGCCAATTGGCCCAGTGGTGAGAATCTTTGTTTTCTTGATATTGAGTCTCAATCCATGCTGAAGACTGCAATCCCTGACCTTCTACAGCAAGTGCTTCAGGTCCTCTTTCAGAAATAAGGCGACTCATTGCTCTAGGAAAATCTGTAGTTAGGGACTTCTCCAAATTATTGAGGAGTAATGATGTCAGTTGAGGAATAAGGTGCGTGTGATTCAGGCCATAGTCTTTTCCAATCACTTGTTATACATCTGAGAACTGGACAATGAATAAGAATGACAGAAGAATTGATGCCTTTGAGCTGTGGTGTTGGAGAAGAGCACTGAAATGCCATGGACAGCCAAAAGAACAAACAAGTATGTCTTGAAGAGGGTGCAGCTGGTGTGGTTTTGGAGACAGCAGTGATGAGGCTTTGCCTCACATACTTTGGGCATGTTGCTAGGAGGGGCTATTCCTTGGAGAGAGACATGATGCTGGGAAGGAAGGAGGGTCAGTGAAGGAGAGGAAGACCCTCAACCAGGTGGATTGACATGGTGACTGCTGCAGTGGGCTCTAGGGTGTCAGGAAGTGTGAGGAGGGCTCAGGATAGAGCAAGGTTCAGATCTTTTCTTCACAGGGTCGCTATGAGTTGGACTTGACTTGACAGCACCTAACAATAGTAGCCATCTCCACACATTCATCTCTCATAAAGGGATCGAATCCTTACAATATTCCTTTGACATGTTTGCCACTATTTATTTTTCAGTGATTATTATAACTTCTTATCCATACAGGTTTTCAACTCCAGCAGGTGAACTTTGCTTGCTTTTTCTACTTAGAAGACTCAGTGCTGCACTGAAACAGAATATGCGTCCACGCTCATATTCCCATGGTCTGTTCACCATTGATTCTTGATCATAATCTACTTCCTGAAATGATATGTCAGCCAGCTCTTTTTGGTACAGTGATTCAATGTCTTTTCTTTTGACGCTTCCTTGATCCTTCAGGATTTCAAGATCACTGTGAGTCATAGTAAATTCCATGGAACCTAACAACAACAGTCAACATACCTGTAGATGTAATCTTTTTCAGGAATAGAATTTCCCTTGGAATGCTGATGAGGTCATATCAGTGTAAGGTGTGTCCTATACCTAATCACTTTTTTCCTTCCTTCCAAATGATAGTTATATTTTGGTGAAATTTTACCCACTAAATTCAGTTCTCATGACATTTCTGCCCTTGTTGTTTAGTGACACTACTTACACTTTCCACAAGTGTGTCTCTGTTTTCATGAATTGTGTCCTGGTTGTTGTGTTTCCAGTAATCTAGTTTCCCTGCTCCCTCCTCATTCCTTTGCCTTCTTATCTTTGCTTTAGAGTAATTGTTGACCTTTTGGTCTCATATAGGTAGTTTGTGGTTGTTTTCCTAGCATCCCATACACATGGGTGGTTGTTGTTAGGTGCTGTGTAGTCCACTATAACTCAAATCGACCCAAAGAACGATTTGAGTCTTTCCATCCTCACAATCTCTGTCGCACTGAAACCCATTGTAACAGTCACTGTGGGTCCATCTCATCAGGGCCTTTCACGGACTCTTCTCTACTTTTCCTGTTATTGTTGTTGTATACTGTCATGTTGGAACCCACCATACCTGACCCTCCCGTGGGTTTTCAGAGCCAGTTAATCACATGGGAGGAGACTGCACATCTTTCCCTCTTGGAGCAGCTAGTGGCCTTTGAACCATGTGCCTTTGGGATTCCGGCACAGGTTTTAGCTATTAGGCCATGAGAGCTCCTTTCCCATTATGATGTATTTTTTTTTAAGGACTAGGCAACTAGGGATGATAGAAAGACAACTGATGGCTTTGAGCTGTGGTGCTGGAGAAGAATACTGAATATACTGGGAGGATAAATAGGCTCATCCTGGTGAAACCAGGCTGCTCCTTCAAGGCAAGGATTCTGAAGCTCTGTCTGACATACTTTGGTCATGATGCAAGGACTGGCCAGCCCTTGGAGAGGGGTATCACACTTGGGAGGGTGGAGGGACAGTGCAAGAGAGGAAGACCCTCAATGAGATGGATTGACTCAGTGACTGGGGTAGTGGGGATAGGTATGTCAGAGACAATAAGGTTGGCTCAGGATAGAGCAGGGTTCAGAGATGTTGTACATAGAGTTAGGATGAATTGCAAACAACTTGACAGCACATTCCTAACAACTGTCCATAGTTTTGTTATTGTTAGGTGCTGTCCAGTTGACAATGAATCATAGCAGCCCTATGAACAAAAGATCTGAACATTGCCCCCTATCCTGTGCCATCCTCAGTTTCTGACACACTCAAGCCCATTGTTCTAGTCACTGTGCCAATCTATCTTGTTGAAACTCTTCCTGTCTTTTAATATGCTGTACTGTTGCCATAACTGGCCCCTACTAATATGTCCAAAATGTTAGACTGAATTTCACCATCCTTGCCTCTAGGGAGCACTCTGGTTGCACTTCTTCCAATTCAAACTTGTTTGTTCTTTTGGGAATCTGTGGGATATGCAGTATACTCTTCCAACACCACAATTCAAAAGCATGAATTTTTTTCTTCTGTCACCCTTATTCATTGTCCAACTTTCAGATGCATAGGAACCAATTGAAAAAACTACAGTTTGGATCAGGCACACCTTAGTCTTTAAAATGACATCATTGCTTCTTAGAACTTTAGAGAAGTCCTAGACAGTGAAGTTGGCCAAAGCAACACATCTTTTGATCTCTTGACAGCAGTTACCAAAGAAATAGATTGTGGATCCCAGCTAGATGAAATTGCTGATAACTTCAGTCTTTTCTACATATATCCTGATGTTACCTATTGGCTCAGTGATGAGAATTTTTGTCTTCTTGATGTTGAGATGTAATACATATTAAAGGCTGCAGTTCTTGATTTTTTTACAAGTGTTTCAAATCCTCTTTACTTTCAACAAGCAAAGTTGTGTCATATGCATAGTGCAGGTTAGATCACTTTCCCTCTGATCTTGAAGCCACATTCCTCTTCATAAAGTCCATCTTCTCAGATTATTTCCTCGGCATAAAGTTTGGAGAAAGGATATAGCCCTGACACACAGCTTTTTAAATTTTAAACCATGAAGTGTTCCCTTGCTCTGTTTGAATGATAGCTTCTTGGTCTAGGTATAGGTTTTACATGAGCACAATTAAATGTTCTGGGATTCCCATTCTTCTCAGTGCTAGCCACAATGTGTTATGATCCACACAGTCAAATGCCTTTGCATAGTCAATAAAGCACAGATAGATATCCTTCGAGTATTCTCTGCTCTCAGTCAAGGCTTGTCTGTTATCAGCAATTATATCCCTGGTGCCATGGCCTCTCTTAACTCTCAGATTTGTGTTGTTGTTATTCTGTGCTGTTGAGTCAGAACCGATTCATAGCTGACCTTCCAGAAGGTTTTTTAGAGGCATTAAATCTCATGGAAGAGACTCCTGCTCTTTCTTAATTGGAGCAACTGGTGGTTTAGGACCACTTTGGGATTGCACAGCAGCTTTTTACTTCTAGGCCTCCAGAGTGCCCTTGATTTTATGTGTCAGTCTGTTATTTTGCTAAATGGTGATCTCAGGGAAATTCTGGTTCAACATTTGAAGAATATCTCAAGGTGATAATCTCAGGAAGTTCTCTAACTTCAACTGGTTCAGTAAATCAGGAATTTAAAGGGATTTTAGTTCTGTTTCGCATTCACTCCCATTCAATCCAGATCTATCTATTGTGGTCCAGAACAGGAAAGTCAGCAGTAGTGGTCAGGCATCACCTAGTTCTTCTCATCTAAGGTTAGATAAATCTGTGCAATCATACTTACTGCTGTGAGATTGAAAATGCAGTCTACAGAAATGAAACCACATGGCAGTGGGAAACAAACCAATGAGGGAAAGAGAAATGTTACATAGAGCTTACCAAGGGCCTGAGGAGTACTGGGGTTAGAAGATCTAGGATAAGGATCTTCCCCCAAAGCTGACAGATAGATAGCCCTCCACTAGAAGCCAGCACCCTGGATTCAGACATCTACCCTCCTGAACTGTGAGAAAAGAGGTTTCTTTTCCTTAAGACCATCCACATATAGTGTTGCTGTTACAGCAGGACCAGGACAGAATTTCATATTACAAGTGTGTGGATTCTTCAGCAGATTCCTAAAATGTGCAAGTGCCTATTCAATCGGGCAAGTGGACCTACTGGCCCAATGATCGAGCATTTGATTGCTAACTAAAAATTAGGTCAGCAGTTTACAGTCACGAGGGAAAAATGAGATAAAAATTGTTATGCTATTGTTAGGTGTTGTCAAGTATGACTCATAGTAACCTTGTGAACAAAAGATCTGAACCCTGTTCTGTCCTGTGCCTTCCTCACACTTACTGACACACAAGAGCCCACTGCACCAGTCACCATGTCAATCCATCTGGTTGAGGGTCTTCCTCTCCTTTGCTGACCCTCTATCCTTACCAGCATTGTGTCCCTCTCACAGGAATAGCCCTTCCTAGCAACATGTCCAAGTATGTAAGGCAAAGCCTCACCATTCTTGCCTCCAAAAAGCATTTCAGGTGCACCCTATCCAAGACACACCTGTTTGTTCTTTAGGCCATGCATGGAATGTTCAGTGCTGTTCTCCAACACCACAGCTCAAAGGCATCAATTCTTCTTCTGTCATCCTTATTCATTGTCTAGCTCTCAGATCCAGAGCAAGTGATCAGAAAGACTATGGCCTAGATCAGATACACCTTAACCCTCAAACTGATATTATTACTCCTCAATAATTTGGAGAGGTACCTAATTGCAGATTTCCCCAGTGCAATGCATCTCCTTATTTCCTTATTTCTTGGTACCAAGAGTTTTAGTTGCAGATCCAAGCAAACCATATTTGTGCTTTATTGACTACATAAAGATGTTTGGCTGTGTGAGTCATAACGAGTTGTGGCAGACATTGAGAAGAATACTTAATTGTGCTCATGTAGAACCTTTATGTGGACTTAGAACCTGTTGTGCAAACAGAGCAGGAGAACACTGCATGGTTTACAGTTGAGAAGGGAGTGCATCAGGGTTGTATTCTCTCTCCATATCTATGTAATCTGTATGCTGAGCAAATTATTTGAGAAACTGAACTCTGAGGAGGAGTGTGGCATCAGGATTGGAGGGAGACTCATAAATAACCTGCATTATGCAGATGACACAATCTTGCTTGCTGAAAGTGAGGAGGACTTGAAGCATTTGCTGTAGAAGATCAAGGAGTACAGCCTTTGGTACGGATTGCATCTCAATGTCAAGAAAACAAAGGTTCTTGCCACTGGACTGATAGACAGTATCATGATGAATGGAGAGGATATTGAAACTGTTCAAAAAGATTACAGATCTGGAAACCCTGTAGAGTAGTTCTACCTGTTGTATCAGATAACTGTGTGTCAAAGTTCAATTTAACAGCTATGGGTAACGGACAGAGGCTTGAGGCAAAAGAGGAGAGACATGGAATTATTTCTATGTGCACAATTTCCCCGGGGAATTGGGGAGGGGGGTTCTAGAAAAGACAAATTTAATAACAGAAATATTTTTTATTATGGGGTATAGGGTAAAATTCAGATCAGATAATTCTCATGGTTCTTTGAATTGAACCAACCATTACAGTAAATATTATATCTTCTAGCAGATATCTCTGAAACAGACATTTTTATTTCTATTTTGGAAGATAGAGAAATGGAGGGTCAGGGTGGTCAACTAATTTGCCCTAGACGGCATAGACAGTTAGAACATACAAGTGCAAAATTTTGGTTCAAAATAAAGTTTGTAAACCTAGTTTAAGCTGCACTGAAGGCACTGGCAAAAAATAAAGCCTTAGCAATTGTTGGGATACTAACGGACATATTTTAACTAACAGATACTAGTCAATCTGTGTCAAAAAGTTTGGAAGACAATACCTGGCCTACTGACTAGAACAGATCTATATTTGTTACTAATCTCAGGAAAGGTAATCCAATGTTGCTATGTTCCCGCAAGTCAACTGTGACTCACAGAGACCCTATGAACAGTATCTCGGAACCTTGCCCTATCCTGAGTCAATCTCATTGTCACTGACACTCTTACTGCCCCCGTTGTCACAGTCACTGTGTCATTCCAATTCAACCAGGATCTTCCTCTCCTGCGCTGACTGGTCCCTTTTGGCATCATGCTCGATGTATGTGAGGCAGAGCTTCAAAATCCTTACCCCCAAGGAGCAATCTGGTTTCACTACTCTCTAGGATAGATTTGTTTTTTATTTTGGTAATCCATGGTATGTATGTTCAATACTCTTCTCCAGTACCCCAACTCAAAGGCATCAATTCTTCTTCTGCCATTCTCACTCCAGCTGTCAGATGCATAGCGAACAAATGAGAAGACCATGGCCTGGATCAGGTGCATCTTAGTTTCTAGACTGACATCATTGCTCTTAGCACTCTGTAAAGGTTCCTGACAGCAGACCTTCCTAAAGCAACTCATCATTTAATTTCCTAACTGTGGTTTCAAGAGTGGTTTTTTTTGTGGATCTGAGTGAGCTGAATTGTTCATAATCTCAGTCTTTTCTCCATCTATCATGATGTTGCCAATTGGCTCCATGGTGAAAATAATTGTTTTCTTGATGTCATATTTATGATGTAATCTACATTAAAGACTACAGTCCTTGATCTTCTGCAAAAAATGCTTCAAGTCCTTCTCAGTGTTGGTGAGTAAGGTTGTGTTACCTGCCTTGTGCAGGTTGTTGATGAATCTTCCTCCAACCCACAAGATGCCACAAGAAGATGCCATATTCTTCATAAAGCCCAGCCTCCTGAATTATTTGTTCTGCATACACATTGGAAAGGTATGGGGAAAGGATAGAGGCCTGACATACTCCTTTCTTGATTTTGAGCCATGCAATGTTCCCTCGCTCTGTTTCTATAACAACATTCTGGTATAGGTTTCACATGAATAAACACAACCCAGTGTTCTGGGATTCCAATTCTTCTCAACGTTAGCCACAATTTGTGATCCATACAGTCAAATACCTTTTCATAGTCAATAAAAGACACAAAATTATCCATCAAATATGAAGGACAGATCAAGATATTCCCAGAAAAGCAAAACCTAAGAGAGTTTGTAAAAACAAGACCAGCACTGCAGGA